>NC_134577.1:44200380-44528505 GCF_050947875.1 Dermacentor variabilis
AGACTGACATCATCAATTTCTCACTAAGCGAGCATCTTCCACTCCCTTGATGTTTTCTGTTATACGCAGCCTTCTGTCGTGCTCTCGCATTCTTTTCTGTCCTCTTCTCTCCCTCCCGGAGTTTGCTTCGGACTCCTTAATTCTTAAGCTCGCGTGCATCTATGTTCCTCACATCGCGTTGACTCGCAAGTTATGTTGTTCTGCTTCTGATCACAAGGTCGGTGACTCGATTCCTTGCCGTGGTATGGCAGTCGTACTCAGATGGGGCAGAATGCACGAATTCCAATGTATTGACACTTCACTGCATGTTCCTTAAATGGCGACAATCAAACCGAAGCGTTTCACTCGGTGTCCCTCATAAGGAAGATGAATGTTCATGACAGTTCAATCAATCAATCAATCAATCAATCAAATGATCAATCGGTTGATCAATGGATCGGTCAGTTGCAGTTGAGGGATTGAAGCTCACGTAGTACTACACCGCGACACTTTGGCTGAACTTTTATACGTCTGTAAACCCATAATGCATATGTGATTACTACCGTTTACCACTTTGTGCTTTATTTCTTCTCTCTATACCACTCTGGAGGACTGCCCCGTGTCTTGTGCTAAATGGCCGTTACTTTAGCACTACCTCCAACATCACATTCCAAACTTTACTTGCGAACCGTAAAGCTGGCTTTTCTGCACAGCCGTACTGTCATGAGATGAAGCATTTCGTAAAACGTAGGCGTCATCGCTCTTTGCACTGAGAAATTCGACGGATACGGAGCAGGGCTACGTCGCTGTTGAGCTGATGAGGACAAAAGTAGCGGTAAGCTGTCTAGCCGTATTCACCTTTATGTGAAATTTGATAGCAAATAAGCTAACTGTTTAACCTGAAGGAATGTTTTTGCTGTTTTGGCGGGGCATGATGTCGACCTCACAGCCCGCATTTGAATTAGCTTTAGCACACCTGTAAACCATGGCCGATGCGATAGCTTGCTAAATGCCTCTACTATTAAACATGAAGCTGCTTCAGCTGATTCCATGAAAAGTTCGCGTGAACTCCTTGTAACCCAACATAAAGACAGCAGGGCAGCTAAGTATACTGCTCCAACTGTCCAAAAAACGTGTCATACTTATGTGGCTGTGATTTCACCGCGCATGTGCCGGGAGCGCCTTTATCTGAGTTACTCGAGGCATGCGCAAACGTAACACGGACACTGTGTAAATTAATTAACGTTCCGCATCCGGTCCTTGTCTACGCAGCCATTCCAGACGATACCGATGACGAACGGCAGCTTCATCTGCCAGCAAACCGTGGACGCCAACCGATGGATCACCAAGGCCGAGTGCAAGGAGCAGGAGTTCCTCCACCTCGCCGCCAGAGGTCTCCGCGAGCAGACCACGTTCACCTCGACGGGCGTTCTGATCATGCAGCAGATCTTCCCGTCGGTTAAACCCGTGCCCGGTGCGAGACGATTCTCTGGCTCCTTTCTGCGACGAGAGAACATGTAGAATTGTCTACGGCGTGTGGCCTAGCTGATACTTTGCGTTGGTGTAACTGTTGTTGCTTAATCGGAAGCTGCAGCAACTGGGAGACACAGGAGGAGACGTACCCTATAGGCTCTCAGTACGCTGATTTGGAGTACAAGTGGCATTGTACATTGTTCAGAGAAACAAATATCGACTAGAAGAGCATGTTTAGAATTTTTTTTATCGGTTTAGAATTAGAAGCTACACGCAGTCGCGTCTGATTCATTTTTGAAGGCGGTAATGACGCATGCGTTCTTACCTTGTACGGAAGCAAGCAGGTCAATCGTGGTTAGTGAGTAATGGCAATCATTAACGTTGATTGACTAGATAAGGCATCCTTAGTAGAGCGAAAAAATACAAAAAACGCGTTATTTTGAATGCCTAAAATAACGAGTGCCTAAAGCGGTGCCTAAAGCTTTCCTTCGTTAACTGTTGCAACGTGGTGGAGTGGCCTAGGTGTCCCAGTATTCACTGCAGAGTTACAGTGGAAGTTTGAGGAGAACAGATACGGTATGGAGGCTTGCATATCTTAACAATGCCATATGATATATTGTACAGCATTTCCCACTATTGAAGTGAACACTTTAAGGATGAAGTAGCCAACATAATAGCATATCTTGTCTGACTTTATTGGAAGGGTCCCCTATGAAGCGCCAGGCATACACGTCTCCATATGAGCATACGCCTTCATTGTAGGTCTCAGCTGCATTTGGTGACAAAGTTTGACGAAGTGTCCCATTTAAGAGTGAAATGTATGGTACGTTTGAAGAACGTTTGGGGCAGTGGGGACACCTGGGCTTTTCCTCTGCGTCACCATTTACCTTAATTTTCTGGAATAGAGAGAGAGAGAGAAAGTGAGCGCTCTTTAATGAATGCTAGGGAGTCTTGCCTGACGGCATGCCTAGGACGTATCACCTGGCGGGCATGATGAAAAATTAAATCATACGTGCAATGCACGTCACAGATGCACAACGTACACAAAACACGTCAACACTGAACTGAATATGTCATTAAGACCAGTGTCTCTAAAGAAATGTAAAAGTGCCTTCGTTGCGCGAGATGCGCTGGCAGCGTTAGTCCGTGGTTCAAGTGCGTGCTGCAGCTCAAGGGAGGACAATCTTTGATGAAAGATTCAGTGCGAACACTAGGGCTTTTCTTTCCAATCTCCCATTCATTTAAAGGCTGTCTCGTGTGAACTTCTTTGCTGTGGCATCAACCATGTGTTCTGCGTCTGTTCACGCTCGACAGAGACGGTGAACGTCAAGTCCACGATAAAGTTCGACCACAGCGTGACCCGTGCCGAGAAGACCGAGCCGAAGGAGGTCATCGCCCTGCTGCGTGACCTGTGCCGCAGCACACACGAGGACATCCGGCCCGAGGCGAGTGGTATCTTCGCCCGCCTGGTGGCTGACCTCCGCGGTCTACCACCACCTGCTCTGAGGCAAATCTACAGCAAGGTGTCCGCTGGGGAGCTGTGCTTCGACAACAAGATCCAGTGAGTGCGCGTACCGCCTTCTTGTTGTTACCGCAGGTTCAGGGACATGGGTCAGGATTCCGTCATGTAAAATTCGCCATCTTGTGTGCGCTGTTTCGTTTCCAGGACCACTTCATCCTCCGTGATAGGGTCAACACGCATACGTGGAGAGAAGGCTAACCGTGGGGGGGGGGGGGGGGGCGACTCCGCGCTCTGTGTATTTAGATGCTGAATTGACGTTCCTAAAGGCATTTACAAATGACCGTATTGCTCAATGCGATATTCGTAGCGGCACATAAGGAAAAGTAAATCGGAGTGGGTTATTTACCAGACATGCGCTTGCTATATTCCTCTAGTGACCTACAAGGAAAAAAAAAAAACAAAGGACTCTTCTTCAGTCATCTCCTAAACTTGGCTCCTATTTCTTCTGCATTACGTTGTGATGTGCCAACTGTTTTAACTGTTAAGAAAACAAGACTGTTCTTTTTCATTCTCGTTGATAGTTAGTGGCTTTGTTGTTGTTGTTGTTGCTTTCTTAATGTGTTTTTTTACTCCACTGTCGCCCATTCGCAATGAAGTTCTGCAGTACCGATTTCAATAGCATCGAGGGCTTGATACTTGGCTGTGACAACTGCGCCCTGGTAAGGAATCAGAGAAATGAAAGGGGAAATCTGTCATCCGCCCTAAAGTAGCATACAGGTACGAAAGAAGCCCATGTGAGTTTCTCAGAAGGCTACACAATTGAAAAGGAACAAAAAAAGAAAGAAATGAAGAACAAGAAGCTCGTTATGGTCTGACGATCGGACAGTACGGCGTTAAGAAAAAGAACTCTCTGCTCTTCCACTCTGTGAAGAAGTATGACCAGCGAAGCTGTGTATGTGGGCCCCTTAATGGCGAAGTGCACCTCTGCCACGGGTCGGGCCGGCATTGCACTATCTTCGGGATCAGCCCATGTATGGGGAGTGCTTAACATCTGCTTCACCTCCGCCACGGGTTGGGCCAGCATTGCACTATCTTTGGGATCAGCCCACGTATCGGGAGTGCTTAACGCCTGCTTCACCTCTGCTGCGGGGCGGCCCGGCACTGCACTATCTCCGGTATCGGCCCCCGTGTGGGAAGTTTTTTGCTCACCATGCCAACGACACGAAAATTTCCTTATACAGTAGAGGTATACAGCTTCGCTGTAAAAGAATCTGCTTCGTGGTGTAATTAGTGTTTGGTAAAATGCATATTTTGTTGACAAAAGGACACAGACGAAGGGTGTCGTCGGGTGCCTTCTTTTTGAGTGCCTCTGTTTAGCGGCAGATATGTATTTCAGTATAACCTTCCTATATTTTCCGATAGATGTGCGCTAAAGCTTTAGCGCTGGGTCGTCGGAAGCCATCCCTGAAGCTTCTATTACGACGTAGAACGTAAGCCACATGCTCTTAGCCTGGCCATATAAATGTCAGTTACCAAACATTCCTTACTCGTATTTCAACTTTTAGAGAAATTTATTCACTCACGACGCAGAGCGAGTTAAGTGTCTGTGCCTTTCGTGGTTTCATCTAGATCGATCCATAGATAAACGAATAAACCATTCAATCGAGTAATTGGTTGCTTTTCTCATTTCTTCGTCTTCTGCAGGCATCTCTTTCTGGATGCACTGCCTCTGGTCGGAACTGAGGCGTCCCTGAAGCTCACTGTTGAGCTGATTAACAAGGCTGAACACGCAGACCGTTCAATGGCATGGATCGCTGGAATCAGCTCCATCAGCTACCCAACCGAAGGAATGATCTCCATCCTTGTTGTGAGTCCATGGCTGATAAATTACGCGTAACACCTTTCTTTTTTCAGAGGACTAGCACGAAAGCTCTTGAAACGACACGTTTGTTCGTTCTAGGTCAAACATAATTCAGCGTCCGATTTATTTCAATAATATATTGTTGATAAGTGCTTGTACTTCGCTGATGCAGACTGAACGAGCGTAAACGGCTATTCGTATATCGTAACACACCAATGGCAGGTTCTTTTGTTGTCTGCTGAGAAAAGTGTTTTTTTTTTTTCTTCGCAGCCTCTCGTGAAGAAGTCCAGCGCACCGCGCAGCGCCATCCTCGCCGTGACGTCACTGGCCCACGTGTTCTGCCGCGGTTACCATGGCAACTGCGACGATGTGCCGGCGATCCGTGAGCTGCAAAGTTCCCTCACCAAGCAGCTCGGCTTCAAGTGCCGGGCAGACGATGCTGCTTCGAGGAACAAGGTACACCAGTGCCCTGACGTCACGCACAATGGTGACTTACGGCAATTAAAAGACTTCAGACAGTTTGTAATAGCGGCTAACTTTATCAAAATTTGAAAATTTGCTTGCTCGGCTCTGTTCTGAGTGCACACAGATATCCTAGCTGCACGTGTTTCGTCAAGTTAGGTGAAATCAAACCTGTTTTGAATAAAATTTCACTGCTTTGTCTGCACCTTATTAACATTGTGTTTCGGGCCATCTCTATAAAAGTGCAAATGTATTTCAGCGCGCTTCTTTTTTTTTCTTTCATGTGCCTGGCTAGCAGTGAAGTGCGCTCATTAGGCGAAAGGCATTACACAAAACTTCCGTCGCGGTGATAGCTTTCTTCATTAAAGCAAACTGCCCGGGAATTACGTTTAGAAAAAAAAAAAGGTTGAAAAGCCACACATTTGCAACAATATTACTTCTTGCACACAGCAGATATCTAAAATTTCACAGAATGAGAGGGTGTGAGAAAACGAAGCAATAAACGTAGCCGACAGTGTCGCTGAACTACTTTTTGTTTTTCCTTTGTTTCTTTCTTCAGATTATCACGGCTCTGAAGGGATTCGGAAACCTTGGATACTACGGCGAAGGCATCAACACCATCATTGAATGCGCCATCTCGGGGAGCAGCCCTCTGCCCATACGTATCGCAGCCATCCAAGCAACCAGAAGGGCCTGCGCCCCAGAGGTATATGCACGAAGTTTTGCGAATTTACGGAACGAGTTCTTTTTGGAAATCTGCCATTCGGACGCTCATTTGCGAAGAGAAAGGTTGGAAAATTTTCTAAAACACGAAAGGTCACTCTCGCACATTAAACAAACGCCTTTCTTTTTCGTAAATTTTGCTTTGAGGGAATATTTCAACACTCCTGTTTTCTTACTTCTATTTTACTTTCGTGCCGTCATATCAACGTGCGTGCCTGCATAAGTTGTTTCTATGTATGCGATTCAATATCTGTACTGGAACAGTTGGTTAGCACTTATTAGGGTGTAATAGGATGTAAAACAATATCAACGACTTTATTTGAACAGCAGCGGGACAAAAAGACACTCTTTCACGTCCTGTTCTCACTTCATACAGTTTCAAGTCCGATTGCACCATAATAAGGCTTTCTGCACAGTTGCGATTACCACGGGCAATGTTCCAATTTTTCCGAAACTTAATCCCTTATCTTGCTCTGATATATTTTGTGTCATGATGCAGTGCAAAGAAAAATGGTGAGGGTAATATTAAAAGACACAATTAGAGCAGCATATATTAGAGGACAGATATGAGTAATTGATATGGTTCAGCTTGAATGAGTAAAATAAAAGCACTAGAATAGATAGTCGGTTGCCCACAAAGGTAATAAGATTGTCCCAAAAGGAAAAGAAGTCTTATTACGAGGTGGAATGTAGATAAACGGAGCAGTGAGGTTGGATATTTTCACGCAATAAGTCAGTCCAGATTTCACCAGGAGAGAGGTAATTGAACAACAGTGAAAAATAAAAACAATTACTTGTGGTTGTACTAAATAGATTGCTTCTGCTGATGAAGGTTAATTTGTTATGTTATATTTACATTTCATTTGTGCGTTTCCTTGGATATGTGTTCTTATTGTTTCTTGTCGCTTGATTGCAGATGCATCCCAAGCTCTCGGAGCTGATGAAGACCCCCAGTGAGGACGTCGAAATCAGGATTGCTGCTTACCTCGGCATCATGAGCTGCCCCACAATGAAAGATGTAATTGACATCAAGAAAATGCTCGAGAAGGAGGAAATCAATCAGGGTATGTTGCGAACCGTTTTTTCACGTGGGACTCATTACCATCTTGTTATCATCTAATGTCTACATTTATTTTTAAATTGACGCTATTAGGGCTTGCGTTGGCTAACATGTGGTTTCAGAACACACAAGGGCACTCAAGTTAATTAGAAGCCTCCCACTGCAACATACTGATAACTCATCGCCTTTAGTTCAATCAAACAAAGCTTAATCGACCGATTCTCTGAGCACGTGTCCCGTCACAGAGGTTAAATGGACCCTGTAACTTTTTATTATTATTGGTAGTCCTTTTATTTTTCCAGTCCACTGTCATATATTGCGCTTAACCCTGCTCTGACGCTGAGAAATCCTGGTAGCGCCTTGCTCCTTCCTTGTGTCCAAAGTGACAGACTACGACACCCTCACAATGCGATCCCACCCTAACCACCAATAAAATTAACAGAACAATGCATGCTCATGTTTTCACTTCTCGAATTGTTTTTTCATTGGCAGCGTTTCCCCTGACGTCGTTTGTTTCCTCTTTTCTTGCTCTCCCAGTGGGCTCGTTCATCTGGTCACACCTGAAGAACCTCCAGAGCACTGAGTCGCCCACCAAGATGGCGCTGCGATCCTTGGTCTCCGGCATCTACGTGCCGGGCAAGTTCGACAGTGATGCGCGCAAGTCCTCGCAGAACATCGAGTGGTCCGAGCTGTCCGAGAAGTACAACGTCGGTGGCACCGCCGAGGCCAACATCGTTTACAGCCCCAAGTCTTTCATTCCACGATCAATCGACCTCAACCTGACCGTGGACCTTTTCTCACATTCCATCAACATCTTCGAGGTATGCTTATTAAATTTGTCAGTGAAAAAAAAAACATTTTCTCCGCTTTTTACTGCTAGCTAGGTCTACTTCTTTCTACGTTCAAGTTGAGTGATTACTCATTAGTAGATGTCACCCAAACTGAGCGTAGAGTAACTGGGCTGTAGAATGTATCAATATTAAACACCAAAAGTGGCTGGTACTGTGGCTATTAACTGCTAAAGATAGTGTACAATATGCATCGAACATAAAAAAGAACGGTCTACTGCTAGAGACTATATATCAAGACTAAATAAATGAATTTATAAGAGGTGCATAGCTTAATTTAGCATAGGTCATAAACGGGTTCAACAAGGCAGTGGAATTTAACTTCGGTATTGGTAAAGGGTTTCATGAATGCAGGATTATGACATTCATTTGATGTTTTACTCAGATATTTTTCGACTCGGGTATGAAGAAGTGTCGATAGCTAATTTCGTTTCGTACAACGTGAAATTTCATTGAATATTGCAGTGAACTGCCCATTGAAGGTATTGCTCAGGTGATTCCTTAGAGTAGACACACAAGTGAAGAAATGTGGAAAGATAATTTAGTTTCATAAACAGCAGTATTTGAATGTGGCGTATCGGTGATTACGACAGTGAATTTGTCTGTGGTTGGACGGTTCTTCACTGTTATGCATGCTATGCACTTACTTCTTTTCATCTTATGTCAAGAGGTTGATGTGGTCGTCCTCGTCAATATATTTCAGGTTGGTGGTCGCGCAGAGGGATATGACCACATGCTGGAAAGCCTCCTTGCTCCCAAATCGCAACTGAGAAGGACCAACGAAGTCGATTCCTTCTGGAACCGCCTTGGAGACAAGCTGAGCCGATCTCGCCGCGCTGCCTCGGCTAAAAATACCAGGGTCGACATCTTCGACGACAAGGTGTGCCTCTTTCAAACAGCCCCAAACATCAATGTTGAAAAATAAATTACTTCTGTTTACATTATGGTTTGATATCACTTGGTTTTGGGTTTAAGATTGCGAGTGAATTGTATAAAATATGTCAATTTGGCATCAGCGACCAGCTATGAGAACTTGTATGATTTCAGACTGGCTTATTGCCCGCAAAAAGAAATATTATCCTTCTATGTGCATTTTCTTGCCCTTCTTGCTGTTATTGTAAATACGCACATGCCCCTGACTTGTTTATATTATGCATAAAGAAACACCCTCAGTTAGATCAGACTGATAATTCCAAGTTATGTTAATCAGCAGCAAACCAAACGTTGTGCCTAAATACAAAAGATAGAATGCGTCGAAATATGCAGAGAACACTCAAATGCCGGTGTCGCGTGGTCACTTTTGATTGCATTTGGGCCCGATCTGTATCGAATTTCTTGATCGCGATCGACAGTGCTCGCTTCTACACGGTCTAACTACGATGTAAGTATAGTATGGGTGAGCTCTAGCGCAATAACGTGGGTCCAAAGCACTTGTCAAATAGGCTGTAAAAATTGTGATCTCTCTTTTTTTTTCAGTGAATTCTTATTTCATTTGTCATTGCGGGTAAGGCTATCGTCTGCTGATCGTCTGCTGCTCTCAGCACTAAATGGTCGTCAGCCTACGATCGCGATCTAGATCCTTGATCGTGATGCACGGATGGCGATTATCTAGATTCCGATCAAGCAAGATCACGACTGAAAGTTACCATGTAGCAGTACTCGATCCGGCTCGCACTCAAGCCAGATCGGGTCTGATCGAAATCTTAAGTGACCGGGCGACACTGGTATAACACAATATGCTGCATCACTCTATCGTCCGATTCTACAATGTACAAACAAAGCCGCCCGAGTCTATTATTCATGTGGGAACAATACTAAACGGCATGAAAACATCTACTGAATGGGACAAAATATTGCTAAGGCGCATTATTGTATGATCCTTTCTTGTTTTGACTTCTACTGAATTGTTGCAGGTGAACATCGTGAAGGCAAACCAACCGAGCGGTTCCCTCTACTTCCGCATGTTTGGCAACGAGCTCTCCTGGCTCGAACTTCCCACCATGGACGACATCGCAAACTTCGCCAATGGTGTACAAACGAACAGCTGGCTTGACCAGGTTGGTCTCACTTACTTTATCCGATCCCACCATCGATATGTTACATCGTTCCTGGTATCTGAAAAACGCAATGATTTTCCTGACTTGCAACCATCCCCACCTTGCCATATGAGAAATGGCAGCAATCTTTGGCTTGGTGTTCTTCGAGTTGTAGAATATAATTTCTTTCATGGCATCACATTGCATTCTATGTCGAAACTGTCTTTGTTGAATGTGATTTATTGAAGCTCGGCAAAGTTCAACAGCGGATTGCATCATATACCCTACTTGTTTGCATTTTTCTTCTTTTACATAGTAAACATTTAAAGAGGAGTATACCACGGGCGCTTAGATAAGTTAATGTTCTGTATTGGCTGACCGGGGAAAGTTAGTTGCACCTTTGATCATTGAAATTTAGCATGCTGAAGCTTCACATTGAAACCCAGCATGACACTTGCGAAATGGCTGTAGCTTGAGCTATTCAGGTCATTTTTCACCCTCGATCATTAAGACTTCAAAAGTTGACTCATCCTCTCAATGTACATACAGTACAAGCTAAGTGCATGCATTTTTAAATGCAACCTGTGGTAAAACGCCGGTGGTTCCATTTCCCCGCTTATTGGGAAGCAATCTTCAATATGTGTATGGTGTGTGGCTCCAGTGCCAATGAGATTATGTTTAGCCCTGGTGATTTTATTTATTTGCTCTTTGCACAGATCATGAGCAAGAAGCAGAACGACATCGCCCGCAGCGCCATGCTCGTCGACACCACAGTGACTGTGCCCACTGTCACTGGCTTCCCCTTCAGAATTGACCTGAAGGCAACCGTCACAGGTGGCCTCAAGACCGATGGCCAGATAAACCTTGCCAACGCTCCTGGAGATATGCTGATCGAGGGTTTCATCAAGCCAAGGTGAAGAACCTCTAATGGCGTAATGCATGCCCGCCTTTCATTTTATAATCTATTTCACATCTGTTTTACTGCGGCTGAGCCTCTGGTATTGTGACCGGAATGAACATGAATGAGCTTTGTAGGCTTTTTTTTTTTTGTCTCTCTTCCCAAGTATAGCGCTGACAGTGAGGTCATTGCTGGGCCGACGTTGTTCAATGTAGCACCTTGGGCTCTTCAGAGGGGATTCAGGTGCTGGGCTCCAGGACCGCAGGAGCAGGCTACGGGTTTAGACTGGGGTTAAGAACCGGATTGTGGTAGCCTTTGCACCAGCCAGAACTTTCGATACTTACACAGGGTCTTCAAGTTCTGGGTCACAGGCCAAGGTTACGGGTTGGGTCTGGGGATTACACGTCGGGTAGGGGCGGCCCTTGAACCGCCTGGACATTAGAATTCTTCATTTTTTTCAGAACGACCCACTCGAACGTTGTGTTTCCAAACGTGGTCATTGCGTTCAACTCCTCACATTCATCTCAACGTCTTTGTTTCAGACGGCTGAATGCTTTGAACGTTTCCATATACTTATGCGAATCGGCAGGATTGTGAAATATCCACATTAATGTTCGCCTTTTTCCTCATTTGACTCTTGCAGTGCTTCAATCGACATGAGCGGCCTGATGTCAATTGACGCCGGCATCGCCAAGCGCGGCATTCGAGTCTCGTCCACCATGCACACTTCCACCGCACTTGACGGCAAGATCGAGATCAAGCCTACCGGAGAAATGAACTTCAAGTACAACATTCGCAACGACAAACAGGAGATCCTTAACATGAAGTGAGTGAGGCGCCCTCGCATGTTATGTCCGATGGTTGTGTTAAAATAGTTGCCAGCTGGGCGTGTGCAACTGATCGTAACCTTCACCACTCTTGAATGAGACTATATCTACGAAGATATCGACACAAGTGTGGGCGCAGTGTTAGTCATGAGCACGTTAATGAATCCTTTTCACTCGCTACTGCATCAAATTTGCACAGTTTTCAGCTTAGTAGGTTTAGCTTAACTTAAACATGGACGGAGAGCTACTACGTGAATACACTGCAGGTGGACAGATGAAATTTACTGCAATCGTCACTGAACTTATGTACCTGCCCTAGTGAGCAGAAGAAGAATGTAACTTTCTGCGAGCAGTCAGAGTTTTGATATTCAATGCTTGCATATACAGCGCAAGGTAATCAACCTCTTTTCCAATTAAGTAAGGTAACTGAGGGTGCGCTGATGCATGCGCCACCCCTTCTTGCACGTTGCCCAACATCCATGCCAGCATGTGTCTTGTGTTCAGTGACTACAGTCTGCTCAAGATGCGTGGTGCAGCCACAGCTGAGATGATGGCCCGAAGCGTTTGGCCCACAGTGCTCAGGGCATTCGTATTGTTAGCGCGATTCATTGACCTATCATTAATACATGGGACAGCATGCTCAACGCTGTGAAAAAGTTGTGGTAAATATCGCGATAGGGAATAGCACGCAGTGATGTTTGATTTATGGAAGGAAGTGTTGGGGGCATCAAACCCATCATCGCGAAGAGGTGCATCAAACCCATTCTTTCCAGGACCGAGATCTACTCCGTGGAGGCCGAGACAGAAACGCCTCTGATGGCTCCGTCTGTCAAGGAGTTCAATGGCTGCACCCAGACCCTGTCCAAGGCTCTGGGCCTGAGCATCTGCGCAAAGGGCAAGGTGCCCAAGCCATTCATCAATTACCGCGGACTCAACCTCCCCTTCGACTTCAGCATCATCCTGCAAAAGAACGACCTCGCCATGGAAGGATACGAGATCAAGATGAAGTACCCCATGGACACTTCGGTGAGGTTCTTGAGCTCATCAGTCGCGCACTCTTATTCTCTGAACTCATTCGTGCTAAGCAGCTTGAACACTGAGGAGACTTCATGTGACCGGGGCGAAGTGCTGTTTTCTTTCTTAAGCAATGTAATAGAATCAGGAAGAGTGAAGAACAAAGATTACAAAAAGCCGAGGCGAACCGTTTTCACACGTTTTGCATCTCCGCGCTACTGCGGCTCTCTGCTCGCACTGTGACAATAATAAAAAGAGGTATATGGAGATATCCCGAAGTCAGTTAACAGTCAGTGAAACACTTACTTTTTTTTGTTAGTTAGGAAGCTCTGCTAACAACTCTGCTAACAACTCTGCTAACAAAGGCAGGCAGTGAGTAGTGCCCAGAACACACATTTCTGTGTTGCTGTTTAGCTTTAACAAGTCGATTACTTTACACAGTTTAGGACAGCAAACCTATGACCTTTTCCTTCTCTCTCTCTGGTCATTGTCTTATCCATTCGCGTTTATCAGGCTACTCGATGGGTCCCAGAAGTCAGTGGGTTTTGAGCACCGACAAAGAAAGTAGGCAGGGGTATCCCGGACAGGTAGAAGGAGTGCAGTGATGTCAGGTGTAAGATGAAGGTGGCAGTCAGAGAGGGTGGAGCGGATTGGTGGGAGAGGAGAGATCGCCGTGGTGGTTGTGGCAAGTAGTTAAAAGAAAGGGAAGTGGGGAGAAAGCTTTGAAGAAGTCATATATTGGAAGAGGAGTTCTATGCAGTGGTCGGTAGATTAATATTGAATGATAAGGCAGTTAAAAAGCTGATGCATTATGCTGCACGAGAGTTGCACAAGGATCAGCGAACTTTCGTGCTTTGTGAATTCATGTTACAGAACGCGTTTCATCTCATTTCAAGGCATATTTCTCATCTGTTGCGGCAGCAAAAAAAAAAAAAAAAAGCTATCGTATGCCATTTATGCATTTATCCTCGGTTAAGACGTCTAGCGTGAACCTATCAGTACAGCATTAAACTGGCTCGACTGAAGATCGTATTCGGAAACAAAAGTCCTTGGACCACAGCTGTGCGTGTCACTGGCGCAGAAAGCAACGTTCGCGTTACTGCAGTACCTCAAGTCATTATGTCTCTGCGGCAGACATGGTGGGCATCAGCCCGTGCGGGCGCAACTATAGTGCTTTGTGAATTTATTTATTTAGTTTTCTTTTATTGTGATAGCTATTACATGGACACCCCAGTTGCATTTCTGCTGTCGCTGCCGATGCCGGGTTCCATATAAAGTCCAAGGGCAATAAAATTGTCGCCGCGCGTCGTGTCCTGTATGTGCGAGTGAAACCGTGCGAGGGTGAGCCAGCGATCACAGCCCAGTCTTGCGCATGCAAGCGAGGGAAGCAGGGAAGAAGCACCCTGTGTACTGTCGTGCGCAAGGATCCGTGGCGAGGGTTGCGAGGTGGGGGGGGGGGGGCGGCCCTCCCAGGCCGCTGCAACTTTTTGGAAGTCATCCGCGACGAGGACAGAGTTCGCTGCGCACTGTGTTTTCGCAGCTATAGTTCGCATTGATTCGAGATGCAGCCCAAAGGTCAATTCGCTCACTGCTGCTACCGCACTTACTCACTCCAGCATTTTGACAGCGAGTTTCTGCAGTCATCGAGTGAGATGTATTCATATTTGCATGTGCGCACGGGACACCATATATGCTTGTTAATTTAGTTAGTGTGCCCATATTTAGAAGTTTATATGAGGAATAAAACTATTATCCTTACTTCATCTAGCTAGCTGTCCACTAATTTGCTATCGAAATCGATGCTTCATCTTTCGGGCGAAACTGTGACTTTTTCCTCCATATATATCCCTTTCCCACAGTGCGGGGAGCAAACCCTACATGCGTCTAGTTAACTCACCTGCCATTATTCCGTCACATTCTCTCATTCATGTGCGAAGCCTATTTCTCGACATTTTAGAGAATCTACCCTGATGCGTCTTCTTTTATTGCCCTCATTGTGTTCCGCAGAGCCCTAACCTATTCTACCAGTTCATCTTCGACACCCCCGGCTCCGCAATCCAGCGCAAGCACCTCATCGAGCTCGCCATCAACAAACCATTCAATGGCGAGAACACCATGCATTTCCTGTACCACTGCCCGATGAAGAAGATTGAAGTGTCGAGTAAGTGCGACAACCTTCCTGCCGGTTCCACGGTTCCTACGATAGCCGAGATCAAATATACAATATTGCCATCTCCGTGCACTGTAGCGAAAATTGCAGTTCGCTTCAGCCAGTCAGAACAAGGCCTCCTCCCATTGTCTGCCTTTGATCGCCCTATGCGCGACTCCGACTGAATGGGAGCCTCACGAAGGGATTAGTGAAGCACATTGGGTGAGCCCTTCTCTCTAGAATACGCAGCCGGCTGATTGGGTGACTCAAACCTTCACTGACGTGTACACTCCGTCTCAACGAATGCCTACAGTATAAAGCGAAGGATTGGGCTTGCCTCAGCCAATCGTTAAGAAGAGCCGATTGTGCATTCAAACGAAGCCTCACGTGTTTTTAAATGCCTGCCCACAGTCGATCTGCAATGCATGGGGGCCAGTGCTCCGGTACAGCGCCACCACATTGCCAGTCATTTTATACTTATTGTTGCTATAGCATGGACAACCTAAGCTGAGCGCTGCTGCTGTTCTGTGCCCGCTCATCTGCTTCCGTGTGACGTGCGGTGAAAGATAGTTGACGCGACACTGTAAACTGCCATTCCCTTTGAAACTGGGCAGTGAAAAATAGTCACTTAGCCTGCTTGATTCAGTTAGGTTAAACTGCATGTACCACAGTCTAGCATCTTTTGATCTTTTCTGTCTTCATTCAAACCACTATATATTATATGCAGTTACCTATGCCTGTAGCTACGCCAGTTCCGTCAATCACTTTACTAATGCTTTACTAATGGTGCCCCTGCGAAACGCCAGGGAACACTCTTACGCAGTCAGATTTGGCATTATTAGCTCTGACGTGTTGCGATGCGATCAGAAAAGCCGCAATCCATGACACATTTTTCGAATGAACACCAAAAAATTCAAGTTGTTCTGTGAGTATCGAGTGAAGGACGCCAGTCAAATGCCAGAGAAATATATAAATATTTCATCTGTCTGAAGTCGGGAATTTATAGCTGTTTATAGCAGTCACGAGTAACTCCTAAGAGTTTTGTTGTGGTCGAAAGCCCCTTCAGAAACCATGTTGGTTAGGGTAAGCAAGTTGTTGTTATCTTCCGAGTAACTAACTCATGAGGGCCTTATTTATGATGTGCTACATTAACTTCCAGTATGTGCTAGTTTGTGATATCGGTCTGTACTAGTTAAATATATAGACCCGCCGTGGTGGTGTGGTGGCTTTGGCTTGGTGTTGCTAAGCCCGAGGACGCAGGTTTGAAACCCCGCCGTGGCCACATTTCAATCGAGCTAAAATGCAAAAAACGCCCATGTACCGTGCATTGGGGTTACGCTAACGATCCGCAGGTGGTCATAATTAATATGGAGCACCCCAATACGGCGCGCGTCATAATCATGTCATGGTTTTGGTACGTAAAATGCCGCACTTTGATTAATTTTTATTATCGGTCTGTATGCCTCAATCATCCGTTTGTTCCGGTTTTTATGGACGGGCATCATGTTCGCGCACAACCAGTCACCAGGAAGCTCGGCTGTTTACAACTATAAAGGAAAATACCTTCTGTTGGAGTGTAGGACATGAGGCAACTGAGCCGCATATCTTTTAAGGAATACATGAGAAATTTCGTCCGGTTCATGCGATTTTTTCATGTCACCTTGTAGAAGCAGGTTAAGAGCACCAAACGCTGATATTGTAACCTCTGGCATCTGGAACTCGTTGTCTGTCAGCAGCATGTATCATATATGTTAGCTGTGCGCATGTAAAAAACTAACTGGAAGTAGATGATAAAGAAATTTGCTAATTTTGTGGACGCTGGAAAAGATGATAAAAATGAGTGAAGTTAAGATGTTCGAACATGTGTTCAAGAGTTACATGCCTGTATGGGCTGGTGCATCACAAAAGCAACGGCGCTTTTGTAACTTTGAACATCGCAGACTCGCGAAGCAGCATGTGTGTGCATGATTATAGCCAGAGTAGTTGCCGAGCTAAAAGCTTCCGTTTCAGGCTACGACAAATTGCTTTCAACGAAGCCTGAGTGCATAACCCGTAAGTCTTACATTTGTCGTGTTTTTTTCCCCCTTTCTTTCACTTACATAGCATCGCTCAAGACGCACAGCAGCCCAGCTCACGCGATGCTGGAGGCGAAGGTCGACGACACCCGGCGCTACTTCATCAAATTAGACGTGCCTTACGGGGACAGCCTCGACTCTGTGTACTTCGAGCCTAGGCTTGAGATGAGCTGCCCCGCGACGGCGCCCGTCATAGTGCAGGGCAGGATCGACGGAAGCCCCTCAGGCTTCTCCATAAACCTCCAGTCCAACATGCCAGCCGAGAAGCCAGCCTTCTTGAGAGGTAAGTCTTCTCCATCACACATACGTACTTACGCACACATGCACACACATAAAAGACAACAACAAGAAGCTTCTCGCCACAACAGACACGTACAGACAATCGAAAGGATGACAAATATGTCAAAGTAATTTTATGGGTTGCCATTGGCTAAAGCCTGCTACAAGCAGCTTGGCAAGGTCTATGACTCTTACAAAGTACGACGAAAACACTCTGAACAAGCTAAAACAGGTGCAAATTACAGAAGTTTCGATGTCGATAATAGCAGTTTTAAAAATACGAAGTGATATAATCAGCCGTTTTCATCTTCCTGTAAAGCAAAAGGGAAAAAGAAGATAACATGCATTCAGATCGCGACTGAAAACTTTGTGTGAAAAGAGAAATAAATTAAAGTCAATCAAGAAAGACCTGCGAAAGGTCGGTCAAAAAGGGTATGTAAATATGTGCACAAGTTGAATTTGGACATTCACACCACAGTCCATCCTTGTTTGCCCATGTCTGCTGCGCTGGGGAACTTTTGTAATGCAGCACCAACTATTCCAGTGCTCAAATTTGGTGAACTCCTTCACACGTTCAGCAAGACTAGAGAGGGAGAGAGAACTGAAATGAATAAGTGCAGTGAGGTTAATGGAGAGAGCAACTTCTAGTTTAAACTGTGGATTTCGACAACGTATAGGAACTGCACAGTTAGTACTGAGCGACGCCGCATTGCAGGGCTCGGGATTAGCTCTAACCGCCTGGGATTCTTTAATGTGCACCTAAATCTAAGTAAACGAACCTCTGCGCATAAAACTTCAATTCGATCGCATTTAATTCAGGTCATAATGACCTTTGGGAACCTGCGGCACAAGTTTTTTTTTTCTTTTTGGAACTCGTTCTTGGAAACGGTGGGTGCTCCCAATATCACGGCGCTTTTTTTTCTTCTGCTCAGCTTCCCTTTCCGTGGACGAAAAGAAGCTGCAAGCGGACCTCTCCACTAGCATGCCATTGGTAGTTATCAACTTCAACTCGCTCACGACCAAGCCCCAGGAGGGCACCGTCGTGACGGCTGCCACGCTGGAGTACCAGCGGCGCGGACAGCGGAAGCAAACCGCGAAGCTGAACGCCAAAACTAAGGACCTGAGCACCGAGCACATTTCCAAGAGCGCGATTAACGCCGAGATGCAGTTCAGCGAGTATCCCGAGTACAACTGGAAGGTACGTTGCGATATGCTCTGACCGAGTGTAGTATAGCAATTAGTTGTTTATTAAAATTAAAAAACAAAGTAAATGAAGAGGAAGCTTGGTCAGCAGTGGGAGGGGGGGGGTTGTTATAGGGGGTAAGAAAGTAAAATTATCGACGGAGAGGGTAGAGTAAACAAGGGAACTATTCAAGTTTAGTATGTCGTTGTTCGGATAACAGTGACGAGGACGCATGACGTCATGTCTAAGCATGCATAGCGCGTAGAGCATTGTCACACGCGGACGGGAGCCAAGAGAGCATGACCTTTTGAGATGCAGTACAGCCAGGTTAGCGCACGAGTGAAACGCTTCTATACTGGTGCTTTACTGCTTACAAGCCGGACCTCCCTATAGAAAGAAACTTTTATTGCGCGAGCTATCTATCTGTGGATGTTTAAAATAGGCGCCTTTGTCTGCCTTTTGACTTTCCCTTTAGTTTGTGCAGAACCCACACACTGAATAGCAGTCGTTAACTATTGGGAGACTATCTACGTAAGATCTTGTGATGGCTGGGCGCGACAGCTGTGAAACAGGGAGTCCTGTCTTCGAAGTCGTCCATATTTCGGAAATAGTTTGCCACATCTAGTGCACGTGATTAATCTGAACTCCCGTAGCAGAACTTGTTGTGAGACGAATAAGTAATGAACGAAAATGACGACACCAGACGACACGGTTCACTAAGCACGCCCTTTTCTGAACTATATATGGTCTTCTCTCTCTCTTTCACTCCCCCTTCTCCCTCCCTTCGCGTCGGATAGGGTAGCGAACTGGACAAAGTCTTGTTAACCTCCCTGCCTTTCCCACCCACTATACTCCAAAGCCAATCCCGATATATATATATAATCTGTTTTGCGGGCTGTAGCGTGTTGTAAATTTTGTGAAGTATTACCAGCAATACCCAGAAAATCAATCACTAAACTGTAGGTAGATCATGCCGCGCAAATTTTTACAACTTGTCACCTTCCAGGTGACCACCGACTTCCAGAAGGCTCCTGGAGCCCAGCACAACGAGCACGACATCAAGCTCTGGTGGGGCGAGAACCTTGACGACCAACAGCGACACATCCACGTGCTGACCATCTCCAAGCAGATCGGCGAATACGGTCACGGGTACAAGGCAAGCAGCGAGGGCCGACTCGTCGTCTTCGCTCCTGTGTGGGACATTGACTTCAATGGACTCTTCAACGCCATGCTAGACCTACAGGTATGGAAATCTAAAGTCAAGATGGGTGGGGGGGGGGGGGTCGACAGATGGGAAGCCACTGTGGGATAAGAGTTGCATAAACAGTGGTAAAGTGTCTCGGACTGGCTAGCCAACATTTCGATTGCTGGACCTATCCCTGTAAAAGGTGGTCGTGTCATTGTTGTGGTGTTAGTTGTAACGGCTTAGTAGAGTGACGTCACTCTATAACTCGTTATAACTAACACGTCAAGGATAACATCATAACTAATGTCAAGTTGGATCTAACAAAGGTAGGTCTGACTCTCTAAGCATTGCCCACCCAATCTGATGCACTTTATCACTGTTTATACAACACTTAGCTCATGGATTTACAGGTAGGGACGCTTATAGACATTTATGGAAGTTAAATCTGTTGCAAAAAAAGGACTAGGAAAAGAAGAGTGAGTGAGTGAGAAGAACATTATTGCAGATCAGAATGATTTGCGTCCAGCAGGTCAGTTGGCTAGCGCACCCGCCGAGCTTACGGCCAAGAGTTCTTGTCTCCTGGTGGCTTCCTTGGCCTGCTAGATTGCCCAGAGTTGGTCTGCCAGGTTCGAGCTGAGCAGCGCAGCTTGCCATTGCGCGCGGCGCCTGTCGGTGGAGATCTTGCTTCCATTATTGGGTAGTAGTTCTTGGCATTCCCGTAGCATGTGTTCTAGCGTGGCTCTGGTGCCACACGCTTTGAATTGATCTGTTGTGTACATTTCTGGATAAATAGCGTGCGTTAGTATTGGATTCTTGTATGATTTGGTTTGTAGTCATCGCCACTGGACAGCTTGCGATCTATTGAGTTGTGGATGGGGTGGTGCATAAGTGCATCGTTCCATCTTGTAATAGTTGTCGAAGTTGTTGAGCCTGGCCATTCTGTCTTCCCATTTCCATACCTCGGAGGGCCCTGTTGACAGGTCTACGTTTCGCAGCTCAGGAAGTGAGTCCTCGAGCTACGTTGTGTGCTGCCGCGTTAGGGTTGTCCTCTCCCGTTGAGTCGGGGGGGTGGGCTGGCATCTATAGGATTTGGAGGCATTTGTCTTCCCTTGCTGTTTTGCCTTTTCTTAGTGTGCTTAGTGCCTCAGGTGAAATCTGGCCATTGGCAAAGTTGCGTACTGTCGCTTGTGAGTCGCTGATTATATATAGTATGCATTGGTTTGTGCTATGGCTAACGCTATAGCCACTTCCTCCACCGTTTCGATGCGTCTCATGTTTATAGTCAAGCTTGTGCAGCATTGTCTATTGTGGTTAAGTACTGCTGCGACAAAGCTACGTTTGTGTTTGTAACGCGCAGCTTGTACAAAGGCCATGTCTTTTTCTCTTCCGTAGTTCTCCGTCATGGTCTTTGCTCTTCTTTTTCTCCTGCCCTTTTGGTGTACAAGACGCATATTCTTAGGTAGGGGGGATACCACGAGTTTGGCCTTTATTTCCTTGGATATGCCTCGTTTGGCTCTGTGTCATGTGTGGTAGCAGGTGCCTAGTTTATCAAGGATGGGTTTGCCCGCCGTGGTCTTGGAGAGGCGTTTGTATTGTGCTATACGTTGTGCTTCTCTTAGCTCCTCTAACATATTGAGCGGTCCCAGCTTTGGGAGTTTCTCCATTCTCGTGCTTAGCGGGAGTCCAATCGCTTGTTTATACACGTTCCTAGCGAGGCCATCTTGCTTCTTCTTTTCTGCGGCATATTATCTGTGCTATGCCCCCACATACGTGATCTGACTTATGACGAACGCCTGCATGATTCTCATGAGGCTTCCTTCTTTCGTGCCCTCGTGCCTGCTGGTGATTATCTTGGTCAATCGCATGGTGTGAGAAATTTTGTCTTCGAATTTGTGAATGGTTTCTCTGTTGCTGCCCTTGGCTTCTATGATTATTCCCAACACCCTTAAGAAAGGATGCTTCGATTGGCTCACTGTGGTGTATGAAAATGTATGCAAAAATCCAGATTTTATTAACTGTACACAGAGAATGATGCAAGGCATGGCGTATAGAACAGACGCAGTCTTCATTGCTTCTATCTGGTCTACGCTCTGTGTTCATGCTGTGTTTTGCGCAATAAATTAACAACGGTAGTCCGAGAGTCTGTGCTTTTAAACTGCAACCAATCTGTTCCGTGGAGGAGGTGAAACTTTGCTAGTAAATGTCTCGCACTGTGTCATGGCCCATTCAGCCCCTTCTTCACAGGTGAGTGTCTTGGCACTGAGCACAAAGACAGAGCATCTTTAAATACCGCGTATGCGATGCCAGTCGTTGCGTGACCAGCCGATTGGCATGACTGAGGCCAGTATAAGTTCTTCAGTGTTACCCATTTGTATTCTGTCACTATGTATGTGTAGCCCCTTCCTGGATCCGGCAGTGGGAGAGTCGGGAATGTCAGATAAGCTCCATATGGCGCGTGTGGCTTAGCCAACCACATGTTTAAGAATATCCGCAGCACTGCAAGTTGACCAGTGACTGGCAGAGGCGGTGATCTTGTGGTAAAATATTAGTATGCTGATAGGATCCGATTGTCATTAGTAGCACTAATTTCTCTTCTTTTTGTTCTGGGATTGGTTCCCGTTAATGGTGCCTGCAGGACGTCTCCAAGGGCACCTTCAACGGTGAGATCCAGAGCCACGGCGAGCGGGTGATGCAGATCGAGATGAACCACAACCTTGAGCGCTCCCCGCCGCGACTTCTCGTGAATGCTCGTGTCGAAACACGTCAATTCCGCTTCCTGTACTCGGACCAGCTGGAAGAGCGAAACCCCAACCAGTATGTCGGTCGTACCAACATAGAGTGGGGACGCGAGGGCAAGAGCATCGCCACAGAGTACGTCATCATAAGCCGCCGGGGAGCCGACAGCAGCCTGCACGACATCGAGTACAAGATCAGCTACCCAGGCATGAGGATACCAGCCGTGCACAGGACCAAGATCAGGACGGCGCGCGGCACCCTGGACGCCACGTCTTCAACTGAGGTCAATGGCCAGAACTTCCTCAGCATTGCCATTCAGAACACGCCCAAGCTCAAGGAATTCCGCTTTGACAGCACCATGCTGAAGGTCAAGCTCTCTAAGGCCACCAAGACCCACAGCACCATTTACATCGCTGAGCTGAGACCTCTATTTGCAATGATAAACGCCTTCGTGGCAACGGCGCAGATCAAGGACACCAACGAGAGCACGGAAGTCCAGGCCGAGCTTCTCTGGGACGCGGACAGGTACCCTGACAGGAAGATGCGCTTGAGCGCTAACGGCAACAGGATCGTGATAAACAGGCGTCCTGCATTCCATTACGGCGCCACATTCCAGCACTGCAACGACCTGAGCATCACCGCTAGCGTTAACTACAGTATGGATATTGCTCGGGGTCCTCACTTCATCGAATTTGGCATCGGGGGCACTGACCTGACCCCGAGGACGGTCTCCCTGTCGTACACCCGTCTTGAGACGTCGGCGAATGTCATGTTCGGCTACACCCTGGGCGGAGCCGATCAGATCAGGATCGAGTACAACCGGAACCAAGACCACGCCATTCAGCAGTTCGACCTGAGCGCCACCTCGATCTATCCTGAACTCAACGGGAAGCGCTTGACTGTCACGCACAGCTTAGAGAGGCCCATTTCTGTCAAGATTCAGTACGAGCACGCGGCAAACGAGATCTATGGCCTGGAGCTCAGAGACTCATCGGGAGGCAACCGCATCAACACAAACTTGCAGATTCGCACTCCTTTCCCGCGCTATGCCTCGGGAGAGTTCAGGATTTCCGGCGATTACTCTACCGCAGTGACCAACATCATCGTCGAGGCCGTCTCGTCTTCGAGCAGTATTTACCGGTTAGTCTTCAACTACGAGCTCACTGGCAACATCGCACTTGCAACTACGCTCGCTTTGGAAACCCCGCACGCGGACGTCCGTAACGCAAAGCTGAGTCTCAGGTAGGTTACCCTCTCGTGTAAAAATGAAAGCGATAGTGGTGCAGTAGTTTAGCAATTGACGTGAACAATCGAGAGTGTAGAGTACACCTGACGTTTTTGTATGGCTTACAGCATGCAACGACAAAAAAAAAAAAGGGCACGAAGGACACACTTGGTTGATTTGCTACATTCGACATCCCTGCACTTCGAGTTGTCAATTAAGTAAAACCTCGCTTGTCAATCTGCTCTCTTCCTTGTTAGCTCGCATAGAAAGTGAACACTCCCGAAACGGTATTGGTCTCGGGTTTGATCCCTTGATCAGGACTAATTTTTCTTTGATGGGGAAGCGTTCTTTTTGGGAGACCTGTATGGGTTTCCTTTGCAGCTTCGCGCTACAGTCAAGTGGATGACAGTTCTGCCCTTTCATGAATCTTCCTCTACATTGCAGGCATTCACAGAAGTGATTTGCAATAAAAGTGTCTATCCTGTCAGTCTTTGGGGCTTTTTCACTATGAGCTTACCAAAATCTCGCACCACCAAGGCCGAACCTTCACCTTTATCAAAAATGCATTGAAGCGAAATGTGAAAGGATTAGAATTCAATGGTATTTCACAGCCTGAAATGTAAGTTGTGCAGGTAGTTAGCCTTGCATGCCGGTTATACTGTTTGTGGAAAGCCACTGGCAGCGTCAATGAAACTGGAGAGCAGTGATGGCAAAATCGGTAGTGGTGTAGGGATGCTATAAGCATATTTATTGCTCCATAGGGGGTCATGCCATAATGCTGAAATGTACGCGTTACATGTCCAGCTTTTTGTTCCGACTTCAGCCTTAGACAGGCTGCACATTCTTGTTTATACACATTCTTTTTGACGCACTCTTCTCGCGGTTTTGTTTTCACACGAGAGTGGCAGTTCACATAGCGATAAAAAATATGGTTATGTGCTGTCTTGAAGCAGTTCGCCCTCATTCTGATATAAACTGGGGTCGCATGTGGTGTAAGTTTCTAGCACCGTGCACATTCGGTGCCTCTTCCTGCATTTAGCTGGCAGCAAAAACACAACCACGATTACATGCAAGTCCTCCCGTTTCTGTTGATTTATACAGCAGGTATAAAGAGATGTGAAAAAGAAGCTGCATTCTTTCTCTTTGTTTCACTCACTTCCTGTTGATTTCGTTGCTTCTCTATTTTCTTGTGACGGTAACTCGCAAATGAGGTTTCAAAGATGTTTTGAAGTGGATTATCATCTATGCGTTTCTTACTCTTTGCCTTAATCCCTTCTACATTTTTCCTTTTTAACGTTTTTACGTGTGCTTGTGGGTTACTCTGCCATATATATATAAATAAGATACTGTTGTGTTATCTATTTCTTGAGGTGTTGCGCCAGGCTGTGATAATAATTAGGTAGCTTTCAACATTCCTCTATGACTGCGATAATAAAGTGTTCGATTGTTCTGAGAAGGCAACACAATATATTGTAGGGCGCTTTCTTTGTAGGTAGGTTTAAACGGAGTCCAAAGCAGTATACCTCTGACTGCTTCATTTTATTTAGAAATTAAATATGAGTTTGCCTAAAGAAATAAATGAAAGAAAATAAAATGTATGCTGCCACCGATAAGATGTATTCTTAAGATGGCCATGAACTAGTCAAGCTTGCAGCAGGCAGTATCTTTTTTATTTTTTCACAGATGCCTCTTTTTGTATTCTATACGGAGGAAAAATAAAAGTTGAGTTTTATTGTTTGTAAAAACTATTTCAGGATCGCCCGCGGCCACGCTACTATGGAAGGTCAGCTCTTGGCCGAAGTCAATGACCGCGTCCACTTCAACCTCGCTGGCAATGTCCGCACGCTGTCGCCACACAACTTCGATGGCCGGATCTCGCTCAAATCATCCGCCACGGCAGACATCGAAGCCGTCGTTTCGAGCCGCTCGAGCTCACCTCTCAACGGGGCCTTCGAGCTGAAGCTCATCGAAGCGGGCGTGGAGGGAATCGTCGCATCGCTGGTCCTGAACGACCAGCCTAGCGAATTCACGGGCAGGCTCGACCTATCCGGCACGATGATCCAGCGACAGTTCATCCAAGTGGAGAGGAAGATTCCCGCACCAGAACATCGGATCTACTCCCTGACCGCCGGTCGCGCGAACCCTCTCATCACTTTCATTATCGACACCATGAAGCAAAACGACATGCGCATCACCACGATCAAGTACCAGCCACACGAGAGGCCCGAAGACTGGGCCTCGATCACGATCGAGAAGAACGACTGGCACAGGGAACACGAGAAGCTGATCGTCACCATTGAACCAAAGGCCAACATCAAGACCACATTCGACTTCCTGTACCTCATCTCCAAGGACACCATCAAGAGCAAGTTCATCTGGACGCTGGACGACATCAAACTCGGCTACGATCTCAAGAGCAGGGCCGACGGCGAGCACGCCTACAACTCACTGCTCAAGATCCTCTACCTGAGGCGCGAGATTGACATGCACAACCGCTACGCGCGCACGCCCGACTCCCTGGAGCTGTCGACCAAGGTTCTGCTGAACGCTGTCATGATGCCGGACCGCGCCCTCGAGATGACCTATAGGCACAACAGGATCCAGAACGGCTGGGAGGCTACGGCGATCCTCAGGCACCCCACATTCGCTAAGGTGAGTGGCGAGTGAAATCGGATGTTGTTTGTTGTGTGACTACCCATCATGTGTAATAGAATTGGAGGCATGCCCTTCGGAGTGCTTTAGGGTAACTATACTCGCGGGATGTTTTCTGTAGCAGTGAAGAATAAGCTACGAAGGCAAAGTGCACACAAGTTAGAGCAGAGCACTCCTGAAAATAGTTTCTCATTCCCATCTGCATTAGTTTAAGCTGAAGAAGACAAAACATAAACACCTTGTTTACAATGGCAAAATAAGACAAAATTCACCACTAATTGTCAAATTTGACTTTTTTTCTGATTTTACCTACTGCATTTGGGCAAATGCGAAACCGCTGCACGTGGAAGATACACTGATTAATGAGGCATGACGGCAACTTTCTGAAATGTGCCGCACAAGTCAACAACTGACCGAGACAGGAACAAAGCGAGAACGTCAGAGGTGCTGGCACGAGGACAGACTACAAACGACGTATGACCGCTGTGAAGATGATATGCGTGCCGGTGGTAATTTCTATGGCTCTTAGTTGAGAACACTGCAGTAATCCGCTTGGAATAATTAGAGGCTGCTAACTATTACTAATAATTACAGGCAGGCTTTGTTGCTAACAAAAAGAAATACTTGTCTCTGCAGCATTTCTCTATCGAGCAGAGACATATAAATGTAAACAAAAATTTGCTCTGAAGGTGACAAAAACATAGCCGCAGCATTACATTTGGTCTGTTTTTTGTTGTTTAAGATGAAGAGAACGAGATAAGAGACACAATCGGAGAAGTCGTAGGTTTACTTCAATGTTGACCATGGTGTCCAGAGGTAGTGGCTAGCAAATTTTCTTGCCACCAGCTTTATTTCTTTTAGCCATGCATCCTGAATGAAGTTACATTTTCTTATCTATAGTCACGAGCCTAATGCTGAAGAATTTCTTTTTTTTTTACATTTGAAGCAAAACCATTGTTTTCTGCTTTGGTGCCCTTCGAGTTGTCGATTAATTTCTCCTCTCCCTGCCCTCTCTGCTAAGCTTCTTGTAGGTTCAGATGGTAGAGCGACCACCCTGGCAAAGTGTTGGTCCCAGGATTGATCCCCGGACCAGGACAAATGCATGATTCTTCAGCCGCGAAGTATTCTGAGAAACTACAATTGTTTCCTTCTGTATGAAACGGACCTCCATGCTTATATGCGAATTCATTCCCACGTTACGCTGTGTGGCAACCCAGGCGAATAAAAAAATTTTTTTCTTTGTGAGCTTCGTGTTACACTCAGGTGAACGTCATTTTTTTTATTTAATAAAACCATTGTTTGTAAGCTATTTTTTTTTTTCCGTCTCAGGACATCGTCTTCAGTGGCCAGATCCAGCGAGACATCTCGGAGTCCACTCCTTTGCTCGTGTCCGCCCAGCTTCAGCCTGGCGATGCCTCGAACAGGATCTACTTCAACCTCGCCGAGAAGTTGAACGAGATCACGGCGACCAACAAATCTGTCCACATTCACATCCACCATGAAAGTGAGTCTTCGCGTTGGTGTGATACCGTATTTATTCTGCTGCGCATCTCGGTGCCGATCATGTGTGGGATGCAAAAAGTTTCGTTGTGACAGTAGTCGGAGCCGCACTGTCCCTATGGATAGCAATCAACTGAAAGTATGATGGTTCCAGCAAGGTGAAAAGGCAGTATCACCTATAGTAGGAGGACGCCGTACGAACGGTGAACTTACAACTGAGTTTTGATTTGAAGAGAATCCCATCGCGAAAGTCCTGCGTCTTTTCAGCTTGCTAGAACCATCATAGCAATCATACCTTTACTATGCATCACCTCGCCCAGCAAACGGCACTCCTTAGCATTGAACTGGCTCGGCTCAAGACTTTTCAAAGACAAAGATAGCCATGACAATGCGCGTCTTTGGCATGGAAAGTAATGAGATCGTTGCTGCATATTTCTCTTAAGTCGACTGGTCTCCAAGACTGCTTACAAACTCGGCGTACGGCTATCTCCCTCTCTCTCTCTCTTTTTCTATGTGCAATACGTGTATTGTAGAGAAGCACTGGCCAATCTTGAAAAGAAAAATGGCCATAAGAAAATCAACAATACCACATTTTGCACCTCGTTTCGCACCTTCGCAGACCGCAACCTGTTCGATGTCAGCCTGACAACGTACCACACCATCACCGCCGAGCGGCCCATCTTTGGCGGCTACTACTGGTCGTGGACCACTCAGAGGCAGGGGCCCAAGCGAGGACATGCGACTTTCTTCATCGGCCGCAATGGAGTCGCGCGATTCGACGTGAGTACCATCATCATCTTGGCGCGTGGTCCATCACTATCACCTAGGTGATCACACTGCGAAACGCTGTGTAAAAGAAACAGCTCATCGGATCATCGTAAACATAATAACCGCCTGCTTTACACTGCAGTGTGATTTCTTAATGCGTTCACTGGTACACTACGCCCCCTGTGCTAAAGTTGCATGAGCTGCACATTGTTGCATTTAAATGTTGCAAGATTTACACTACAGAGTTTGAAGGTGATACCCAATGCTGTTAGCTGTATTCTCGTACGACCTCTTGTACATTATATAATGACCGCAGATTTTAATCATTTCATTGCGATAGCAATTATATGGAAACTGCAGCCGCATTTCCACCGTCAACGCCACATAGTCGCCGTGATGTTCTGTATAAAGTCCAAGTGCGATAACGCTGCGACCGCGTGCTGTATAGTGTAGGTGCAAGTCAAAGTGCACAAAGGTGAGCCGAGGATGGTGGCTTGATCTCGTGTGCGCCATCTACGACTGCACACAAGACACTGGGAGAGTGGGAGGGGCATTCTACACCACTGTGGCTGTGTATGGTGTGGCTTTGTACGGCCGCGCGAGCCCTATCCTGAAAGTGATCTGCAATTTGCGTGCATACAGAGTCTAGATGCACCAAGGGCTGATAGCGTCGTGTACACTGTGTTCTCGCCGCTTGGTTTGCATTGGTTCGAGAGACAGCACGAAGGTCAATTCACTCGCTGCTGTTGCCGCTCTTCCTCACGTCAGCACTTTGACAGCGAGTAGCCGCGCTCATCGAGATGTATTTATGCTTTCCTGTGCGCGCATGACACCAGACTTGCTAATTTGGTTAGTGAAGCTTTATGAGTTTATGCGACTGATAAAGCTACTATCTTTGCTTCGTATAGCTGTCCACTAATTTGCTATTGCAATCGATGCTTCGCCTTTCGGGCGAAACTGCGACTTTTCAGTTGAAAGATAATTCTTGTTAAAGTTGGCTTGGAAGCGAGAACATAGAGTATTATTTACCGGATATGAAGTAGTATGCATGGACAATTGAATCAAAGCGATTTAAGAATATTGTAGCTGTCAATGTTTGGGAAAATTTACGCTAATTTGATATAGAATGTTTTGCCGTATCAGACGACAAAAAGCACCCGTAAAGTACTTTTCGCATACCGTGAGTTGACATAAAAATAATTATGCAGCATCAGTGGGATAACTTTGTTACATCTTTATTTCCGTGTTTTAGCCAATACGACTAACCAGCAGTTCCACGTAGCCATTAGCATCAAAAGTATGTTTCATAATTGGTCATTATTGCTTTCCTTAGCTAAGATTCCGTATAGCGGGTCTTTTCAATGGCCATACTTCCCTTATTTCATGGCTAATAAATAAAATAAAGAGAATGATGTTAAGGTTAATTAATAACCCTTTTCAGCTAGCAAAATATCGAAATTTTTTTCTCAGTTAACCTACCTTAGGTAGTATAATCGTAATATCCGCCACAGGCTGTTTTTAAAAACTCTGATTGAATTTAAGGAAAAAAAACGTGGCTATGTATCGGTGGTACATGTTCACAGTCAGCGTCGCCGTCAAGTGGCTGATAATGATTATTTCATATGATAACACGCCTATACAATGTACAGAGAGGGAAATAGGGATGGAGCAGGCTGGCAACTGCCATCGAGAGAAGGCACACCACCTGCCTGCTCTTTAGGAAAGAGGGAACAAAAACAGAACCTGAAGATAACGGAAAGGAAGAATAAGGAAACAGTTAAGCCAGAAAGACTAAGATAAAGGCTTTTGCCGACGCAGTATGACTCTATGCTGGGCAAGTGGACCGCGTCTGGCCAGTCCCAGAGAGCGTCCAACGGCGACGAGACCGTGGACATCGTCGTACAAGGCGAGCGCGAGCAGTTCACCGGACGCATCATCTACAACCTCAGGAGGTACCGCTTCGAGGGCCTCACTTTCGACAGCCAAGGTGAGCTAGAATTGCATCGCACATTTTTCTTTTTAAATGAAGCACGTATATTTTCAAACACCTTCATACTAGTATCTAGTGTGGTTCGTAAGAGCAGGCGATGACTGTCAGCGATATCAAGCATGGCCATCCTGCCAAAGGCAAATAATCGTCACCAACGAAAAGCTTTGGAAATAATGAACTTCCATTGCTTATAGCCTGTAATATATATATATATATATATATATATATATATACAGTTTATTTTATGATTCTTTTGTTATGTAAGCTTGGAATATTTGAGTCTCTGTTGTGTGTTTTGAGTGTTATATGGAGAAAGGTGTATCATCATTTTTGTTTTCATTGGAACTACTCATGGTTTATGTGAGAAGTTAACGCTGGTGGGTATGTTAACGCTGTAGAGAGTGCGCCGTGCGTGCCACAGTCATTCCTCCCCTCCCCCCTTTTTTCTGTATTCTTCAGGCAAGACGTCCAGGAGCCTGGAGATATCCGCTTCTAACTCGACCCGAAACGCGGCGCTCAAAGTGGAATTGAGCCACTTCGAGGACAACAACAAGATGACCGACTTCAGCTACTCCTTCGAGAAGCGCGGCGACAAGGCGTACAGGAGCAAGCTTTTCTTCCCGCCGGAGAAGATGAGGGCCATCCAGGTGGGAGAGCACGCTGTTACTATGGCCATTTGGGTGCATGCCTTACTCGCAATTAGTCCTCGTGATTTTAAGGACAGAGAGAGAGGAACTTGCACTTGATGACAGGATTTGGTAAGAGTAAGAAACCAGGCTTTGCGGCCGTTCTCATTGATCTCAAAGCATGCTGAAGGGCTGAAGGAAGTTCCAGAAGATTATTCCTGCATGCGCTGGCATTCTACGTGCGGCATAAACGGCATTCACTATCTGGCCTACACAGGGACCAGTGTAACAGATCTATAAGAGCAGCGTGAGCACCAGCTTTTGGGCCACGTACTGTCAGGCCGGAATGAATCGCGAACACAAGAAAAATGGAAGTTGAATTTTTGTTTCCACATTCACGTCGCTGTTTCTGACACATAGGCAATTCATTCACAGAGGCTTATATATTTGGAGCGCTCAGTGCATTTAGCGTTCGACTACACCCCAATTTCACATCTCACTTTGAGGTAATAAGGCGCAAGAGGTTCTTTATTTCTTCCTGTTCGCATTTCGTTCTGGCAGGATAGTATATTCATACGTGCGAAATCAGAGTGCTGTATGCCTCACTATAGCAATACGTCACAAAACAGCGTTAGCAATCCACTTTTGAGTTACGGAGAGTAAGGACTTTGAAGGAAGAACACCCATTTCTCCCCTTCGTACGGCAACATTATAAGCATTTTGGGGCCTCACAAAGCTTGCCGGAAGAAGCCCTGCTGTTGGAAGCTTGGGATGTAATCCACATACCGTCAAAAGTCTGTGAATTTCGCATTTAAAGCAAAACGCGGAAGAGCGCTTTTGTGTTTTTTTATTGTATTTGTGTTCTCTTGTTATACCGATTTGCTTTTGAATCTCGGGTGCTCAGATGGCAGTCAATGACATCGAAGCGAAGCTTTCCGACATTGACATCTCTGACTTCGTCCGCGACGTTGCTCACATGGCCGAGGACTCTGGCAACTACCTTGACAGGAACTTCGCCTCACCATTCATCAACATGCTGCTTGACGAATTCGGCGAGATCATGGGGGAAGCGGTCATCGCACTCAGCGACATCTTGTACGAGAGTCCGTAAGTGCTTGCTTCAGTCTTATCCGTCCGAGTCAGCGGCTGTGAAGAGTTCGTCAAGACGGTTTAGTCGAAGTATAGTAAAGTATAGTAGTATTTCAGCTTGCCCGTAAAGTTATTACTCTTAGCGGCACTTAACGGAACACTGCCTCGATTAACGGAACCACAGATGGAGTAGCAATGCTGGTAGCGACGTTGTGCAACGCTTTGGCCAACTACAATAGGTTTTAACCGTTTTTATGTTACGTTAGTGTTGTTGTTGAGTAAAATTGAGGAAGCACTGAATGTCAGTGCTTATGTCACTACCGATGACTTGCAACGACAGTTAAGTGGAATACGGTAGGTTGGTACAATAGCTGCATCCTCTCTGGTTAAATTTTGCATCACGAGGTGGCACCACTAACCCAGAATTCTGCAATGAGTGTGTACTGATTGTGTGTACTGATTAACAAAAATGGAACACTACTGAGATGCCGCTGCAACATTCCTGCATCAGCTTTTCGTGACGTCGGGTTTTGACAGCGTCTACTTGGTCTTACAGGATGACTACATTCCTTTATAAAACAACCGCAGACCTAAGAAACTCAACCTATTAAGTTCTAGAAAACGTTTCCAGGACTAAATTGGCTCAAATGCGAAAAGCGTATTGAAATCTGTGATGCCATGCTTTCGAACCAGCACTGAGGTTTTAGCGGAGAAACTCATGAAACAAATATGTTTCGCTTTCATTTTCGCTACTTGCAAATGACCCTCATCCATCAAATAAATGAAACGAGTTGGCAAAGGATGGTGTACCAGCCTAATCTTTTGTTACCCATTAGTTTTTCTCTGGCTATGCGCATATATAGGCTATGAGGGTGGCCGTACAAATTCGAGATGTTCAGGTGGATTCAGAGACAGATATATTTGAACGGATGTTTCAGACAGATATATCCAAATGCATTCAGACGAATATATATACAGATATCTTCAGTCATATTCAAAGTCAGATTCAAAGTCAAAGTCAGTCAAGCAATACGGAGGGATTTCAAACAATAATGCCAGTAGATTTTGTACGCTTGTCCTTGATAGGAAACAGTGGCCTATTTCCCGAGGATGCATATAACTTTGGGAAAAGTGCCAGTTTGGGAAAAGCTGGCAAGATGTGCGTTCCAGTAAGAATGTGTTCCAAAGCCCAGCGTGCTAGCGAAGGCTGTAGAGCTAGACTCCAAGACATATTTTGAAACGAAGATTTTTGGTCCATAACCAAAGAAGTGCGGAGGGGGGGGTGGAGAGGACAACTGTCGCCGACGCAATAAAGCAATTTGCATATTACTGCAGTTTTTAATAAAGGGAAAATATGACATCCACCCAATCGTAGCATTTGCTACAAATGAAACCCACATGGGTTCCTCGAAAGAAAAGCGTCACAGTTACAGAAAAATTCGTCTTGGTCCCGGACTCAAACCCGAGACCACTGTCTCTCTGGGGCAGCTGCTCCACCATCTGAGCTAACCAGGTGGCTAGCAGGTGGCAGGGCAAAGTTGAACTTATCAACAACTAGAAGCAAAGGCAAGAGCCAAGATGAATTTTTCTTCAACTGCGAGGCTTTTTTTTTTTTTTTCAAGGAACCCGTGTGGGTTTCTTTGGTAGCAATTGCTACGATTAGGTGGATGTCTCATTTTCCCTTTATTAATTACTTCTCTTACCTTGCATGTTTCTGCAGTACTATTATGTCATACTGCAGTTTTTGAAGCGCACCGGTCTTGGCATCCAAATTGTACAGTCTAGCTGTGCATCCTCTCGAGTGCATGCCGGCTTCACTTTCTCCCCCATTTTTCTCTTTCTATCCCATTTTCCCCCTCCGCCTTGTGGGGTAGCAGATAGTGCTTTCACAACTTTTTGCTGGGCAAGTTGGCTGATACTTGGGGAAGCTATTTGCAGGGCAATCTTGACGAGTACTAAGGCGTAGCCAACGGGAGAATTGTGGTAGCACAGACGGGACAGCACTGTATCTGCCATGCCTTTCTGTCTTGACCTTGTGCACTTTGCACTTGTCCAGTTTGCAATGCAGCATCTTCCCCAAGAACCGTACGCTCTGCCTGGTCTGGCTTCCCTACTTTTTTTTTACTTTCCTTTCTCTCTAACACGTTTATCAATACACATGACATCTTACTTGTGTTGCAAATGTGTTCAGGAAGCCTTCTCTCTCTCTCTCTCATCTTTCTATTCTCTTTTCTCGATTCCCCACTTAGACCTAGCAAACAAACTGATATGACACATGTTCAATAGCGTCACACGATTATGCGATATTATTAGATATGTGTGGTGCGTCATATGAGATCTTTTTTTTTATATGGTAGGGCAGCCAACGGGGCGTATTTAGGTTAACTTCTGCTCCTCGCTCTCTTAATACCCTCTCTTTTACTCTACCTCAGGTTCGGAGGACTCGTCGCCCACTGTTGGCTTCCCTAACTTTCCTCTAATAACATTTTATGAGCAAGTTGAGTGTGTGCGAATTGCCTGAGGATATATGCGCCGTTCAGGTGTTTGTCTAGTCATTGTGTATACCATACTTCTCACCAAACACCTAGAGTAACATGCCAAGCTTTCAGCCAAACGCAGGTCTCCAGGTTTTTGTTAAGTATAGTACCTCTCTCTCTCTCTCTCTCTCTCTCTCTCTCTCTCTCTCTCTCTCTCTCTCTCTCTCTCTCTCTCTCTCTCTCTCTCTCTCTCTCTCTCTCTCTCTCTCTCTCCTCTCTCTCTCTCTCTCTCTCTCTCTCTCTCTCTCTCTCTCTCTCTCTCTCTCTCTCTCTCTCTCTTAATTCCTGCTTTCCTTAATTCTTGCATTCGCTCTCTCTTTTTAACATCTGTTTATCAATTCGTTTGACCCCAGGTTCGGAGAACTCATCGCCCACTGGCAACGCTGGATCGACAACGTCCTGAAGACGCTGGCCGAACAGATCAAGAGCTTCATCGAGGAGTTGGTGCGGACCATGCAGTCGGCCGCCTCCCTTGGCAACCACAGGAGGCATCGCCGGGACGTTTCGCAGCGGTGGGACGAGCTGGGTGACTACGTGTCCCGCATGTGGGACGACATGTGGAACACACCGCTGGTACGCCAGGTCGTGCGGAAGATTGATGACGCGGCCGACTACGTGACGGACAAGTTCCGCGAGACAATGTACCGCATAAGGAGGACCGTCGGTGACGTCGTGGATGCCATAAAAGAGAACCCCGACTACCGAGCGCTGGAGTCAACCATCAGCGAGCTCTACGAACCGGTGAGCTTTCAATGGGGCATGTTGGGAAGGGTAGCTGAGGCATTGCCGTTAGCATTATTGCGGTAGCCCATGGTCTGCATGCATGATACGCGTTCATCTCCGCAGTTAGGCACATTAACTGTGAGGTTAAATGGTGGCAGTGGTGCTGCTGTAACGGCAAGCGGGATTAGCCTGATATGCTTAGCCAGTCAGTTGTTCCGCCTCAGCATCACGTACGCTTCAGCAAGGTTGTGTCACTAGACGTTGCCCAACTCCGTGTCTCAAAGAAAGGCAAGCAACAGTTGTTTAACTCTCTTCCTGGTTACTGTGGGCTATTCAAGGAACGCTACATCTTCATAGCCTTCTCTTCAATACTGTTGCGGACTATGAAGCAACGCCTTTCTCTCGGCGTCATAGTACGGGCGTAACCAGATACAGTGGTCCACATCACTTATCTCACCACATAAAACATAACAGTGGAAAAGCGGACCGTGGGAGGTTAGAGTTCTATAAAGAGCATGTATCTGTCTTTTATTTAATGGTGCAAGGTAAGAATGTACCACTCTGTTGAGCGCATGAGTTTATTTTTGTGACAAAACTCAGGATTGCTAGTAGCCCAGATGGTACAGTGACTTCCCCAGAAAGGCACTGGTCCTGGGTTCTACGTCCTGAGACTGAGACTCGGCATTTATCTATTTTTGGGACAAGTTTTTTTTTTTTATCCTTAAGCGCAACAGCGTTCAACCCGGGTGCGGTTCTAAAGAACTCCAATGTGCCTCGCACATCGCAGGGAATGTACCAAGGTAACACCGAGTTCTGGAAGAACCTCCAGGCTAGCCTGGAGAACACGTACAAGACTAGCGACGTGGCCGTCGTGCGTGAGGCCGACCGCAAGAACGGCAAGTACATTGTGGACTTCAACCTGCCCGCCGACCTGGACACCATCCGGCAGAACTGGCACGAGTGGCTGGCGGAGGACGATGCCATCGAGAGGCGGCCCCGGGAGAGCATGGATGCCGAGCCGGCCATGGTCGACTACCTCAGCTCCATGTTCCAGCGCAAGTGGATGCCACCCTTTGATGGTGAGGACTATAGGAGAGAGTTGCTCTCTCTTCCTGCTCGATGACCTGATCGATGTTTTGCTTGGTTGAACAGTAAGAAAAGAAGCACAGTGACTGCATGCCGCCGATGCATCGATCAACAGTAAGCGAACAAAGAAAGCCTCAGTCAGGAGCCAAACGTTTCGACGTCAGGACTTGACTGCGTCAGGCCCTGACGAAGACATGTTTTCTTGTCGAAGCTACTCTGGCTATGGGTTGAGGCTCCTCTTGTTCGTCCACTGTTGCTCAATTCAAGTATCTATCAGTATGTGGCCACCTTGCCAATGTTCCGAGATTTCCCCAAAAGGAGGATCAGGGAATGAAATGAAGGAAGGATGTGAAGGTCTTTTAGTCAGATGATAGATTTTGAGATTACTGCAAGTCTGTGGGATATCCGTCGCGAGTGTGGCACATATTCAGCTATTTTTATTTATTCTACAACAAAAAGGAGCAAGAGCTAAAGGCCATGTGGACTGCAACGGTATCATCTGTGTACCTGCATTGCAACGGTATCAATTTAAAGGCTGCTGGTGCATTTGGTCAGCCTCAGTAAGAGTGAAATGCCGCATGCACGCACGCTTGCACAAAAAAAAAAGAAAGGGGGAAGGGTAGTTAGGGAATGAAATACCACATGTTCCCGCTTATAACTGGCCTTTGCGTGTAACCTGCACACCTTATTACAACACGTTCCCGCCCCCCCCTCCCCCCCGACATAAAACAAGAACGAAAGAAAATCCACGCGGACAACCCGCCGAAATAACTGCATGCAGCACCGCTCAAATGTTTGTAAACTCATTCTCTCTTCGACGATGCACTACTCCTTCACGTTATATCTTCGGCCAGCAACTCTGTGTAGCTACTAGCTACACCTCAAGGTGAAATTCGTATTAACCCGCACCCCGACTTTACTGCTAAGGTTCTTCGAATTTTGAATGCGGAATTATATGTGAAATAATACGATACATCTTTTTATGCGGTAAATAACCAAATCTGGAGTGTGCCGAGGCACTGGGCACTGGGTCTGTGGGCTTAGGAGTCGACTGAGCGCACTATACTCAGCCACCGTCCTAACAGGAAGACCAGCCCGCTTTTATTTTTTATTTTACTTTAAATATAATTGTTTCCTCCTCCTCCACTATGGTAGTGTTCACTGATTTGATTTTCACACGGAAATTAAGGTATACGTAGTAATGCATGATGTGGTATCATCCATATAACCCCGTTGACATAATTGTCCGAAAAGACAGAGCCATGCTTCATTTAACCTCAGCAAAAACAATATGACACACATACACACAAAAGCAAACAAGATCAGGGAAAAAAATGCCGTATTTCTCTGCGTGTAACCCACACTCTCAATTACAATTAACGCCCCGCAAAAGTCAAATGCCATACAACAAATACCTGTGAATACTCCTCTACCTTCAGCTGAAGACACTAATGCAGACATTATTTATGCGTTTCCCACACTGCATTTGTGAGTACTAATACGACATGTCGCCCCGCTCTTGTCGAATTTCAGGCCAGGCCATGATCATTGGACATCAACACTTCGTGACCTTTGATGGCACAATCTACTCGGCTACCGGTGATTGCACCTATCTGCTGGCCAGGGACTTCGTTGACGGAAACTTCACCGTGCTCCTCAAGTATCACCCGGAGGACCCCAGTACTCACGGTCGCTTTCCGAAGTCTATCATCGTCCAGCTTGGGCAAAGCTACATTGAGATCTTCCCCAACGACGGATCTGTGAGTAGTGCTATCTTCATTTAGCTAGAGCTTTCAGGTCAATTCGTGACCTCGTCATGTTGAAGACATCTGGCAGACTCCGGCCGCAGATGGTTCTACACCGTTAGAAAAACGTGTCAGGCATACCACGTGGCATTAGGAAATTGGTGGACTGTTCAGACAACTACTTCGTACATTGCAATACCAGATAAAGTCAATAACAAATATATATGTGCAAGTCCAGAAAATTCGCGCAGCAGAATAACTCCAGCACATTAGCGCCAACGACAGAGATCAATAGCGATAGAGCTCGAAGGCGCACAAGCTTATTTGTTAATGATCTTTCAGGACAAGAATAAAAAGTATATAAATAAAGCATTCAAGAACGGAAAGTTGAGCAGGATAGATTCATACTCGCTAGCTTAGACTGAGTGTTTGAAAGTTTGAGACAATTGCCACTTATATTTTGTCTTTTTCTCTCGTGTCAATTTTGCTTCTTACTCATTCTTATCACCTCACTGATTTCGTTTCTGTCCTTGTGGTTGCTGTTTATGCTGTTAGTACCTTTCTCGCTCATGCCATTGGCTTTCTGTGTTGCAAAAAAAAAAGTAATAAACTAAAACGGCCCTTTTCCCGCTGTACCTGCAGATGTTCCTGAATGGTCAAGCCGTCGATCTTCCTCTGATCCTCGAGGGAGGCGATGTGATCGTCCGCCGCGTGGGCGACGTCATCACCGTCGAGGACGAGAAGGTGCTGCGTGTATCCTGCCACCTGTACTACGACGTCTGCACCGTCAAGATCAACGGCTGGTACTTCGGCAAAACCGCTGGCCTGTTGGGCACCTACAACAACGAGCGGGGCGACGACCTCATGAAGCCCAAAGGACAGGCGAGTGAATGCTTTCTATTTTGTTTCCCCTCCTCTATTCCCACTAAAATCTTCGCACGTCTCCAGTTTCTAACAGTAGCTTTGGGCGTAGATGCCGAACAACGGAAAACGATTCAGCGGCAGTTGAGTAGTGGCAAATGCGAGACAAATGCTTTAGCGTAACCATCGCACCTCTTTGAGGTCCCGGATCCACGGATCCACGTTTCCTTGGCATAATAAAATTTTATCCGTTGTTCGTGTCCGGGTGCAACCTGCACCGTGATGATTTGAGCTGCCTGTTTCCAGCGGTGCTTGTGTCAGACGACGTTTGAAGAATCTCACACCTTCCTGTGTACTCGCAGGTGACGAGCAATGTGGCGCAGTTCATGAAGAAATGGGAGACCAGCCGCAGCTGCAAGGGACCCGTGAGCGTGCTAAACGAGCAGGTGGCCGTCGACTCCGAGGGTTACAAGCTGTGCGAGAACTACTTCAAGGACGACGACTCGCCCCTCGCCGATGGCTTCTGGCAGGTAAGGTACCGCGTCACCTCAAAGAGCACCAGTGGCTTAGGCTTAGCTTCAACTGTAGCATCAACTTCAACGAAATTTCCCTTTGGCTAAATTTGTTATATATGAGTAGTATATACTGTTGAAGCAACCTTGGCAAAGTCACAGGGCTGGTAAGTGTATAGATATTTTTTTGTTGTTAACAGCCTTTAAACAGCACTTAAGCAGACGACGCGAGCACCTGGTGTTTGTCGCTGTGACGTTATGTCTCCGAGATTATTCAACTTGCCTCGGGCACTCATGGAAGCCGCCTTATCTCTGGGGTCATTCAAAGGAGCAGCGCGTTCTAGGTCATACGTCACTTTCGACGAATGGTGATGGCGTTTTCAAGCGAAGCTAGTATTGCCTGACTCGCGCCGTTGGTGTGGCTGTCGTCATATGCAAAAAAACTCAAGCCGCGTGAAAATAAAAATTGCTTGTCAGGTTGCGAGACCATCACATTAACCGATTCAGCCACTCTCAGTTCATCATAGGTGCCCTTTAAAGCGGGTCTTTATATGCATGAAGAAGTAGACGCAGCGCAAGGCGCAAGCCAATCACAAGCGTCCCCACCCTCCAGAGGGGGGAAAGGTTGTGATCGTGTGTTCGCTCGCCTCGCGCCCGCTGTTTCCCGTTAGGCCCGGCAGTCAGGTGGGGAGGCCACGTTTGGTTCGTTCTGCTGAAGAGCAGGCTACGTTGAAAGAATAGCAGCAGGAGCGGGCCGCGCATCGTGCGTTCGGCCGAAGAACAGGCGGCGTTTGATAAACGCTACCGGGAAGTCGCTCGAGAAAGGGCTCGCCTTTGATGTGCCGACTTAGCCGTGAGGGAGTGCGAAGCCAAGGCGTTACGACAACGAAGAGCCATGTATCCCTAGCTTTGCTTGAACTCGTCATAACAGTAGGGGAAGGACAATAATCTTTTTTTAAAGTTTGCTATTAAAACATTTTGTTTTCGTACGGTTTTCATGGCACTTCTGCTTGTATTGCAAACATCAAATTTTGCGTGAAGGCCTTTCTGTATCTGCACTATCTTAAGTTATTGTTTTTATGCGGTGTATAATTTTAATACAATATGGTCTTTTACTGGATATACGATATGTTACACTTCACAGTTAAAGGGTAGCTGAGACATGGATTTAGCCAGTCTAAAATGTTATTGGCCTTCTGGATACCTAAGAATGCTTTTTTTTAGGCCGTGAGATGAGTTATTGGCAGAGAAGAGCGCGACTGAAGTGACCTCGAAATTGATTATGGCGCAATTTGAACGTCTCGCAAAGAGCGGAATTGCTTACGTAGCTGCATTGGTGGGCAATATGGGAGGTCACACTCAGCTGGGCGTTGCGACCACGATCTAGTCAGAAGTCCACAGAAAGAGGGCACCACAATCTGATCTTCCTGTATATCAGTAAGAAGCACTGGCAGAGCAGTACGAAAAGGTAGCATAAACAATTTCTTTACTGTAGCAATATCCAATACCATACAGACCAAACTGCACTTTATTTCATGTTACAATGCAGAGGGGGGGGGGGGGGGAGGGATAGATTCACTTTTCTATCAATTGTCAACTGTGGCTTTCCAATATAACATGGACATGTTACGTTCTGTTACCTGGTGCTGTATTTTCACAGTGCAGACACCAACCCTTTCCTCATTCATGTTCTTTCCTTACTTACAAAAACTACGTTCTCGGTAAAAAAAAAAAAGAAAAGAAGTGACGTTTTGGACATCTTGGAGCCATGATATATATCGATTTAGCTCGATTTGATACCCCCGTCTAGCGCCCTGCTGCTAAGGGGCTCTCGGTCCTAGGACAATATTGCTGGCCCAGCAGCCTGGAGCTTGACCAGGTCGATCACATGTCAGGATTGAGGCAGCGACGAGATGACGTAGTAAAAGACAAAACGTTTAATTACGTCGCTACATAAAGAGCGACCAGCTCGACATGGTGTTCGTGCCAAAAAGCGAAGGCGAAGGTCACTGCACTTTTATAGCTTCTTGGGAACGCTCTCTCCCATGACAGGGGAAGAAAACATCGCTATCAGTGCTCGTGTCCTGGTGCGACCTGTTTGTCCAAACATGTTGGCTAGCTCCGGCACTGCAGCGGGAGACTTCATGCCGGAACACAAGCGCCCACACAGACGCCAATGCACGCAGACGCTCTCTTTCATATTTCAAGCTCCCGTGAAAGCGACTGAGCTTTCGGCATTTCGGAACATTCGAATTATTGCTGTTGTCCGAGTGAAAGCACGAAGTATACTTGGCGTTGCTTTTGGCCACGTGGCACGAGTGTTCATCACAGAGGCTAGCCGTAAGAGCCCCCCTTTCACAGCGCCTGCAAGGAAGTGTAGGTGAAGAAGCACGCACACATTTTTTTTTTTTGTATTTCCCGCAGGAGTCGCCCGAGCCATACTTCGACCTGTGCCTCCGCCACATGGCCAAGCCGCACATTGATCCACGCCAGGCAATCTGCAACATCTCCATGGCTTACCTGCTTCAGCTGGAGAAGTACTCGATCAGCGCAAACCTTCCGTCCGAATGCTGTAAGTGCCTTGTGATTCTACAGACGAGCTGCATGTTTGGGAACAAATAAATGGTCACGATAAAGGCATTGCCAAACCCACTCGGATTCAAACCTTATAGCGCCGATCGTTGTCCCTCCTCCCGCTTTGTGTCTACTCAGACACGTGTTCGTTGCCCGGAGGCGACACGCTCAAGTTCGGCGACTTCCGCACCACGAGTAGCGGTGGGCAGCGGCAGCCAACGAGCATGGACATTGTGCTGGTCGTCGAGGAGGACGCCTGTCACGCAGACGTCGTGCGTGAGCTGGACAACACCATGAGGATCGTCGACAGGGAGATGCTCAGTGCGGGATTCCAGCACAACAGGTACTTTATGCAGAAACACCGCACCAACCCCCACTCAATGCCTTTGATAACACAGCGGTGATTTAGTCATTTGCTGTGGCATGCGAATGGACATGTTTCGAGACTGATTTGAGTGCGAATCGGTATAGTGCCAGAAGTGAATTTAATTTAATCGAATATCGAATACTGTTAGAATAGTTTTCGAATAATGAACACCCATTCTCACTCTTGTAATATAAAATGATCGTTACATCCTAGTATGTTCACGTTAGCAAATTTTGGTCATTGCATTGAACCCTGTGAAGCATTCTTTAATAAAAAGCATAAATGGAGCATTAAGAGCCTGTGATCAGTTTACTTGCATCCTTGGGACACGTTGGCAAGTGCAAATGGTGGCTGTCTAGCCGGAAACGTTTGGTTCCCTGAGCGACGTGGCCTACTCCACTGTGTAACATCTCATGTTTTACATCCACTATAGCCGTCGGGATGAAACTTATCCACCTTTTGTTCCAATTTTATAGTTTATCGTTTATAGTTGGGGATTCAAAATATTCGAGAACTGCTTGACATCTATTCGATTTTAAGGCTGGATCGATTAGGGCAATATTTCATTGGTTATTCGAAGGTTTCGGATATTCACACACCTCTAGTCACTCATTTGTGTGAACGCTGATATGCATCAAGGGTTTGCAGAACCAATACTATGGAAGGGGCGTTGTTTGAAGGAGGGTATGGGGGTCAATGAAATATGGTGATACAGCCTTTTCTCGCTTCCATTTAAATTTGCACTATCTTGGCTTCTTACATGAATGGTTTCTCAATTTCACTTGCAGTTACGTCATGATAACATATTTCCTTAACAGGGAATGCCTCTTTGCTAACTTTATTATGCGTACCAATCAAACGTAGTGACGTGCACTGATTTTTACAGTTCGAACAAACCCGTGCTTAAATATGGTGGCTCTACACCCATTATGGTGGCTCTACAACGCTTCTGTGAAATACATGGTCTATACGCAGTCTGGCCGTACAACCGAATAGTGGGGTCACATCGTAGGAAAAGCTTGTTCTGGGTGTGTGGGTGTGCGTGATTTCTTGTTATGTTGCTGTTAACTCCCCGCACTCAGACAGTTTGAGGAGTTATAGTCCTACATTTCTTGTCGACTGTCGACATGCTTCTTTTTTGCAAGGAACCCACTCATAAGGCTACAGACCACTGACGTTCTGAAGCACAGCGTTGGCTGCAGGGTCACAGAAAGAATGTTAACATGTGACTGTGTGCCGCAGCCACAAACCAAAGCAAACAGACTTCTCAACGACTTTTGTCTACTAGATAACATGTCGGCTTTCTTTATAACCAAAAGGGCAATTGCGTAAGGAGGTTGAAGTGGTCTACAGGAAACATTCAGGCTGTCTAAATGTTCACTCTTTGACAGGCGCAGCTGTGGCAGTGGCAAACAATCGGGCGAACTCACTGCGTCTCAATTATGCTGACCCATTCGTTTTCGCTGCCTCCCCCTCCCGCATGCAGGTTCGCCCTGGTCGGCTTCGGCCATGGCAGCGGCCACAACAGCCAGCCGCACGTGCGCACCGCCCGCGGCAGCATCTTCTTCTTGTCGCCCAGCCTGCCGCTGGCCACGCAGAAGATGCGCCTCGATGCTCCTGCGACCTCTGGCGGCCACCCGGTGAAGAAGGACGTGTTCGACGCCATCCGGTACGCGTCGTTGCTGCCATTCCGGCCCAATGTTGCCAAGGCCATCATCGTCGTCGCCTGCGCGGATTGCAAGGAGGAACAGAGCGAGGTGAGGAGGAAGAAGGTTGTATAGGGCCCGATAGTTCACAAATGGTTACGCAGCATATAAACAAGAAGTGTTATCATCGTTGGCTGATTGAAGCGGTGGACATCTGCGCGTCATTACCGTTTGATTTGTTGGGCAACTAGTTGTGAAGATTGGTGCCCACACTGATGGAACCTGTTGAAAACTCAGTCGCATCTCTTGTTGTGTGCGACAAGTAAGGCGGTCTCTGCACACACGTGTCTCACAGATTCATCTATAACCACACGTGCGTAAAAAACCATGGGCGATCCGTTGAGTGATGCGTTGGAAATTTGGCTGCGCTCAAGCAAGGTGGGAACCGCTGTTGAAGTTGTGTTGGAATCTTGTTGGTCGTCTTGCGGGTACGGTCAGTCATACCGGATTGTTATTTAAGCACAAGTGTTTCACGTTTAACTCTTATAAAAAACAAAAACAAAAAATGTGAGCCATTCCACTCTGTGAAGGTGAGTGACCAGCAAAGCTGTTTAGTGCACGACACACAGGTGACCCAGAAAATTGAACAAAGGTACAAACATATTTTTTGTCCTAATTTGTGGTCATCATGGCGATATGGGTACGCACATGTGTATCACCTCTATTATTAAATGTTTCCGTCCCGTGAGACAATTAATGCCTCATACCCCCTTAAGCAATGGCTTAAGCAAACCCGGCCCATTACAACGACAGATGTGAAATTCTACGCTGGAATGATAAGCGGCAATGGAGCGAGCTGTGGAAGACGTCGCTCGAGCCATTGATGATGATATTTTTTGCACTATGGAGGAAGCTGGGGAAGAAGATGACGATGAACGAGCGAGCAGTGGCACTAGCGCGGTTGACACCGAGAATTTTTTAACATTCCTTTGTGAAAGTGTTGTACAACACATTTTTTTCAAAAACATCTGTTCTTACCTTTGTGCCTGGTACCTCTCTGGGTCCCATTTGTGACAAGGGTAGTTTGAGGGCGCGTTACAGATCCCTGAGCCCGCAGGGGTATGTACCATTGAGCTTGGACCCTTTCTGCACGATCACCAGGATCGGCCCAAATGATTATTTGTCTATGTCGTCATCTCGGACACATATTTTTTCAGATCCTAGCCATAGACAGCTTCGCTGCAGAAAGCGAAAGAGTCCTTTTCGTGCAGGAATATTTTCGCAGGGAATACCAACGACAACACTGACTTAATTTTGGCGTTTACCGTGCCGAAACTGCGTTGCGAGTTAGAGGGACGCATTAGTTAAGGTCTCTGGATTCACATTTTACCGCCTGACTTTCATTAACGTGCACCCAAAACATGGTACTCTAGCGGGGTTTCTTTTTTTTCATTCCATCTCTATCTGAATGTGGCCGCCGTGGCCGGATCAAAGTCGAACCCGCTACCTTGCACTGAACAGCACAACTGAGTCATGGCAGTGGGTGATGACGCTGACTCTTCCACACGTTACATCGCTGACTTTAATTGCCAGAAATGGGGTGTGGTTGTATATTTCGCAATCATCTCGAGCTCTGAGGAGTATTTGGCGTTGGATGTAACTAGTCGAAAACTATCGCTTCTAACTTGTGATAGTAAGACGCCAAGAGTGCATCTAACAAGGTCCTTGCCTTTATTTTCATGCAAACAGTGCAAATTCACATATTTAGAGTCTAATTTATTTGGGCACACGATGAGACAGAGAATTATGGAAACTTTTTTTTTTCTTCTTTCGTTTTAAACCGAAACACGAAGAGCTTACAGCGATGGGTTAGCATAGCAGAGAGCCAAGTTTTGGTATTTATGGTGTTCCGTTCAGTTTGATGCGAATGCATAAACATTAAATTCTGATACACTTTGGTTCTTACATAACGGTAACATGTAGCTTCTCGATATTAAGCAGGATGGGAAAAACTGTTTCCTGTTCTTTCTCAGTTGTCGTACTCGGACATCCAGACCCAGCTTCTCGACCACGGAATCACGCTTCACTTCATTTCTGACAAGCGCATTGAAGTCCGCAAGAGCATCATCAAGGGCAAGGGCATCTACGGTGAGTGCGAGATAAGAGCAATGGGGCTGTGGCATGTTCTCTGAGGAGCCTTATTAAAAAAAGAAGTGAAATCTTAGTCACTTTTATGATATTCGCGCCTGTGTATCGTCCAGGCCACTCGACTCTTCCCTTATTCATGTGTTCGACATACGTAGAATATTCTGTTGCCTGCAAGCATTTGACTTCCATGCGCACGAGTGATGGCACAGATTATCACGGAGAACAATACCGGTGAAAACTGTCAGTCATAGTTAATCATCCATGCAGTTTTTTACGTGACCATGGCCTCTGTGTCCACACCCATTAAAGCGTTGCAGAGACACTCATATGCCTGATATCAGGCCCTCAATGATTCCTGGCAGTTGTCGGCTTTCTTCAAAAAATTTGTACCTCAGACCATCCCAATTTAGTGTTTTCTGCTGGCTTATGACATTCTTTACTAAAAAACACGTACCTGATAACCTACCAACCACAGAGCTTTCCTGTCAGCTTGTCGCTGTCGTGACGAAACATGTACTACTTGACACGGTGTCTTCTTGCAGGCTCGTGGCTGCCTGTTGAAAGATTTACTTGATACATACCACCCCCTTATGTTTTCTGTCGGCTTGTGGATGCCTCTTCAGAATATAAACATCCCTGACTTCGTGCACCGCTAATGTGTTCTTGTCGACTTTCTTGGCTGGGGCATGTCGATGACACCTCACCACCATCAGTGCTTCCCTGCGGGGCTTGTGACTGTCTGGCAGAAATATACGTCGGAAATATACGTCGTCCTCGGCGTTTCTTGTTGGCCTTTGGCCTCTTTCGTCAAAAGATTTGCTGGGACAGTAAGATGGCGAGTTGGGCTAGTTGGTTGACGTTCATGTATGAGTAGATTGAAGTGCAACCTAAGATGCAGACACAGAAAGAAAGTAGTCAGGAAAAGCACTTTCCCGTCTACTTCCTTTTGTGTCCGCATCTTAAGTACACTTCAGTCCAGCTCAAATATGAAAAAGGATGGACAAGTGGGCTTGTTCGTAATGCATATTAACAGAAACCTAGAGCGCTGAAAACACGAAAGACGTAGAGAAAGAAACACACGCCACTGAGTTCACTGAATTCGCTGGGAAACCTTTTTACCCTTAATAGTTTTCTGTCGGCTGGTGGCGGTTCCGGTAAAACTTATACCCTACACCTTTTTCGTTGTTGTTGTTGTTGTTTCTGCGTCTGAACCCTCGACGTGCACACCGTCTCCACTGCACAGGTCTGGATGCCGACTCTGTGTACAGCAGCAAGGACGTGAGTCAGAAGATGCTCCTGGGCCAGCCCGACCTGCGGCCGCAGGTGGCGGTGCCCAAGGACATCTGCATCGCGCTCGCCCAGGAAGTGCACGGCAGCTTCTTCAGCTCGGCCACGCTGCGCTCGGACGCCAAGAACTGGAAGACGGTGTTCGCCCGCCGCGTCACCAAGGCCCTGAAGCCCGCCAAGCAGCTCGGAGTCAAGGACGACTACTGCGAGCGATGCGAGTGCACCCACGGCTCAGACGTCCGGCCACAGGTCGTGTGCCGGCCCTGCAGGCCGCTGCCAGCCAAGGTGCCGCTCGCGGTAGGTTCTTCGCGCGTTTTGCAAATTGTGGTCCTATTGAAAACACGCACACAAACACGCACACACACATACATAATCAAGATTCAACCCACACGTTGGTATCTGAGAAGCGATAAGCTTACTGGAAGCGGTTAAATAAGTGCCGCGCAACTGATTGTATTTGGCACAGCGTTTCGCGCCACGGCGATTACCTGCCTGCCATGGTAAAGGCGGCAAGATGCGGAGGATCCCTCACCGTGTGACCGGCCTGACTGTGCATTAAACTGCCTTCGAATTGGCCCCCACTCTGCTATGACACTGTATCCAGAGTTGGCGCGCCGACAACAACGGGCCAATCTGGGAGATAGTGCCATAGGAACTTTACTCGGCGAAAGACTGACAAAGCAGATGCGCCGAACTCTATAAAATCAGCCATATAGCGGTTTACTCTATTAAAGGAGTTTTGCTCTTGATGGCGTAAATTTGTCGCTGGGAGTACATTTAGGCATTGTTTATTTTTATCACTGCGTAATTCTGTAGAAAACAGGGCCAGCAGCCAGAACACCTGTAAGTGTAGTAACTGTAATAATGCTGTCCTGCTTGTGAGCCATTCGAAAAGATCGCCAGAGTCACTCAGCATCCATGGTGAGGAAAGTCCGACAAGGTTTGCACTGAAAGCTTCGCTTTAAAATAAAGAGAAAAGAAAGACACGTACAAATGCACTCATGTCGAAGCGCTTAGTAGCTAATCCTTAGCAGTAAAAGTATTTGTGTCAAAACTATCCGGTTGTTCCGACAACGTGTAGGGCAGCTGGCTGTTCGTGCAAGCTGCTCGAGCATGACATGTCATGCAATAGGTCGGGCGGTCCTCAAGCGCATGCATTTGCTTCCATATACAATAGGATATGTGTTAGCATGCATATATATTAGCATTTGGGGACTCTGTGTGATGTCATGTGTATAGAAAATGTGGCTGGGTGCCCCGGTTGTGGGAACTTCTCATAGCTTGTTGTAAAATCTGAGAAACTGTTGGCTGTCGGTTGCAGATACGAGTGGGGACTGAAACCGTACTTTGTGTTTTCTGATTTACCACAGCCCTTTTCGCACATAGCGTGTATAGGTGGGGGCAGTAGCATAAAAGTGAAATGACCCAATGGTCAAGTTTGCAGCATTAGAATCGGTACAACAGGTAAAAGGCTCCTAACCCAACACTTGGTGCGACATGTCAGGCCGTCAGCCAGGCCTAACACCTCTAGTTTCCCACAAAAGTCACCGCGCCTTCCTTAATTCCAGCTCTCTCTCCCTCTGTCTATATGAGCGGTTACCTAAAACTTCAGGGTAAGCTCAGTTTAGCCTAAGCTCAGTTTATTTCTGTTTTGCACTGTTTTTCTACGAATGTGAGACTTTGAGCTTAGCGTCCCTTATGGTCCGCTGCTCTCGGAGCCTGCGCGTTCCAGGTACTACACATATCCTTGTTACAAAGACAGGAGTGACATGTGGTGAGTTCAGGTGAAAAACGATGAAGGAGCAAAGTTTTGGATGCACCATCACTTCTTTCGTTGTCTCGGCAGCTAAGTGAAGTCAACGTTCTGGGTTGGTATGATGTAGCAAATTTTCATTTCTGGATTTATTAGCAGGTTGACTGTGCGGTCAGCTCGAGGAGGATAATGGTGACATACAATCACCTTGCAGCGTGACAATTAAGAGGGATATACGAACTCATGACCTTAGAATCTGTATATAAGCGACGTGATAAGATCCGTTACCTCAGAAGCGCGTGTGTGGACGCGTTGCGAGGGGTGATAGGTTAGTTAGTAAGTACAGAAGGAAGTTGATGTTTCATGAGGCATAAATGTGTATGATAAGCCAAAATTTATTTTCTTGTAGTACACTTAGCTATCAAGTGTCTTTATAAAGGTGCTTGCTCCAATATCAGCGTTTTGTGCATGAACAATAGGAAACTATTACAGGGGCCTCACTAGAGTGCTGTTGCTGTTGTTGTTTTACCAGCATCATGTCTTAGGTCTTGTTTTCCTCTTCTTTTTCAGCTGTACACAGCAGATGACTGAACATTCACATCGCATTTACTTGGAGGTCATTAGGGAGGGATGACCGAAATCAGCATTTTTCTCGCAGTTAATAAAGTGTATAGGGATGTTTTTAAAAACTTTGTTGTGCACTTCTTCCATTCTCTTCCTTGCTTTATTTCGTTCTCTTTTTTCTTTTCTTCCTTCTATCTTTTTTCATCCACATACTTTAACGTCCAAGCCACTTTTGATATGAGCTGCTGAAGTGTAAATTAAGTTAAACGAAAAGAAGTGAGATGCTATTTTTTAAAATAACCTCAGCATTCTATTATAACTGTAATTTTGTTGCAGCGCGAAAGAAATTCATCATCATCATCAACGTATTTTAAGTCTACTACTGGAGGAACATGAGGTTCACAGGACAAGCGCTGACTCAACTGAAGACTTTAGAGCGAAGCTGTTTATGGCTGCGGCATTTCCGTCGTCCGCGAACTAGCTCAAGCCGTTGGTGTCACTCGGAGCAAGCACGCTTGTGCCACTGCTCATGCGTTCATTGTCGTCTCTTTCCACAGCTAGCTCCGTTGCCACTCATTGCTTAAGGGCATAGAGTTTCTCACCATATTACCTAGAGGGAAATCTGGCACTGCTGCGCTGTGGTATGCATGGGAATGCCGGTATATTGTGACTTCGGATTGGCAACATTCTCGGAGAGCGAGGGCACCTTGAAGCGTGCCTGGCAAGCACCGTTCCGTCTGTCACAATGATTCATTTTCTGCTAAAACAGCATGTAAAAAGCTGTTTTAGCTTTATTATTACACAAAAACATGTTTTGTTTAACTATGAGAACTAGTTATTGCATGTACAATTATATGATACGTAAAAAGTATCAGTGGGCCACTAATGTTGGAGGACAGACGACAAGATTCGAGCTCGCTGTGAAACAGTTTGTCATCTGTTCTTTGTTTTCTTCGCTTGGTCATGCATTGTACATGAGTAAATATGTAATGTGTGTGAATGGAAACATCTTATGAAGATTTTACTTTACGAATGCGTTATTAGTGTGGCCATATCCACGTTTTAAACAAAGCCTCTTACAACACCAGCCAACACAAGCCTCGCATACACATATACCGTCATTCCCATTACAGATTTCCCTCTAGGTGTTATAGCGAGAAACTCTAGGCTTAAGGGGATATGAGCCATTCATTGGCAAGAGCAAACTGTCGTCACCATCATCATCGTCATCATCAGCTATGGCTCGTTTGAGCCTCTTGGCGCAACCGCTCGAATGCGCTCATGTCTAAGTTGGTTCTTAATTCTATGTCTATATGCTCGCCCGTTCATCGTCGTCTTCTTCCACAGCTGGCTCCGTTGCCGATCATCATTCCGGCTTAGAATTTCCCTTCTGTCGTCATAATGGGGAGGCCGCTTGGAATTTTTCATTTATTTATACGGTGGCATGAACGATTGATGAAGAAGACGACGACGAAGTTCGAAGGAGGCTTGTGGGCTTTTATGGGTCCGTCTTTTTCGAAGCTTCCGAGCCTTTTTTGGTCACCTAGTGGTGTAAATTTGTTATCATCGGATCCGTGAAGAAGAGAAGATTCAGCGGATACCTGATTTTGAGGTGGGCCACCCCTTTTTTGGACTTCATTGGAACTTTTGTGCTCACGCCACGCTGGCCGAGAGCTAGCGTCTGGTAGACCTAGCGCGGCATGGCAGCAATGCACGTTGAAGGGGAAGTGCTCCCGGCGGAGGACTTTACTGAAGACCTGGGATGGCGGACAGTGTCCAACCGAAAATCTAGAACTACGACGAGGCATGGATTAGGTGATGGCGGTTCGCCAAGTGAGATGCCTGAACGACGGGGCGCAGGTGAACGGCGCGGAGGCTCGGCAATCAAGAATCGCATTGTGAAGGCGTCGCGCATGCCACCGATGCCACAAGAACACATCAAAATAGTCATTCGCCCACGGGGTGGACTGAATTTGGAGAAAGTTAGCTCTACAGCGGTGGGCAAGGCAATCGTAGAGGCGGCAGGCCTCGGTATTGAACAGATTCGGGAAGATGTTATTTGCCCGAACTTTATGCAAAATATCTTGGTGGCTAGTACGCCAGAAAGGAGCAACGCTGAACGATATGTGAGACTCAGGTCAATCAGAGTGGCAGACAAGGATTTTGAGGTCAGTGCGTACGAGACGGCCCCACACACTACGTGTAAGGGGGTCATTCGCAATGTAGACATTATGGATGGCCCCGCGACACTTGAGCGGAACATTGTTAATGATCGCAATCCGCTGGCTATGGCGGCCAAACGCATCAAAAACACAGGATCAGTCATCATTGTTTTCGATGGGTTAAAGGTGCCCAATTTCGTCAGATATGGGCCAACTCTGGTACGGTGCTTCCTGTATCGAAAGCAGTTGGATGTATGTTATGTGTGTGGCAAGCTTGGACATCGGGCGGACGTCTGCCCAGCCCCCGATTGTTTTGAATGCCGAGGATGCGGGGCTCGGAACCCTGAAGAGGATCACAACTGTGTGCCTTGTTGCAAGCTTTGTGGCGGACGACACCTGACCGCGGATAAACAATGCAGACAACGATACCAGCTTCCCTACGTCGTGCGTGTTCGACGACAGGAGAGAGCCAGGGCGGAGCTAACGGCGGAACAAGAGGCAGCCGAGATGGTGCACCTGGTGAGCGCCCGCCAACGCTCTAAGGGACGCTCGCGCTCTAGGAGCCGCTCCAGGTCGAGGCAGCGGCCATCTTCTGGGACTCGTACGACCAGGAGCCGATCCGTTTCTATGGAGGCGCGGGTGCGCTTTCCTGCAGCTGGTGGCGACGGCGGCGCAGCTGGGAGCCAGACCACCTGGGCTGACAAGGTCAAGGGTGGCATCAACGCCGGCCGAGCGCCCGAGCAGCGCCAGGAGCATGTGGATGGTAATAAGGATAGGGATAGGATTGCGCAATTGGAGAGAGAGAATCGTAGTTTAAAAGCAGCCATTGACGGGCTTATCAAAGAGATGGCTGTACTTAGGAACGGCTTACCTTCCGGTAACAACGATAGCTTAAGACAGACTGGGAAACATGATGACTCGGTTGAGGTACCAAGGTCTGTGGAGGTCGCAGAACAGAACATGGCGGACGAAGAGACGCCTGCTCCGAAAAAGAGGGCCTTATCCTCGACCGTCCGGATTCAGGGTAAAGTCGGTTCCGAGCTTAAAGCAATGATGGCGACATTGCAAGAAAGTGTAAATCAGATCATTAGTAGACTGGAGCGGATAGAAGAACGGGAAAATATCACGGATCAGAGATTAGGCAAAATTGAAATATATCTAAACGAGACAGTGGTCCCTGTTATGGAGCGGGAGTGCACTCGGCCGCTAGCCCAGCAGGGTAAGTCGCCGAGTGGACTTGAGCTCAAAAATAGTTCACCAAATTTCCGTGGTCAAGATGGCTCTATTAAATAGTTCATTTCGTATTTGGCAGTGGAATTGTAGGGGGTTCAATCATAAGAAGGCGTCTCTGCAGCAGTTTGTTAGAACGCATGGTGTCAAGCCTCAAGTTATCATGTTACAGGAAACACTGACGTCTAACGTGACCTTAACGAATTTCAAAGCAGAAGTTAAGGATAATGAACAGGGCAGAGGACTCGCTACTCTCATTAATAGGAGGTTGGCATACATTAGACATGATCTTCACATGGCAGATTGCAAGATTGAATATATTATGGTGGAAGTAATCTTAGGTCGGCAAAGGTCATGTCAGAGGAGCGTTTACCTGCTTAACCTGTACAGTAGCCCCCGGGACACGAAGCAGAGTTTCAAATCTCTCTTGACCAAGGCAACCAATCTGGCTAAGGATGCACCGTTGCTTATTGGAGGGGACTTCAATGCACCATATCATGTGTGGAAGTATGTTTATAGCACTATTAAGGGGGAGAGACTATGGCAGCAGGCACTAGACTTGAATTTAACTCTGATTACAGACCCCTCGTATCCCACCAGATGTGGCACGTCGACATGTAGAGATTCGACACCTGATCTCACTTTTGTTCGAGGGGTGGTGGATTCGTCCTGGTCCAATTCTAATAAAGATTTTGGTAGCGATCATTACATACTTATGATTACTTTGGCAGTGGCTAATAAAAAGGAGCGCACATTCAGGATGGTTGACTGGGATGCATTTAGGAAAAGAAGAGCGCAGAGAATCGATGATGAAGGAAATGAGTTGACCTTGGAACAGTGGACTAGTCAGCTTAAAAGTGACGTTGAGGCGTCCACTAAAGAGGTTCAGACCGATATTGACACGGAACACATGGATAGTCGCCTGGCACATTTGTTGGAAGCAAAGCAGTCGATGTTAGCGAGATGGAAGGGTCAGAGATTAAATAGAAGGCTTAGAAAGCGTATAGCAGTGGTTAATCAGGAAATTGAAGACCATTGTCGGGTACTGTGCAAGCAGCAATGGGATGAAGTGTGCAATTCTATTGATGGTCGCATTAAGAGGGGAGGCGCATGGAGTTTGCTCAGACATTTACTAGATGAGACAAACACTAAGTCTAATCAGAGGACTGTGATAGGTAAGCTGGTCCATCAGGCGTGTCGGGACTCCACGGAGCAGGAGTTGCTAAAGGATTTGGCTCAGAGATACCTTCCTTTGGAGACCTGGCACGATACACCTGATGGGGTTTTGGAATATAGTGGAGACGAAAATGCAGCTATGGACGCGGAATTTACTGAAAGTGATATCAGGATGGCGCTGCAGAATCTTAATGGTCGATCGGCATCAGGGCCGGATGGCATTACGAATAAAATGCTACGGAATTTAGACGATGGGTCAATTGAGTTCCTTACGCGGCAGATCAATTGCCTATGGAAGGAAGGCTCTTTCCCGGAAGAGTGGAAACTGGCAACTACTGTTCTGATACCCAAACCGGGCAAGGCCATAGGGCTTGAAAATCTCAGACCTATTTCCCTGACGTCGTGTTTGGGAAAAGTCGCTGAGCATGCCATTTTAAATAGGCTAACGCGTTATGTTGAGGGCAATGGGGTCTTTCCGCATTCGATGATAGGATTTCGGCCCGGCCTCTCGACTCAGGATGCTATGATCAGGATTAAGCATCAGATCCTTGACCGGCGAACAAGGGATACTAAGGCACTAATTGGACTTGATGTGGAAAAAGCTTTCGATAAAATCCGACATTCTTTCATTCTACGGGTGCTATCGGACTTGAATATGGGGCAGCGGCTTTTCAATTTTGTCAAGGCTTTCCTTACGGATAGAAAGACATATCTCAGGTTTGGGGAGATAAAATCGGAAGTCGTTAAATTGGGTTGCTGTGGTACTCCGCAGGGATCCGTACTCTCGCCTATGTTATTCAATCTGGCGATGTCGAAGTTGGCTAATAGACTGGACACTGTCCAGGATATTGGCTATTCTATCTACGCGGATGACATTACTATATGGAGTGTCGGTGGTAGTGATGGAGAGCTTGAGGCTAGGCTGCAGCAGGTGGTAACGCTTACGGAGGAGTACCTGGGTCTCATGGGGCTCAAGTGCTCCACTAAAAAGTCGGAGTTGTTGATCTTCAAATCTAAGAAGCTAGGTCGTAGGCCGAGGGGTTGGGTACCGGAAGTTGAGCCTTGCATTAGAATTCATACTAGGGAAGGGTCGGTGATACCCAAAGTTGAAGCAATCAGGGTCCTGGGTTTTGTACTTGAAGCGAACGGATCGAACATTAGAACCATTCAGCGTATTACCAAGAAAACGGAGGAGGCCATAAGACTTATAAGACGGATCTCTAATAGGCATAGGGGTTTAGGAGAAGAAGGTGCGATGCGCTTAGTTCACGCATTTATTATGTGTCATTTCTCGTATGTGGCAGCTATGCTAAATTGGAATAGGGGGGAGAAAAATAAATTGGAAGCATTAATCAGAAAAGCCATCAAGGCTGCGCTTGGTCTGCCTATGACTACGTCAAACGATATGTTGTTACGACTGGGTTTGCATAATACTTTAGATGAAATTGCTGAGGCTCAACGTACCGCACAGAGGGAGCGGTTGCTAGGTACACCAGCGGGTAGGTATATATTACAGTCAATTGAAGAATCGGTGGCTGTGTCGCACGATAGGGCGCCTCTACACGAGTTGAACGTGAACCTTAGGGCAAATATCATGGTTCGTCCATTTCCGCGGAATGTGCACCCCGTGCACAATGTAGGGAGGCGGGTCGCGAGAGCTAGGGCTTTGTTGCGAGAGGCAAAGGATCAGGAGGAGGAGTCTGCGTTTGTTGACGCCGCATGGATTAATGGTAAAAATGCTTATTCGGTGGTGGTAGTAGATGGCAAAGGGAGCGTTAGAAATGCTGCTTCCATTTATACCAAAGACCCGGGGGTTGCTGAACAGGTGGCTATTGCTCTAGCACTACTTGATTCTTGAAGAGTTTTGGTGTTTAGCGACTCGCGATCTGCGATTACAGCCTTCTCGAGAGGACTTGTTGCGGAACCGGCTAACAGACTGCTGCAGGGTAGGGATATCACTTCGCATACCGTTACTTGGTTCCCGGCGCACATGGGGACAGTGGAGGGAGCCCCGCGTAACCTCAACGAGGTGGCGCACAGGGAGGCACGAGGATTAGTGTGCCGTGTACTCCCTGAAGGGGCTGGATCTCCCGCTCCTGAGTACAGGGACCAACTGTTAACCTACAACGAAATCACCAAGCACTATTACTTAGGGCGCAGGGCATTCCCGTTGCCACATCCTAAATTAAGTAGGCCGCAGGCGGTTACATTAAGGCTTCTGCAGACACGGACGTACCCTAACCCGGTCATCATGAATAAAATTAATCCGGACTGCGGGGTTTCACTCTATTGTAGTAAGTGTGGGGGTTTGCTCGATTTACAACACATGCTGTGGCGCTGCTTGGCGTTGGCCGGTGATGGTTCTCGAGGTGAACAGTGGTGGCAGCGAATGCTGCACAGTGAAGTGCTAGCGGACCAACTCAGGGCTGTCCAGAGGGCCCGTGTGATGGCAGAGGGGCTCGGCCTCTCTGTACCGACGTGGGAGCGGCCCGCATCAGTCCCAGACTGATCCCTCAGGACCTCAATAAAGTTCTTCATACCATACCATGAACGATTGATTAAGGGGGTATGAGCCATTCGTTGTCTTAATTAGGTGACGGACGAGAATATGTGTGCATACCTATTGTAACGATGACCACTGATCAGGACACAAAAGGCATAAAAGAAAAAAAAAGAAAAAAAAACAAAAGGTTGCCAGCAACTTACTACATTTTGATTTTTTTTTCTTTCTTTTGAATTTTGCTGAGTGCATGTGGAGTAATGTCGTTTACCTTCCTGTTGCGCTCTTTCCGACCAGGAACTAAACAATTATCGTCCGAAATTTGCACACGGCACGAACACTAGTCCTGCTGCTATAGTCCCCTGTGGTACGAAAGTGCCATTTTTAGGACTAACTGTCCAGTTACTCTGGTTTTCCCCAGTGCATATTTCAGAGTGTACAAGCAATCGAGTGGCGTCAAATGTGCATAAAGTTTGAATTCGGTTGTGTGCTTAAGTCAAAAGAGCATCACCTGCACCAATACACCCTTAGGGGTGTTTCAGCAAACACTTTCAAATTTTTTTTAAAGATCGCTCAAATCTAGTTTATGAGCCGGTCTACTCGAAGCGGCGGACACTACATGCACAAAAAAAAAATTAAATGCGAAATCTACTAATTAAAAATTCGCTAATTAACTTTTTAAGCTAATTATCGTATGACCCATATCGCAATTTACAAATTCTAGCAGTGGACTTCGCAAGGCGGATCCACTTGGAACGAATTCGCAGGACGACGTGCGCCAGTTTCGAGATATAAATTTCCGAACTTTGCGGAGAAATGTATTGGCGTTCCAGTTACTTGCATGCTTCAGTGCATGCAACAACGTTTTTTAACAAACTAACTGGAACGCCAATTCTCCGCAAAGTTCGCCAATGCATTTCTCGCAAATTTCTCTGCAAGAATGTCTCTTTAATCTGCCAAAACGTTGCGCACATTGCAAAAGAAGACAGCTCATCTGAACCATTAGAGGTTCAGATGAGCTGAAACACATGTTCTTGCGTGTAAGTGTGTTCATGCAAGCGACAGTTCGTTACGCTGCTATTGTACGCGTTAGTGTGTGAGTGGGCCGTTTCCCTTTGTGCACTACTTCTTCGTCGCCGTTTCTTTGCCAGAAGCCCGCAACTAGCCCTAGTCGACGCGTGTAGACCCAAGTCGGTAAAACCGGGAGAACCATCCAGCTTTACACCTTGCTACAGATAAGCTGCACGTTTTTAAGGAAATAGAATTACGATTTAATGAACAGTGCAATTAGTGGGACAATAAAGCTACCCACGAAAGGGGCCGCTGGTGTAGAAAAGCCTGCGTTCTGTATTTGATCTCGGAGGTCATTTGCTGACGTTGCCTGCTTTCCGTAAGTTGCGATCTAATGAACAGCACAATTTGTGCGGTATCAAAATTACCCACGGACGGGGCGGCCGCTTATGTATAGTAACGCCCTCTTGAGCGACGTGAACTGGTAGACGAAAAGCGTTGTGGGGGCTTCAACGCAAAGAATCCCGCGCTTCGCAAGTAATCTCAGAGGTTATTTTCTGGCATTGCCTGCTTTGAGTTAGATGGCCCCCCTCCGGGCATACGCGACGAGCGGTTAGACCTGGCGTAGTATTGCTTTCGCAATAAAAAATGGAACTAGGCAGGCCATGTAATGCGTAAGGCATATAACCGGTGGACCGGTATATAAACGCCGGCCCCATCAGTCATCCCACAAGAAAGCATCAGATGTAGAATCGCGACGCATTTTAATGAAAGTCCCACTCGAGCTTTCATGTCTAAACGCACATGTTCTAAGCATAGAACATGTGCGTTTGAAGGCATAATATTTGCTCCTTGTAGCTGTGCAGAGGGAAGTCTCCTTGATAAATTGCTTCGGCGCCGCAAAATCGAAGCAACAAGTCAAATTTGAAATGTATATGCTTTCTTTTCACTGCGTTACCATTTTTATGACTACCGCGGCTTTGCAATGACGCAGCGTCTATTCTTGAGAGCGGCTACCATCGCCGACTCGTCTGCTCTGGCCGTGACGCAGCGTCCTTTTGATGATCGAGATAGCGCGCAGCAGACGGCGGCGGCCGCGGCGTGCAGTCTATGCTGTGTACTAGACAGTCTCGCGGCAGGAACAGCGTTGGGACGCTCCGTTTGTCGTCTGGAGAACTACGAAAAAAATTTCCGTGCCTCGCCGTGTATCTGGGAAGAATTGAAGCACGAGCGAACGTAGCAGCCGTTTCGTCTGCTGTGCCCGGTGTTGCAGAATGCCACAGATGTTTTTCGGAATGTCAAAGACCGACAGGTACGCTGTCTTACTTGCATACAATTTTGGAGTATTCACTTAATGTGCGCGATAGAACTATTAGCTTGTTGCCAACGTTGGGCGATAACATACAACCAATGTTTAACCAATGTTTAACGTGTTATAGTAGTGTTTTCTTATACTGGGGTCGTCTGTATTGCATGATGCAGCTTAAGGGTATATACAGGACGTCCCAGATAACGTTTGCCACGCGGTTCAACGAAAAAAAAAAATAAGGACAATGAACAAACGGAGGTACGCTTTTAAGATCTACGGCGTTCGGGTGTAAGGGCTCTGTTGACCGAACACCGTGTTTTTTAAATCTTTTTCGTTGATCAGCTTGGCTAACGTTAGCCGGGGACATGTTATAAGGAGCTACATGTGGAGCCGAGGTCTGCTTGGTTGTAATATTTGTAAGCCAAGTGCAGCATACAACGCCATAGCCTCCACCCGGCAATTGGCCTCGAGCTCCACCACTGGAAAAGTGGCGCCACCGTCGGCGTGACGTGCTAGGAGGGACCACGTGGACATAGCGGCCGCGTCGGCTGCTTCGGGCGCGCCGAAGCGAGCTGAAAACGAGAGTTTAAATTCCCTCGTACGCTGCGGTCCTCATTTAGTGGCGAGATTTTCCCGCTTCGAGTGTCTCCTTTACAACGCTTGAAAGCTCTACAATAGGTAGTGGCTGCCTTTGAAGGCGCACAACATGGTGGGCTACTGCTCGGTGCCGCAATGCCGGACGCACGCAACGGAGCACGGTGTCAGCCTTATTCACACGTAGCCGCAGGACAAGCAGCTGTGTGAAGCTTGGCTCGCGAAACATAAAACCGGCAAACAGTCATCGGCTACAACTCGGGTATGCAGCAAGAACAGACGCGAGGAAGGTTTCTGCTACGGCGCCGGGTCTGCGACGTTCGGAAACCGCGCACTGAGACGCTCGCCCGAGTCCGCTGCCAGACTAATGTCATGACGGTTTGCTCTACGAGCTTGTCGATGCTATAGATACTGGCAACTTCACTGGAGTGGAAAGGGAGCGGTAAGAAGCACATTAAAAGAAAGCATGGCATATGGTCATGTTTGTGTTATGAATTAATGCACTGGATTACAAAAAAGGAGCAGCGGGGAATTGCACGCTGAGAACACCGATAAACATACAGTGCGACGCAACTCGAGAAATAGTATTGAAAGGTCAAAGAATTTAGAAGAAAAAAAAGATTGAATCATCGCGACGGCACATCACAGTCCCCGTAGGCGTCGAAGTCTCTACAATGAAATTATTTTTGAACAGCTCTGATAGGGCCCACGCAACAATGGTTGCTTGCATACTGTCAAATGCTCATATTCTGCGGCCTAAAGCTCATGGCACGGTGCGAAAACGCAAGCGCGGAGAAAGCGAAACAGTGCGCGGACAAGCATGCAGACGCGCAGTCGGTCGCTGCGAATCTGCGCGATCGCTGCATTGAGGCTTCATTCTATTACGCTCCACAAACACTATAAGAACATATTTCAGATAGTTTGCTCTCAGCGTTTACCTACCTTTCACGCAAGAAGCCGGTTCGGGAGACTCCATCGCGGCGACCGCGCGCAGTGGCGTTCACTGTACGTATTCGGTAAAGAGTTAGCGTCTGTAAACGATTTTGTGCTTTCAGTTTGCCCAAGATTATTATTTAGACAGTAAGAAACTTCTCTCGTTTCGAAAGTACTTACAGAAATGTCCGGGAGAGCTCGCGCGTAGTGTTTTCAGTGAGCGCTGACAGCAAAACCTATGAGGAGCGCGCCACGTGATCCATCATACTACGCCAGCGAGGCGCTTCCGATAGATGGCGACTCCGTAACACCTCGCCGCCAATACACTCGTCTACACGAGCCTGCACACAGTGTGTGTGTGTGTGTGTGTGTGTGTGTGTGTGTGTGTGTGTGTGTGTGTGTAATATAAAGACAGGCTTGCGCGGCATACGAAGAAGTGACAGCGTATAAGCTAAAGGAGCGGCTCCGTAGGAGACCGTCGTAAACTGCTTGAATACTGTAACTGCAATAACTGAGTATACTCAAAGTAGTATTTTAATTTGCACACATTTATGAAAACCCGCTCAGGTGGACTTAATCGATGGCGAGTCGCGGCTTGTGCTTCTGTCTGCACAGCGGTCCGCTGAGCCCGACTTGATGAGGTGGAAGCTTGGGCGAGTCGGTGATTCAATATCGACATGTGTGCGCAGCGCGAAAGACGAGGACTGAAGGAAGACACAGCGCCTGTGTTGTGTTCTTCCTTCAGTCCTCGTCTTTTGCGCTGTGCACACATGTCGATACTGCGCCCGACGTTGCCTGGTTGCAGCCTCGCACGTAGCTCTGCGATTCGTTTCTTCAGCAGCGGTTCATACCTTGTGAGGAGGCGCCATAAACGTGTATCGAAGAGTACACACAGGTATCGAGACTTCGCGGCGCACATGTCACGTCTACCCGCCGCGGTTGCGTATAGTTGCTATGGTGTTGGCCTGCTAAGCACGAGGTCGCGGTATCGAATCCCGGACACGGCGGCCGCGTTTCGGTGGGGGCCAAATGCGAAAACACCCGTGTACTTAGATTTAGGTGCTTGTCAAAGAACCCCAGGTGGTCTAAATTTCCGGAGTCCCCCACTACGGCGTGACTCATAATCAGAGATTGGTTTTGGCACGTAAAACCCCATAATTTAATTACCATGTCACATTCCCTGACAAGTGGCACGATATGACGCAACTGCTACATGGCGTGCCACCTGGTGCATTGATGTATAACTGCAAGGCGAAGTGTGCATGTTTCCGCACCAGGTAACAAACGCTGGCATGGCGCAGTGGTTGGTTCTTCATTCTATGGTGTAGCCCACTCCTGCGTAGGGATCGGCCCGGGTTCGATGCCGGCGGGAACCGAGCGTATTTTTTAAGGCGAAAGCCTTATGTGTCGCATCGCTCAGTCGACCTTGAGCGAAAACGCGTCGACTACGCGAAAGGTGCAAAAAATTTCATCATCAATGGCTCATTTCTAGCTGTGCAAAATAAGAGCGCAATAAGTGGTGTACAAATCTACGCTCCAGTGGTGGTGCCCCTTTGATTAAAAATGGGGATATTAAAGGCTCTGCTTTTCATATTAGAAGGACAACTAACAGAAATATACTTTACAAGAGTGAACTGTTTAGCTAGTTGGTTATCCTAAATAATGAACGAGTTATAAAAAAATATATATAAATTATAAAACACAAGAAAGGTGACAACACGGTCTCCTTTCTTGTGTGTAGTTTTGGCGCAAGACTTGTTTATTATGGCAGTTAACAGAACGCCAACCGACATTACGTGGTTAGACGTTCCGAGTTCCGCGCAAAAGCCTTGTTCACTATGCTTTTTCTAGTTGCATGCGGCGGAAGCAATTGCGAGAGCCGGAACACGACACCGGCGTCGAGTTTTGCACACCGCCTACGCCTTATAAATTCCTTCGGAGCTGCAAATGAAAGCGACAATTTGAAATGTCTCTGTACATTTTCTTTTTTCTGCGTTATTATCTCTACGGCTGCCGGCTTTGCAATGACGCAGCGTCTGGTGCTAAGAGCGGCGACCGTCGCCTGGCCGTCTGCTCTTGCCGTGACGAAGCGTCTTCTGCTTGATGAGCGAGATAGCGCAGCAGACGGCGGCGGCCGCAGCGTGTGCATAGCGTGCGTGTAACCAGTCTATGCTTCATTTTTGCGGTAGCAATAGCGTTAGCGAGCGCCTGTTCTTTTTTTTTTATTTATTGTCTGGAGAATTACGAAAACTTCTTGCGCCTCGCCGTGCGTCTCGGACACGGTGGAAGACGAATTCAAGTACGAGTGAACGTAACGGCCATTTCGTCTGCAGTGCCTCTGTTGCAGAATACCGCGCAAGTTTTTCGGAGTTTCCACGAATGAAAGGTACGCTATGTTACTTGCATACCGTTTCGGAGTATTCACTTTATGCACGTGATAGAACTATTACTCTGTTGCCAACGTCAGGAGAAGCATACAGCTTTCTTCGAAAGGCCAAGTCTAACGAACTTGAGTCGTGTTTTCTAGACGGGCGTTATTCTCTCCCTCTCCATCCCGGTATGTTTCTTGGTGAAGAACCCCTTTTTACCACCAAAGCTGTCCTAGGTTCCTTGAACTATGTGGTCTTGCATGTTAATAGCCCAATAGTATCGTAGCGCATCCTCTCTCTAGAGGATGCTGCTGTGATAGTAGTCCTTGTACAGCACACACCTTCAGGTCCTTGCGCTTCAAGGGCTCTGTTACAGCAGTAGTGCTTTTTGGAATTTTTATCCAATGACCAATTTTAGCACATTGCAATTCTTTCACAATGCATCTTTCGCGTTCTTGGCGCGCTCCATAGTCATTGTCATACTTTTATTACATGTAGCACTTACACACTTTACAGTGACCGTCCTTTAGGCTCCTTTACAGCTCTGTCACATCCACTGCTCGTAATTTATCGCTTCACTCTGATCTCATTACCATTGGCCTGGCGATCTTTGGCCAAACCTGGCCCTTACGCCATAAAACACCACACATCATCATCTAGACGGGCGTCTGAATTGCATGATGCAGCTTAAGGGTATATAGGGTGTCCCAGCTAACCTTAGCCATGATGTTAAAGGAAAAAGGAAAAAAAGAATTAATACACGCTGTAAAAGATACTCTTTTAATATCTACGGTATTCGGTCGTCAGACCTCTGTTGACCGCATACCGTATCTTATAACTGTATCGTGCATCTGTTTTTCATTGACCAGCTTGGCTAATGGTAGCTGAGACATACGGTGTAAAGAGCTACATGAGAAGTCGAACTCTGCTTGGTTGCAGTATTTGTTTCGACGCCAGCTTGGCCAGTAAGACTCCATGGACCATAGATCTTAGGGCGTCTCGTTTTAAATCGTTGCAATCACAGGACATTTAAAGCAATTCTGAGCTGTAGTCATATGGAACCTGGCGAATTGTGTAGCATCACTTTTATGTATTTTGTTCTGTGAGTGCGTGGCTCAATTCGATCGCTTTTAACTGAGCGCGTACAGTCCGACTTCCGAGCTTCGCACAACGCCACTGAAACAACGGGGCGAACACGTGACGACTATACCGAGAGGCAGCATGAATAAAGTGCCTGTGGCGCTATTGGACTGGTGGCTTTAGCGGTGTGCATGTAGGGCACCAGTCATGTTTCCAAACAGAGCATTGTCTATTTACTGGAGTTTCAATATGATGCCCTAAAAACAGGCGACAAGCAAGTATGACACGTGTTTTCTTACCTGTCTGTAGTAAGCGTCTTTGCCAATATGGATGTCTGGAAAATTATTACAATGTTCATTTGAAACGACTTCCAAGTACAAGCACGTTCTACCGTAAATGTTGCTTGATACTTTTAACAAGCGAGAAGCCAAAAATTATTCGTTGCCTTGTTCGCTCGTTTCCGTATCTGTAAGCTATATAGTACGGAGCAAAATGCGAAACAATGGTCACAAGCGATTTAAATATGGCTAGAGCTAAGTTTTGGGCTGGTTGGCTGCACATGTTGAATAATTGCAGCACGCTACTGTGTGAGAGAGAAGTGGTTCTTTATGAAGAAGGGAAAGGTTAGCACTGTCGTCTGCAGCACTTGAGGGAGTACGGCTCAGTGCCAACTGAGAGGGGGAGAGTGGAGGGAAAAGATAGGAGAGGAGAGGAAAAAGTTGTCGCCGAGGTGGGGGCAAAGCAAACGGGTAGGCTGGAGCTCAGTGGGACCGGCCTGAGTGGGAGTCCTTGTCAGCCGGTGGCAGATCAGTCATGGGAAGCCAAGGGAGGACCATATGGTTTGGCAGACCTGTGGAGGGTGCGGTGAACCAATTGCTTAACGGGCGCTACAGCCTCGCCGAGAGCCCCGTCGAGTCGAGGAATTCGGCGGCGCTGAGAAGTGGGGGAAGCTGGTTGCGGTGGGAGAGGAAAAGCGAGTCCTCCTCTATGGCAGCAGGTAGGCCCAGGTGGCGGAACTCCCGAAGGAGTAGGGCTCAATTTTGGAAGTATGCCGGGCAGACCTGGAGGAGGAGCCCCAGTGTTTCAGGCTCTCCACAGCAGCAGCAGTCCGTTGAAGCGGCGAACCCAAGCCGGTAGCGACATGCCCCTGTCCAGCAGCAGCCGACCCTCAGGCGCAGCAACAGCGAAGTCTCCCTGCAAGCAAGGCCACGCGGCGGCAGTCGCCAGGGTGTCAAGCCAGGAGATGTCGTCGCTGCTTGGGCCGTGTGAAGTCTCCAGTTGTCACCGCAAGGCCGACTGGGACCACGGAGTGGTGGGCACTGATCTTTGCAAGGGCATCAGCCTCCTCGTTGTCCGTGATCTCCACGTGGACAGAAATCCAGTGCAGGGACGCTGAGCAGCCTGCCTCTTGGAGTGCTGTTAGCCTGGTCAAGAGTAGAGCGACTCCGAGGCTGGCCCTTTCCGGTCTCTGCAGGCTGAGAAGAGCCGCCTTGGAGTCGCGGAAGCTTGGTGCCGGGGTCCCTCTCCGGGCCCTCGTCACAGATGCCCCGGGGCGTTTGTGCTGCCCCTACGAGGAGCTCATAGGGAACACGCCAGCAAATGCAGTACAGCTATCCCCACCGCAAAGACCACCTGTTCACAAATCACCGCAGAACTATCGGGCGTCTCGCAGAGGCGCTGCCCAACCTGTGCCCTCCAGCAGACGGCAACCTCTCTCTTCCACGAGAGGCACGGGGACCACCTCCACATCTTCGTCAACAGCTCGGTGGTACCAGACACAGACTCATCAACGGCATCCTGCGTTAGCACCCGCTCTGCAGAAGAGCAAGCTGTGTCGCCTCCCGGCACACGCGAGCTCAAGAGCAGCGGAGGTAGCAGGCCTCCACCTTGCCGTCGACCTACACGCTACTGTGAAGTCACACGCTCGAACACACACAAAGGACGAAGAGGACACTGGACGAGCGAGAACAACTGTTTATTTCGCACGGTCATTGTATATATGCGTGCGCTGATATCAGCAAGTCCAAACTCCTGTTTGTGTTCTGTTGTGAATGCCTTGTAATTTTTTTTTTGACACGTGCCATGTTTTGACTTGCTGATATGTAACTTGATGGTTGTGTGAAATAAACAGTTCGCGCCTGGCGAATTTCGTCTTCGTCCTTTCCTGGTGTCCGAGTGCCTTGTTATATAGCAACCATTCTGCTTAATCATGACGCCTGTTCCTGCGTCTTCTTCCTTGAGCAGCCCTGAATCACAAACAAGATTGCGTTGTTCCGCGTCGTAAATAGTCTACTAGAATAAGTACTCTAATCGTAGTCTGCTTTATTATCCCCTCCAAGCGTATCCAAGCGTATCCAAGCGTGTTTAAACACCACTACACTCAAGTGGTACCGTGAACGCCGATCTCGGAACCTACACACGGGGCTGGTTTTGAAGTCACGAGCATGTTAGGCTTTCTAGCAAGCTGCTCCAACTGAGCCCTGCGAAAAAGTAGCATTAGTGATCGTTTCAAGAAAATTAGTTGAAAATTCGATAAAATACATGGTTTTTTTGCGATTGATGACTGCAGCTTCCGAATTATATAGGGCCTATTCTACGTCGCAAAAGCTAGCACCACGAAAGTGTCAATATAACCAAATGGAGAGGCAAAGCTACCCCGTTGTTTCCATGCACTGGGATCGCGGTAACTGCGAAGGCGCAGCCATGTTGCTGCACTGGCAGGTGCTGATGACGAGATGCGATTCGAACTGAGACGCGCAATAATCGCGACCCCGAGCCTTGTGATATGCTGACACCATCTAGTGTAGGCGCCTTCACACGCACCCTTTCACGCATCGTAAATCTTACATAAAACTTTATAAATAGCCATCGGATCTCTCTAAAAGATTGACAAAACGAACTTTACACATTGTCCATACATACGTGCCGCGTGTAAATGCTTGCTTTTCCATCATATTTCGATTAGTTTTAGCGTTCCGAAATGAGAGGTAGCAGCATGGCGGCTTCATTGCGGTTGCCCGTTTTTTCACCAAGCTTTTTCGCTAGAGAAAGCTTATATTAGCTCCATGAGCACCCCCATATTCGCTATGACGGCACCTATCCTGCCTCAAATTTACGTCAATTTTTCTCTTACAAAGGCTCTGTTATCGATAAAAAAAAAAAAAATATGTGACGTTTGGGACATCTTGCAGCATAGGTCCACGACTTCATCTTTATGAAAGGGGCACTGAAGCAATTTTCTAACATAGTAAAAAAATTATGGGGTTTCACGTGCCAAAACCACTTTCTGATTATGAGGCACGTCGTAGTGGGGGACTCCGGAAATTTGGCATTCTTTAACGTGCACCTAAATCTAAGTACAGGGGTGCTTTCGAATTTCGCCCCCATCGAAATTTACACTTGGTAAACGGTCGAAACACATTGATGTCACCTGTAACAAGGCCGTTAAAAGGCTGGGTTACTTACATCGTACGCCGCGTCTTGCTCATCAAGAAACTAAACTTCTTACATATAAAACCCTCACTCGCCCCATCCTCGAATATGGCTGCATTGTATGGAATCCATACAAACACTGTGACGTCAAGAAACTAGAATCAGTGCAAAAAAAGGCAGTGCGTTTTATTTGTAGGAGATATGACAAGAAATTTTCCCCGTCTAACTCTCTTCCCCTACTTCGTCTAAACTCCTCTTGCACAGCGTCGCAAACTTGAATGCCTAAAATTCTTTCACGGGTTAATCAATTCTCCTCGCCTCTCTAGATAACTATTTGACTTTTTCCAAACCCTCGTGTACGAGGATGTCACCATGCGCTAAATATCTCAACCTTTTTTGCCCACACTGATTCCTTTAAAATCATTTTTTCATCAACAATTGAAGTCTGGAATTCACTACCGGGCAACATCTGTTCACTACCACTGAAACAATTCACGCAAGCTTGTTTATAAATGCTGGTATGTATGTTGTTCATCCCACCCCTGCAATAGCCTCATTGAAGCTGCAGTATGTATAAATAAATAAATGAATAAATAAATAAATACATTTTATATATCGTGCAGAAATTAACGATTTGAAATGTTCTAAAGCTATTCTAAAGAATATCCATTCTTTATGAATAGTGACCATTCGATTCGAAGCTCGAACCGATAGCTATAGGACGATATTCGATTTGTTATTCGTAAGTTTCGAATATTCGCACACCCCTAGAAGCAACCTTAAATGTCCACCTAATGATACTTTGTTAATGAACGCGGCCATACACATATAAAGTGAAAGACGTGCTGACTACAATGACGAGCTGGAGGTGCCTGCCTGGCTGGCTACCTGGCATGCTAGCCGGGGTGTTAGTGTGATGGGTGCATGCTTAAACAAGATTTGACAGGCTTGCGTAAAGGCAGCTTTCTTCGTGAGTTTATTGACCTGTTTGAACCACTGATGCGGAACCAGATGAATGCTTTCGCAGAGTCCTTGGCACGATTTGATGAGATGATCTATGGCAGATTCACACACACTCTGATGTAGCACACTTTAGGAAGTAGTAACTCTGCACTGGCCCCTGCGGTGCTTCTTTACAGAAAGGAACAGGATCGAGTCACTTGATTTGCTTGTCACAGTGTCCTATGAATTATTGGCACAGCCTAGTAACCGTTGGATCGGCCGCGCACCAATCTGAGACACGGAAGAGTCGACTAGGCGTCCACATATTAAAAAAAAACACACACACACACACACACATCAGCCACGGTCACCGTGGGATAGAAAGACGAGCTTCCATCGGACGATCGACGAGCAACCTGAGGTGCCGCTCGTTCGTCGTACACATGGTTTGTGAGACTAGGTGGCCACTTCGTATGTGCACCGAATAACGTTCAAGAACGACGACGGCGATCACATCTCGCGTCACTCGACAACAGTTGTCCGCTGTTGCCTTCGTTTCGTGCCCCGCGCGATGTACTGCGCGTTCGTCAAAGCTGCTTTCACCGCAAGGCATCGTGCACTTTCTTGCGCGTGAAGCCTTTCAAACATTTCCGTGGCAGGCACTGCGGCGCTCATTCGACAAGCGGTTGCTTGCTGAGGCGACTGACACGGCTTGCATGAGTGAGACTCTTGTACTTCATTATACAGCTGCGGGGGAAAAAAAAAAGTACATATTTATGGTCTGACTGACAAAGCTGTATCGGCGGTCCCCGGCAACTCGGGCCTTGCAGCTGCACACGGTCTTCTCACGGACACATATTGAATCATCAGTACTGAACATGCTCGTTTAGATCTCCTAGCTTTAGTGAGTGTCTTCCTGGTCGAAGGTGTCGCATCTCCCGCACGTCCAGGTGCTGAAACACGACGAGCAACACACGCTCTTTCCTATCACACATTTGTCTTAGAGAATTTCCTAAGCACGCTGGTTCTCTTCAAGAGACTCTATAAGCAGGTACACACTCGAGTAGCAACATCGCGCAGACTCGTCCACCTTAACGTAGCTGTCGCGCGCGGATGTTTCGATGATCTGACAAGCAGGGTGACTTTTTTTGGCACGAGTAGGTAATTTTGGCACGTCGCCGCCTTTTGTTACGCAAACGATAACTGCAGAATCTACTCGGCGTTTCCGTTAAGACACTTCGGCACGTGTCGTGACCAACTCCTTAAACGAACGCAATCTCCTAGCGCCGTCGCTTTGAGAACGAAAAAGTTTTGCAACGCCGCATCCTTCCGTACCATGACGTCGAAACGGGGTGCACTCCGCAAGCAGAAACGTCATCCTGTCGTTCTTGCAGAGGGATAGGGTGTGGAGCCATTTCCGTTGCGTCGCATCCGTCAGTGCCCTGACGTCAGAGTGCAGTACCCTATGAGAGCGGGAACATCTTACGAGCGTCTTGGCAGAGAGAGTGAGAGGGTACATCCGCCCGGCGTTGCGAATGACGCCATAGCAGCGTTTCCTACTCGAATTGAGACGTCGTACCGGTGCCGTCGCAGACGAGAGCTGACGACTTCCGTTAAGTCAGATCCGACCACGTCGTGACGTCATCACTGCGCGCACTCGGGGAACGGGAAGGTTCTTCGCGCGTCTTCGTACGAAGGCGGCGGCGTGGCGCCCGAGCCCTGCGTGAAGACGCCCTGCTGCGTCGCGGCCCATATGGTCCACGGGACCTTGACGACGTCATCGTACGACGGAGGCTGTGCGGGGCACGCGTCTGTGCCTTCGGTGTCTTGCTCGAACGCGCCGTTCTGGCGCGACGCGGCGCTGGCGTCTCGCTGCTGCTGTCTGCCAGCGGGGGAGTCCGGGTCCTCGGTGTCGCTCTTGCGCGTCACGTACGCGAAGCCCAGGAGCAGGACCAGGAGCGCGGTGACCACCAGAGCGACCAGTAGGAACGGGTTCACCGATTTCACGGCGTCTGCAAACGAAGGAAACGAAAGAGAAGTGGGACACTGACATTTGGCGCAGAATATGACAGACGACGATGCCAAATGACAAGCACAAGCGCCAACTTTTTTTACACGCGCAAGAACAAGAACAGAACAGAACCGTGGGAGAAGTAAAACCAATCATATGGGGTACAGTCGTGTTCAGTATGAGCTGCTGCAAAGTGCCCGTGGCCGACTTGGCTTGCTGGCTGCACGGCGGCGCCGACATACGAAACATTGGTTTAATTAATGCCAGTAATTGTAACGGTGTTTAGGTCTGAACTATTTTCGTGTCTCAGCGCCTCCGTGCAATCTTGGGGACCCTTCGACCACGGGCTCGGCGTTGCAGCTCATACAGAACGTATGACATACAGCCATATGTCGCACAACCGCATGTACGCTTACAATGACGTAAATCAATCGGCTCTCCCCGGCTACCAGATTAAAAAAAATCCTTGACTAGAAAATGATCGCGAACGCACAAAACATGAGCATCACTGAGGGCGCTTATACTAAACACGACAGAAGTGGTCTGAGTCGGCTTGTCGGGTTGGAAGTGGCCTACTGAGTTCATGTAAACGCTAGTCGGTCGGGCTAAGTCAGCCCGATTGCTTGGGGTAGGTGGAGCCAGGCCAACCCGCTTGCAGAGTGCATGAAATGCGGACGGGTTGGGCCAGGCAGCATTGACACTATATATAGCGTCTGGCTACGAAGACGTCAGCGTTTTATGCGCCGGCAGCGGGAATAGCCTCAGGACACGGCAAAGAACTGTGGAGAGCAACCTCGTTTTAACGATAATAGGCGCAAAATAGAGCCGTTGCAGATGGCCCGTCAGAAGCGATTTCACGCAAACGCGGTCGCGGCGGGTTCGAGTCGGCCCGATTTCCGACTCGACCCGCTCGCGTCGGGATCATGTAACCGTAGCCACTGACCACTGCGGCTGCTTCGACAGCGTCACTCGTGTATCGGCTTCTATCACGGAACAGGGTTATGCTGCTTCAAACGTTCACTTCAGCGTTCAACCCAAGCATTACGCATAATCAACTAGCCTTAATCGTCCTTTTGCGGAAAAGGCTGTTAGAGACGACTCTTGCGTCGCTCAGTCATTGGAAGAATATCCAAAGTCCATTGCCTGGTAGTTTGTTTACGTTCACAACAGGTGCAGAACCAACGTATAAGTTCGGCGATTGATTGCGCCTCGTTTTAAGAAGAGAAGGTGCATATACATACGCACCTTCTCTGAAGAGGCAATTTATTACAAATCACTCCTATCTAGACCATCGTCTCAAACATTTGTGCCTTTGTTTGGTTTGCGGTTTAAGAGGTGAAGTCCCACTGCTGAGAAAACTTATCTAACGAATAACCTCTTTGCGAGTATCACATATATGACAAGCTTCGAGCGAGAACAGTTACATGAACTTAGGGGCTAAATTTTTTAGTGGCAATCACAAGGAGCACGGAAAGCAGAAGGGAAGTTTATAACCGGCGGGAAATTGCCTTATCGTACACTTTCAAATAATTTTTTTCTGATTATCTCGAAGTGTTATTTTTTAAAAAAAGAGTTACTGACGATCAATTTCTCCTATGCTTTTCCTGGCTTCTGTCTGTTGGCTTCATAAGAAACTGAAATGCATCTCTCTCACGGCTGCTTAATCGCAGTCCCATTTCTGAGACATTTTTTTAAGCACGACCTAAACCGGGGGCCATTCGACGGAACGCGTCTGGCGCACCTCGCATCTCCTCGAGTTCCCGGATCCGTGATTTAAACCGCCTTCATCGCAAAGTCTTGTTCAAGAGCTCACTCGGCACACGTACTGCATATTATTTACCGCACCGAGTCGTGCTCATAGGCGCCCGTTGGCTGGGCCAAGCGTGCGGCTCGCTGTCCAGCTCACGCTATTGCGCGCAGCCGCGTCGACAGATTGCTAACCATTCGCCGTGCGGCAAGCCCTGCGGCCGACGAAGTTTCGTTTTTATCGAAACAGGCATTAAAGCCCCTCTCGGGGGCTCTATCAGGCATTTCAGCGCTGGCGGTGCGAACGGTTCTGCCGGGCCCTCGTAAAAAAAGAAAAGAAAAATCGGCACCAGGGCTACGATGACGAGCTGCGTCATTCCAGCAGCGAAAGTGTCACGTGTTTGCCGAGCAAGCTCGGGCGGGCGCGGCCAACACCGAGCAAGCACGGCCGTGCGGGCTATTCGAGTGTTCCGTCAGTTTCGTCACTTCGGCCCGGCAGTAACTCCGGTGCCGAGAACTTTCCGCTCGTGGCTGCGGTCGTGGTCGGAGCGCGCACGCCTTGACGCGCAACGCGGGGCCCGAGGCCGCCTTGACGTCCGCCCTCGCGAAGCCGCTGCTCGTTCCGTCTCGGTCGGTGAGTGTCTTGCGGTGACCAATTAAGGAAAGCCTGCAGTATCGCTGAACGCTGTGTGATGCGCCCCGTGCGCGTGGGGATTTACTTGGCCATCGAGGGCTTATTGTGCCCACAAAGCGTCACTTTTGTTGGTATACGCCTTGATTCGTCAAAGTTCAGATTTGAGCGGTACACTTAACAAACCGTAGTAGCGTTTTTGATACCCTGTGTCGAGATTTCAGTTGCGGGTAGTTTAGCAAACCAATTACTAATTATTTGGAATAATCGCTTTGCTGCCGGCATGAAATTTCGTTGTCTTTCTTTGTGTGTGTGTGCGTGAATGTCCTCTCCAAGGTCTGAAATAAGGCTGAACAAGTTATATTAATGTTCCCTTGACCTTGAATGGTGCTGGGGTTTTACCTGGTTAAGTGGTTGATGACTCCTAACGACGATAGTTTCGGCGTTGCTGCCGTGCCAGTGTAATGCCGTTTGGTGCGATGCTACTCATGACACCGGCAATTATCTAGTGCTAATTAAAGGGCGTTCGCAGCTTGAAACGGTCCGAATAGAATAGACACCTCGTAAATCTAGCCCGCATGCTCGCATTCAGCCGGTTTCGTACACTACGTACCCGTAACGGTAGCTTCGTGACTATGGCGTTTCGCTGCTGACCGAGGTAGCGGGTTCGAACCTGGCCGCGGCGGTCGCATTCCTCTGGGGGGGGGGGAGGGGGGGTAAAATGCAAGAACGCTTGTTTGCATGCATAGATTAAGGTGCACGTTAAAGCACCTTAGTTGGGGCTAAATTTTACGGACACCTTCGCCACGGCGTGTCTCATAACCCGATCGTGGTTCAGACACGTGATATCGCAAGACTTAATTGGCACCACGTGTTATCGCCAATGTAGCTAACGCACTCCGAAGAACGCGCCTCGCATTTCTATTGATGAGTGCATACCTCCGTACCTTGTTGTATCCTCTCTCTCTCTTATCTATCTATCTATCTATCTGTCTGTCTGTCTGTCTGTCTGTCTGTCTGTCTGTCTGTCTGTCTGTCTGTCTGTCTGTCTGTCTATCTATCTATCTATCTATCTATCTATCTATCTATCTATCTATCTATCTATCTATCTATCTATCTATCTATCTATCTATCTATCTATCTATCTATCTATCTATCTATCTATCTATCTATCTATCTATCTATCTATCTATCTATCTATCTATCTATCGCGCTCGCACGCACGCACACACACACACGCACGCACACACGCGCACACGCGCACGCACACTTTCCACTCTTGTGTCCCCCGTCCTTCAGTACAGGGTAGCAAACCGGGCCTGTGGCCGGTAACCTCCCTGCCCTACTCCTGTTTCATCTCTGTTGAGCAGACGTCGTGCCATCGTCTCAAAGTTTGATGTCTTCATTTGGTCCGCGGATTAAGAAATTAAACGTGCTGCTTAGGAAATTTCTCTAAAGAGTAACTTCCTAGTGAATATCGCCTACTGGAGACTCGGCAATGTGGGGCAAACCGATGGGCTCGGCTTTTGTTTGTTTGTTTGTTTTTACAACCACGGAAAGCGAACAGACAGTGATACATTGAGAGCGTGAAAACTCGCATCACGGAAGATGAGGCCAAAAGGAAGGACGAGTCACGTACCCTAGCAAACAGATTTACACCGTCAAGGTTCCTGAAAGGCGCGAATCGGTCTGTAACACCCCTACAGAGGTAAAAAAAAAAGAAACGTAAGGGTGCGAGTTATAGACAGAAAACGCCCTTGAGGCTGTAAATCTGTTTACAGTGTAGCGTTTTAGTCCAAGTATGTGAATCGCCGTTTACACGCTCGCACTGCTCAACCAACTCGCCCTACTATAGTTGTGTAGATATGGAGCCGAACAAAAGCACCTATGGGAAATTAATTGTTCTAACTAAAATGCAGAAATAATGCGGTGAAGAGAAATGAAATAGCACGAAATGAGAACTTGTCACTTGCGAAACGTTGTTTTCGCGCAATTTCGCTTCCCCGCCTTGCAGCGTTTTTTTTTTTTTTTTTTTACTACATTCGAAATAAGCGAAAAGTGATTTCTTCGCTGGCTGTCAGCTTCATAGGACACCTTGGGATGCGGATATGTCCTCCCGGCTATTCCCAGTGCCATTTTTCTATGCGAACGCTTTCTTGAGCGTGGCCTAAATCGGAGGCTATTTTGCTGAAACGCGTCCGCCCGCCGACGAATCGGCGCCGACGGGTGAAAGAAAGCGTCGTCATCTATAGCCCCCCAAGTCGTCCTTAGACGCCCGTTTGTCTGCGTCATGCGCGTGGCTCCTAGGCCAACTCACCCGAACCTACGCAGCCGTGCGCCATGCGATAGCGCGGACAGATAAGGTGCGCCTACCTATTACATAAGCATAAATTGAAAGGGGGGGAAGTACATTGAAACTACCCCCAAGGCGCTGTTTGTGCTGCACGCCTTTTTTTACACCGGCTTAATTCGCGCTCCAAAACGAACACTGGGCACGACACTTCGCGCTTTAAAAAATATATATATATATAAAAACCGGCCACAGAGCCACTGCACGACGCACTTCCGTTAAGTAACACATAACCCGTGACAGGCGACTGTCGCTGCTCGCGTTTCAATTTTTCGCCGATAGAGTATACCATGCTAGAATCCGTGCGGCTGACGGAAGTTTTGCTGGAAGCGAAAGTGTGTGTGTGTGTTCTTTTTTTTTTTTTAACTGTCGTCGCAAATCGGCTCGGGGAAGCTACAGTGGCGAGGCGAGTAGTTCCCGAGGGCATCACTTTGATGCTGTTCGCAGGGGCGAGATTGAGCGGCCAACGCAACGCAACGGCAACAATGGCTGTTCAGCGAGCGTTCGCCCGACCCTGCGGTCCTTCGCCGCCGCTACCTCTCCGCACGTGGCACGGGGACGTGGTCGGAGCGCAGGACCTCTCGATTGCCTCGTCAAAATGTAAGTCGCCTTCTCTCAGCTGGAATGAGCAAAGAGCAAGGCGCAGTAGACGAGGACTGAAGGAGAACGCAAACGCAGTCCTCGTCTATTGCGCACCCGCCGTGGTTGCTCAGTGGCTATGGTGTTGGGCTGCTGAGCACGAGGTCGCCGGATCAAATCCCGGCCACGGCGGCCGCATTTCGATGGGGGCGAAATGCGAAAACACCCGTGTGCTTAGATTTAGGTGCACGTTAAAGAACCCCAGGTGGTCAAAATTTCCGGAGTCCTCCACTACGGCGTGCCTCAAATTCAGAAAGTGGTTTTGGCACGTAAAACCCCAAATATTTAAAAAAAAATCGTCTATTGCGCCTTGCTCTATACTCATTCAAGCGTGAACCAAGTGGCCCAAGCAAGAGTTTTAATTACTCTCCGCTGGCCGTTCGTTACGACTCGAAGGGGGAGTGCCTTGCCTTAGCTGTTAAGAATGCTTTTCTTTTGCGCGGCTATATTGGTTTGCGGGACGTGGACATCAGGCGACGTGCCGGATACAGAGCACGGTCACCTTGAAAAATGACTCTGGCCATTCTTTTTTTTACCAATGCCTTTGCCACACGGGAACAAAAGGGGGGGAAAAGTCATTGTCCGCAAGAAGTCAAAGGTATTTTTTCACGTACTGAATTTAATAACTCACAGTTAGGATTTTAAGCGCGGTAAATCTTACGCAAAGCCCGTAACGGCGTTTTGAATACACCGGAGCGAGATTTCAATTGTTGATAATTAAGCGAATAAACTGCTAATTATGTATTTACTGTGGCAGTTAACTTACTTAGTTGAAATGCCACTTCTGCACGAATGGTCTCCCCATGACCAGTAATAAAAGCGAACAAGCCTTAATTTATTCCGGATGCGGAATGGTGTTTAGGAATGGTGTTTCTTAATGACGATATAGCATGAGCTGCCGACGCACGTGCCAATGTAATGTCATTCGGTACGATGGTGACTATGACAGCAATCCTCTGAAATAAGAAATTATTGAGTGCTAATTAAAAATAGCTGCATATAGTTGCAGACACCAGGGTAATTTGCAATAGAATCCGGATAACACTTAAATCAACCAAAAGAACAGGCTGGCTTCAGGAAAGGGTCTTCTACAAGGAAAAAAATATCCATGTCGTCAATCAGGCAATTGACAAATCTGCGGAGCACAACAAACCTCAATATGGCTTTCATAGAGAGGTTTCTAGACATCTCTATGAAACTCTAGCCCCTTGCACTCGACTGTATACATGCATGTCGCAAAGTGCACTAAAATCCCTGAGTGCTAATCGCTTTAGAATTGAAAAAGAAACAAAAAACCGGCACTGGATGACACAGCAGGTAAAAAAGAAAAGAAATACTTACGAGACAGCGTCATCTTGGTCGTGTTGGTGACTACGAACGGCGGGGGCTGTTCGATCTCGTACGCGCTGGTGACGTACTCGAGCAGTTGTATCACGAGCTGCGGCTCCTGCGACCCGTGGCGAACGTGCTCGCTGCGTTCGCTTCCCGTCGGCGACGGCTCGCCGACGGTCATGCACGTGGTCCCGTGCGCGGACCACAGCAGCAGCAGCAGCGGCGGCAGCAGGGACGACGCGATCGGGGAGCTGGTTGAGATGCTTGGCGCGCTCATGGCTTCCGCGTGCGTGGATTGTCGCCCGAGGAGGATGCTGCGACGCAACAAAAGAACGAAAGACAAACGCATAAGTGGATTTGTGTTAATTTGGCGCGATTAAACGCTGCACTTCGCGGAAATGTATTCGCTAAACCGTCGTGGAATCTGCGAGTTGTCAGGCTTCCGCGTTGCTTCCTTCTTCCGCCTTGTTAGAGCAAAACGGTGCTTCATGCGTTTCACTATAGACGAACTATTCCGCCTTGCCGTCACAGCGCACTGCATCCATCAGCGTTCCCTACAATGAGACACTACAGGGAGTTCTGGCACTAATGTATATACGGGAACTGCAAGAGTGGTGGGCCAACCAGCAAGATATTGATGATGGGCCGAACCCGGATTACCTAAACCTCGTCCTTTCTGGATTCATCCGGCTTTATGGCTTTGCAGACTTAGCATTTTCAACAATGTTTCGCGTTATGCATGCAACAGTTTTCACATTAAGCGTTAATTTTGGTGTAGTCGCAGCGCGTACGTGGAGACCTCCGCATTGCGTACCTGATGGAGACCTCAGCCCGACAGAATCTTCGTCTTAATCATTAATGCATTTAACGATGACGGCGCTGAAGGAGCATTGAAACTGAAATACGCCAACCTAAGCAATCATAACTACTTGTCAGTGATAACGTGAATGGCCGGTATATACAGTTATCAGTATGCATCCTGCGGACGTTGCAGTCAGCTGACGCATTTATTTCACAAGGAAGAAGCAAAAAAAAGAAACCTGCTATAGGGATTGCACATGCGGAAACCAATCACTCACTCGCGCTTGCACGCACGTGGCACCTTTGCTTATCGTCGCTTTCGTTCCCCACTTTATGTATTATTTCAACCTTCAGTCGCGAAGCACTCGAGATAACATGGACAGGTTGTCGGGATAATCGTGTCGTATGGCACTTTAGATATATAGCCACGCATTGCGCATTTCCTCGAAAACGCGATGCATCTAATCAGCCTTGAAAGCTGGCAGGCGCCTTGAAGAGTGCTTCGACGAAAAATTGCGAATCTATTGTGCTGAAATATCGCTGTGAAGTGCGTGACTCGTATATTTGTGTCCGATATACATGGAGCGTCTGTAACCCGATTCGCGGTAACAGGACGATTGTGACACGAATATAGAACACTAGAACGAATTCGGGGCATGCTTTGTGGTTAGGAACGATTCGGCCCCTTTGCTCTACTTATCAAGCACACATCGCCGCCTTTCGAATCGAATAATTTTATTTGACATTCATTGCAGCGTGAGCATCCTAACGAATGCGAGGACAGGAACAAACAGATGCTGTGTATAGCAGCCAGACACGGTTCCTTTCCTGCCCCTATGTTCGGTATCATGGCGACGATTGCAGGTGATTACACTAGAATAGTGGTGTCTGTTTTGACCGTTGTGACATGCGACCACAGGGAACTTCAGATTTTGCGTACGCAAGCGGCTTTGGCGCACCAAAACGGATCTTTGTGCACCCAAAGCGCCACGAGCTGCCGTGTGTTCTTTTGTACAACTCCGTCGGCAGAAACAGACACCGCCCTCCTGGCGTAATCTTCTGCAATCACCGCGATTCCAACACTCCAGGCTGGGCAGGAGTGGGCGTCGTTGGTAGGCACACAAGCATGAAAGAACGCGCATGCGCACTGCCATTTCTCTGAACCAAGGCGTTTGCTTTTTCTTGCTTTCGTAAGAGGGCGCAAGAATGCAGTTTCCTACGCGCTCGCAGATCCCGTATTTATTTGTCCCCGCCAGTACATGCGCCGGGCCACTCATCATCGGCAGAACTGATAACTTCAAAAATGGCTCCCGTTGGCCGGGTGTGAACGATAATTTCCTCCCCTATGGCAGGAATGCTGTACTCGCGATGGAAGCAGAATGCGTCGAGACAACAGAATGTGGTGAAAGCGACGTGCCGGTAGAATTTGACGAAGACATTCATGTTGACCATGTGTTGCGCCAACATTTCGAAAATATATCCGAGCTGGCTTGGAGTTGAGCGCTGCCTTGGGACCATCGGTAATAGCATATATAGTGCAGCGCTGGAAGCCGCCATCGGCGCAAACTCAAACGCGACCAAGTCGAAAACCACTGGAAAGCGTTACAGTTTCACGTCTGCCAGCATTTGTAACGGCGGTTGCCAGAAATTCAGGCTCCAAGACTTACCCGCCAACCTGGAAAAGTTGGAAGCAGAGAAACTGAAAAAAAAAACGAGGTTTCATTGCAGCGGATCCGTCCACCTTCAGATCGAAAGATGCTTTCCTGCACAACTACCATACTGTTCACCCAAGCTTTGGACTGTGTGGCCAAGTCTCAAGGAATTTAAACTATTCCCTGCAGATTCCGTGCTCCAAAAACTTCAGCTGACAGCTCTACGTACTGGAATACAACACGCGTAGAAACCACGACGTCGCACTACTATAGTATTATTACGCATACTAGTTAGTAACTTACTGTAGCAGATTAACAGCGCAAGCAAACGAGGAGGACACAATACACACCAGCCCCGTCCTTTGGTCGCGCTGTTAATTTGTCACCATTTTATGCCACGCGTTCTCACCAGATTTTTACGGTTACCGTTTCGATATACGCGTATAATGACAGAACGCATTGCCTTTCAAGAGCACCTCGCTTCTTTTGACAGGCATGCCTTGCATGTGAAATAATACTTAGCTTCTCTCATTCCTTCATTTATTCCTTTGCCCCGAATCGAATGAAGCGGGTCGTTTCTTGTTCTTAGCGCGCCGGGATCGCGACAATGCGTGGTCCTTGTGTCACAGCAACATTTTACCCTTGAGCAAAACTTCAAATTTCGTGGGTGGAAAGCTACCGTGTCCTATTTTTGCTGCCGGAAAGAAATTGCGATATGAGTTAGAATGCTTCTCCTCACTCGTCACACTTCCGCCAGAGCTCCTCTTTCTTAGCTCTCCTAGCTGCGTGCGGAAGACAGCCGCGGCGTTATCTGAACGGATTACACCGCCGACTTGAATTCACATAGCTTTCACGGTCCAGAGATATACGAAAAGGATTAGGAGTTATTTCGCACTTACGCCGGGTTTCGTACACATGAGTTGTTTGGAATCGTATAGACAGGAAATAAGACGGACGGACGGACGGACAGACGGATAGATAGATAGATAGATAGATAGATAGATAGATAGATAGATAGATAGATAGATAGATAGATAGATAGATAGATAGATAGATAGATAGATAGATAGATAGATAGATAGATAGATAGATAGATTTTCGTCTGGGTACACTGCATGGGGGAAACGCCACCCTGCACGCTGAATCAGTACTATAAGCGCTGAAGTTCCATCATACATGTTTCGGGCTATAGGGGAGCTCTTGATCCGCTAGTAGCTGCGGAGTCATTACGGCATGAACTATGGTGGTTGCTTGGGCTAGTTGGTAATTCATGATCAAAAATAACGTACAGCGCGAAGGACAAGGACAGCGACAGACGACATACACATGTATGTCGTCTGTCGCTGTCCTTGTCCTTCGCGCTGTACGTTATTTTTGATCATTACGACAGATATAACTGGCTATTTGCACTTCTTCAAGGCAAGCTTCCGGACAGTGAAAAGAAGACTCGAAGATGCAACTCACCTATAGACAGTTTTGACGATACCGACTCCTTAGCTCTTCTCATGCCCGTCGCTCAAATTTGAGTACACGTCTAGTCCTGCCTCCTCTTACATGCGTAATTGCACGTATTATTTTTAAAGCAGTTCCTGTTCAGGCTGTTCCCGCTATTTGCGAGCTGGCGAACGCACCTGCGGCAAAGTGCGGCCTATTGCAGCTGTTGCTTCTGCCGCCGACACGTATCCAGTGACACGTCGTAGTACACTATTATACGCACGCTATTATACGCAGCTAGTATACGCACGCCTGCAGCGTATAGTTCTGGTGACGTCACCGGCCGCCCTCGAAATGCGCGTGGACCTTAGCTCGACCTTCTGGCCTTATTGCAGCGTCACCTGCAGGGTTTCCCAACATCTGTTCTTGTCTGACCCGATTCCGTCCTTTTTTTGTTTCGTTTGTTCACTTTCGTAAGGATAGCGTCACTTACTCCGCGCGCTGCAGCGTACATGGAACTGAAAAGTGCCGAGAAAATGTGTCTGCGTGTGTGTCGTGCAACAGCTAGACCGTCGCGACAGGTGGAATTACGCGCCGGTATTACTGACACGACTTCCCGTAGTCCTGACGTCAGAGGCTGTGCGTCGAGCGCTTGTACGCAAGTCGGGACAGACGAAATCTGTTCGAGCTGATCCGCTGGGAGCACTTGTTGCATGGTTACACTTCAGCTGCAGCTGCGACGGATATTGAAACGTGTACTACGCACGGCGGGTGGCAATTAAAAAAGTGATGCAACAGAGCCGCGCTGTAAATCAGCTGGGCAACTGCATTGCAGTACAAAAATGCAATGAATTGTCAATTGCGGCAAGTTGATCGCAAGACGAACCGACTCGAGGTACAGCTGCCTCGAGAAAAAGACTATAGGAGAGCTCACATAGAAATTTATTCCACAGCGATTTCCATGCACGGCCTGCCGTGGCTAACCGCCAGCACTATAGCACGTTTCTGGTAACTATTACTGCGCTATCAATTCATGAACGAGGACGCGATAGCTCTCAACGCCGGCAAACCACGAGCCATTGTCCTGTGCAGCTCACTGTTCAAGCAATAACATAAAAGCAATAGAATGCTGGCAACTGCTTTATGCGCATGTAAATATGCATTAGTCCTACTCAACTCTGTTTCGGGGGAGCTCGATCGCGTACTACTTGAAGTGTGTTTATTCTTCGCTTAATCGGGCAGCGTGCCCAAACGCAAGGTACCTGCTACGAGAATTCTAAAAAAAAAAATTTACCATTTCTAAATTTGAAACAGCCGGTTTCTCCAGCAAAATTAGTTGGCACAACTCGTTTTATTAGAACAACTCATTTTATTAATGTCTATGATATCTAGTTCGACCCTAAGTTCACAAAGCTTTCTCCGTAGCATTTTCTCTTGAAATTCTTACAAGAGCGCAAGAGTTTCTTGTGTACAACAGTTCCTCTTCGTGAGAGAAGTATTGCTGCACGAACATGTCGCTCTTTTTATTATGTCATTAAAGAAGCTCCCTGCTTATACGTCGTCTCCTAAAAGACTTTAACAATGTCCACTGGCTATTTCCGCAGTTCTTGAAGTGACAAGCACTGCCAGTCAAGTGAAATAAGTGGTTGAATTAAAGCTGAACTTACGTAATTACTTGTGCGCCATCTTCTTCCTCAACGACGTCACCGTAATCGTCACTGTCATCACGATCAGCCTAATTCCACCGCAGCGACAAGGTATCTGGTTAGCAATCCCTGTCCACCAATCGCCCCCGGACTGCACCAGCTGATTGTAGTCTATGATTGAAATATTCTAACCTGCTTACTTTATATCTAATCTACCGCCGCCCTCGACTGCGTTTATCTACCTTTCGGTACCAGTTCTGTTTATCTAATCAATCACCGGATATCGGTTCCACGACACATAATCTCAGGAATATCAGCCGCCCGCGTTCGCTCGCTAATCTACACTACAGTCTTCATATCTGCGGACGTTAGAGCTAGCGTTGTTTTCATTGCACACGCATAATTAGGATGGTTCGAACAAAAATTAGAATGATTTGGAAGGGAGCCTTGTTCATTTAGCCCTCTATTAGAAAAATGCTAAAGAGAGGCAGAACGGACAACGTGGACCTGCAGTGAATAATATTTCTGTGCCTATCGTACGTCGTACTCTATTTCATTGTTATTGCTTTATTTTCGTCTTCGAAATCGTCATCTTTCCTTTTTTTTATTTCTTGCCGCTTTCTCTTTTTTCAACATTCCATTTCTATGTGTATTTCCCCTCCTTCCTGAAGAGTAGGCAGGCGTGGTACCCCTTGCAGTAGCAGTTATCTGCCTGCGTCTTGCTTTCACCTGAAGCAAAGCTCTCTTGGCGAAGCTTCCCGGAATTTTGTGATCGTGGTTGCTGTTTCAGGGTTGCAGCAACAGGCGGGTTTAGCCTGGTGATCTAGGCAGGCAATTGCTCCGCCCGAACGTCCCTCACGATATCACTGCGGTGTTTTACCACACCGTGGTTTCCAACTGTGCTCGACGTACCAAGTGGGTCTTGTGCACGCCACCTCCTCCGTTAGCTTTGCTGCACACGGGATCAGCGATACCCGTCTGTATGAGCATGGCCGCTGGATTTAAAACGTCAGGCGGGCTGCAATGGGAGCGAATGTCTCAGCCGTAGTTGTATTTTCGGCCGCTTGGCTGGGACGAACGGTGCTAGCTCTCGGGGACGGAACGCGTGCCGTGGTATGAGTCGAGAGCTGCAGGATTCTTTACAGGTTTCAGAACCGGTACCGTCCGTGCTATTTTCCGCAAATGTGGCATGTCCCCTCTGGCACACACTTGGTTAAGAAATTACGGCCAATCACGTCATATCTCAACCGGTAGGTTAGTCAGAATCTGATTACTCTGATAATCCGAATCTGAATTCTGATACTCTGAATCTGATAAGGTCAGGTCCCAACACACAGCGACGTCGGAGGCAGCTTATAACAGTGTGAAAGTAGCATCCACCAGAGACGATGATAGCGGCGGAGACGGGTTCGTTGTGCCAGCTCACCTGCCGGAAGAGTATACTTGAGCAAAGGCATTCGCAAGACAAGCGAGCATCTTGCCTAACTTCGATGCTAGGGCCACAACTACGATTTGCGCGATGAGAGTTTTCGCTGCACGAGCATGTTTTTTAAATCATGTGGTCTTCCACATCTTTTACACCTCTCATCACCACGGTAGCACTTGGCCACATGTGCATAGCGCTGACACTTGAAGCAGAAGTGGCGTCTCAACGTAGTCAATGGCCTCGTGTCTTGTGAAACCCAAGTTGATCTTCTCTGGACGGTTCGTACTTGAAGCGGACGCCGCAACCACGGTGTTGCTTCCCCTGGACGCCCATTCGGATTCAGAAGTTTCAAAACGTCGCTTGACTCGCGTTGCATGGCACACCCCTTGTGATTTCAGGTATAGCCCAACACTTCCTCGTCAGTGTACCACTTCGGTACTTCTTCAATCACACAAATGTTTTGCAGGTAAGAATTGGGTAATCGTGCTGAGATCGCAATCCCTGAGACTTACTTTCAACCGAGAAAGCCGTCCACATGCTCTTCTGTCTGGACATCTAAAAGCAGCGCCCCTTCAGCAGTAAATCTGCTCCTAAATGGCGATGTGCCAAGAATTTCTTCAATGTTCGTAGACGGAGCAATGAGATTTACATTGTTCAGGTCAGATCCCTCCGTGACGGTGTAATTATCGCTGGGATTCCGACGGTCCTCTCTTTGCTGAGACGCACAAACCCGCAGCCTTCATCGTCCAGGTCTTTGATGTCAGCCATATCACAATCATCAATAAGCGTACACTCGTCGTCTGTTTCCGTAGCCTTATATCGCATACAATCACGGTTGCTTTCAGAGTCAGCAGGTTGCCTCCATTGCCCGGTGCCATGCAGGTCAGGCGTAGTCATGGCAGAGCTCTCGCTGCAACCAGCTCGGGCTCTTCTGCAGGCTCTTACCGAAGCGGCAGTAGGCGAAGGACCCCTTACCTCCGGTAGGGAAGGTGTCTTGGCGAGTTGTCCGACGCCTTCGACAACTGTGGTTGACAAAACGTTGAAAACATGCAGATGATTATGATGATGTGGCCCCTACTGACCCTGGGGTATTGGCCTAGAATTGGGCACCTGAACTTTTACATACTATTTCAAGAAACTACAAGTAATGTGCAATTGAGCATTCAAAACAGATTTTCCTAAACAGAACGATTGTCGAGGCAAACTTCCTCTTGGATTAACAGTTGCGCAGCATTTGATCAACCACTTGACGAAAGCTGATGTTTCACGAACATTGCGATATCTGCGTTGCGTCTGCATAATTTCTTCCTTCCAATTTCTTCTACTATTTTTTTTACTTTGGCTGAAGCAATTTGCGCATGCAATAATAATTCATATATGTTTCCAAACCGAATACTATTACCCGCAATCACTGCGGATTGGAACGCCATCCTGAACTGCGCTTACGCGCAAGTATACTTCTGAATTGAGTGCCACTTAAAAAGAAAATTAAAAGCTCCCCATGGAGGCGCGTGACACGCAAGCGCTGACCTCTCGCGACTACGAAACCTGCGCGCGCCGGCGAATGAGCATTGGCTAGCGGCCAAGTCTTAAAACCTTGACAAGGTCGACAGGGTGAAAGTGCGCGTTCGCAAGAAGGTAATTACTTGTCGCCAGCCTGTCGCGAGAGCGACATCAACGCAAGCGTTTCGACCGGCGAAGCGTGACCGGAAAGTCCGTATTGCCGGGGGGTGCTTCGGCTTTGTCCAGTTCTTGTGATTTCGTGACTTTTGCCGGCAATATAATGGCGGCGCGAAAACGTTCGAGTCAATGATGAAAAGAGGAATAAAAATTGTGCAAATCCAACGGACATGCAGGGGTCTACGTGAAGCCGATGCAGTTAAATAAATGTAATGCAACTCCCGGCGATGCGTGCAATCATGTTCGCTCTCATACTTTATGCAACGTGTAGTCTCGTGCAATGGTTCTGTTCATGCGCCACGAAGGTCGCGGCTTCGATAACCATTGTGGTACCTTTGCACATGCATGTGAACAACATTAGGGCTTCTATAGCTATCGTGGCACAGTGGCACATGCCCAATGTGGAGGATTATTAGCCAAGAACGGGCACACATTCGCCACACATACCAAAGGCTAAATCATAGAAAAGCAAGTCAGTCAAAGAAGCTGAATATAACGCGCTATTTAATGAAGAGCTCTGTGTGCTTTACAGATACGACTGAACCAGCAAATTAAGTGTAATAAATGCAGAGCCTATAGCACGCCACCAATTCATGCACTGAGGCAGAATCGAAGGCCAGCCAAGTCATAGACCACGGTAGCCCACTGTATACGTCTACGTGAACACACACATACAAAAAAAAAAAAGTCGGGTCGACTTGACTTGTCGGGTCCAAGTGCAGTGGTCGGGTTTGAGCAAACGCTGGCGGGTCGGGCCGAGCGGGCGCCGAGGGGAGTTCGGCCAACCTGCTTTCACGGCGTCGGTTGACTCGCCCAATCCGCTTGAAAAGATGCGCATAAACCTAATAGGGTCGTGCTCGACCCGACCGCGGCCAGCTCGACTTCTGACTCGACCAAGTCGCGACGAGTTCATCTGGACGAAGCTAATGCCTTTACTGTTTTGCCGTTGGACACGACACGACGCAGCGGGTTTGATTCCCAGATGCGTTGCCCACATACCGGCCGACGGGGGAAGGGTGACGCAATGGAACGGCAAACCCTCCAAGCGTTGAGACATCAGTTCTCGGTAAGGGGGTGTAGTGTCATCATTAACCAATAAAACCACCCCTACACCGACTAGCGCTGCCTCGGTTTGTGCAATAGAAACGATTGATGAGTCGAGTGACCGAGTCATTTGCATGTACTATGAGTCCACGTGCCCGATTACACAAGAGCGCCACTTGTGCAAGGTTAGGTCAACGCGGGATTCGATATGGTTTTTAGAGTAAGAAAGCCAGAGCGAAGGCTATCCAGCGTCCGCGAATTCCGCGATGGGCGCGTTATCGATTCCGCATTCGTTTTATCGACGCCTTTATCTATCCGTGACTATGAACAGAACAGTTTAGACAATGCAGTGAGATGCACATTGGTCTTGCAATGACGTTAGCGACTTGCTACGTGATGAGCGCATTATTGCATCAGCTTATTCTTCCTTTCGTTTTTAGGGGGAGCGGTATTTTATTCTCTTCATTCACCCGTGGAAATTGTACAGTTTAGGGCGATATAGCAAGACACACATTGACCTTGAAAATGGCGTCAGGGAGTCGCGATGCGGTGACACTGACCCGCCTTATACGGAACCGCTATAGACCTCGAGCGCATTCTCTAACGTGCGAGGGGACACGTGACCACCCGGAAGACGGCCGTGCCAATAAGGAAAAAAAGATAAAGTGGTGCGGTGAATTCGATAATCGACGCGGTCCCGAGACCGTGTTGCGTCACAACTCATCGCGTTTCGCCAGACTTATATCGCCGAAAGGGAAAACCTTTGGTCGCGCATTGAAGCTAACAGACGTTTGCGCCACGCCGCTCGGATGACGTACGACGGCCTGTAGTATAGTAATTACCCTATTGCCTGCTCGCGTGGCAAGCGTCCGCGAAGCTGTTACTCGGTTAAAGTCATGTACTAGTAGTTCCGCCACGGTTTCTCTTTTGTTTGTAAAAATCCGACGCCGCTACGACGTAGTGTCGAGCTTTCTGTGTCTTTCTTCTCGCCGCATTTATACTGGCGATAAATGTCCGAAATTCGGAAAAGGTACAGTAAATTCCGGTTCACAATCTGCTCCTGGTATACGTAGTTCTTAGGGGTTGATTTCATCTGCACGTAAGACTCCTTTCCGCGCATAAGCAGCGAAACAGCTCGACGTAACACCACTTCAACGAACTGTTGGTGTCACCGAAGAACTGCTGATCATCCGAGCGTGCGACATGCTCGTGAGCGAATGTATTTTTACGGTCGTTTCTTGGAGCGGCCTATAATGTATACCTGTTAAAAGCAAGCTTCGTTTGATCGAACTGTTGAGGCAAAAACAAAAGACGCCCGAACCCAGTGACCGCGCTGTATCAAGATCAATCGCACAGCGAAATAAGGTTCACAGTGATATTCACTCTGGTTAACAGCCTGCTAATAGCCTTGTAATACTCAATCTTGCTGATATTAATAGCCTTCTTCTACGCAGGCTAATAGCCGCTTGTACTCTGCTAATAGTTAAGACGAATTTAGTAGCTGGTTACTGGCGCACCGGGCGCTAACAGTGTGAAACAAAGCAGGGTAATTTGAACCAAGAGTTTCCTTTGAGGACGACAGACCGAAAAATGCGGTCACCACAATGCATCTTATCGCATTCCTTTTTTGAAGGTTGATTGAATATTCGAAATTTCGAGCACGAATAGAATAATCTTTACTATTTGACTCCTATTCAATTTGACACTTCTCTAGTTCGAAGTTGTCGGATTCTGTTCAAATGCTAAGAAGGCGAGGGCATTTGCAGTCGGCAGGGAGAAATGCCGATACAATCGGAGGCTCTGCCGAATGATTCGGATACAGGAGAACTGCGGTTTTTGCGCATGCGTGTCAGTCTAGAGCGAAAGTCTGGAGATCACTTCTGAACAATAGTTTCCACTCGTTAAGTAAGCATGCCTCGTATTACCTTTAGACGGCGTACATACTTGTTTCGATTTGGCCGACGTAATTATTTTTTTTTTCCCAGTCTCCCCATGTTTGCATTCGTTTAAAACGACGTGCGGGGCTGTGTAGTATTGCATTTAGCTCCTTCAACGAGAATTGCATCCGGTGACGCACTGTTCCATTGTTTCATTGCTGTCTTTCACAACGTATCTTTCGTGTCCATATATAGTACATCTCATTAACCATCGGCATAGTGGTATTACGTAAAGGTTTCACGCACTATACAGCGACTGTTTTTTTAGGCCCCTTTACAGCCACGTAACGCCTGCCTCTTGTAAATCATACCTCCACCGCAAACTCATTAACACCGGCCTGGCGTTCTTTGGCCATATTGCCCCTTGCGCCAATTGAATAAAAAATATACCTCGATAGGAGCTGTTTACAAAATTGTGATGTCTTTCTGTATTGGCCAGTTATCAATCAAGATGGGAACTTGATGCTTCAGCATTTATAGGAAATTAAAGAACTTTCCTAAAAAAATGCAAATGACGGCTAGAAATGTAAAATCTGCTAGCATAGCATACAGTGGATATATTTTAACCTTTATTTTAAGTGCATATACTCAAATTCAATGCTTCCGACACCGAGTAAAACAATTCCTAGCTACGTTCCCCTGTATTTAGATAGCAACACCTCTTCGGGTCACCGTAAATGAGATTGCGCGCTGCGAGTGACACGGCGGTGCGATGAACTCGGCCGTCGCCTTATCGACGTCAACACGAGACAATGGCATAACGTGAGCGTACGTACACATTAACGCCTCCCGAATACAATAGGGCGAGTAACGCGATTTCTCTCGTTGTTAACGCCGCGTGTACTTTGGCTCACACGTTGACGGCGCGACGTCATCGGTGAGGCGTGGGGGCAGTAGACGTGTCGTATCGTGTGTCCGTCGTCAATGGTTGACGTTCAACTCGAACGGTTGTAAACGACTCGTACGAGTGCATACGCGTCTCGCTTGGGTCGCGCACGTCTGCGGCACGCATTGCACGGTGCACTCGACTCGAGTGTCGCGTACACGCCTGTGTACACGTGCTCTGCGCGTACGTGTTTGCTCGAGCATGAAGGGTGGTCATTATATGTCGTGCTAGCGTGACGGGAAAACCATGTGTAGGGCACGATGTTTACACACCACGAATCATGTACTAAAAACAGAGAGAGAGAGAGAGAGAGAGAGAGAGAGAGAAGGCAGGGAGGTCAACCAGACGAGCGTCCGGTTTGCTATCCTACACTGTGGGTGAGGGAAAGGGGAATAGAAGAAAAGAGGAAGGAAGTGATGGACTGTGTGTGCAGTGAAGCACCATGACACCAAAGTGTATGTTGAACGGGAAACCAGTAGGCTGTTGAGCTACTGCGGGGGGTACGCACGACAAAGAGAATGGTGGCGAATTAGGGCCGTCAGAGATCCGAGCGTAGTATAGTGGCGAGGTTAAAGTGTTGCAGGTGTGTACTATCAGCGTCAAATGAAAGTTGGACAGCGGAGCGCGTGGCCCAAGCATAAGTGAATATATAGTGCGCGCCGTTCAGTCATCACCATCGACAGGCGCGCACATCCGGTTTGGCCGCACTGCTGGATCGCCCTCTAGTTAGATAATTTCGCTTCTGTTCTGTTCCTTACATTTGAAAGGAAGAAAATGAAAAATAAAAATGAAGCTAAAACATTGCATTTTACGGCGAGTTTCGTCGCACAGAACCCTGAAACCACAAGTGCTGTAGGCGCGAAATAGCGGCGCGCGTGATGCAGTTTGCACCGTCATCGCAAGGTAGATTCGCCCGCGCCAGGCCCGCGCGGTCTGGGCATGCATTAATCAGCATGCATTACCTCGGTATCCGGTTGTACAGGCATCAATCTCAGGAAATTAAAGGGTTGACGTTGACCAGGATGCACGCATGATACTAAGATACGCATTGCTAGAGGCCTTTGTTCGGCAGTAGACCGAATGCGGCGTATATATATTGTAACAATAAGTGATCTGTAAAAATACTACGCAAAGCCTACTGAAGAACATGGATACGCAAGTATCCTACAGCAGTCGAGTGTGTGCCTTTTTTTTTGTTATGTACTCATGTAGAACTAGGGGCAAACGAAAAACCGGATGCAAAGCTCGAGTCATGACAGCCAAGTGGGAAGAATGTACTTGATACACGTGAACTATTGATTCGTTTGGATGAAATCGATAATTGGATTACATCTCGTCCAGTGTAAGTAATCATAGTTTTAAAAGAAGAAAAAACAATAACGCCAGGACGACGAAATTAGTATAGCCATGGGCCGGACGTCTTGGTTCGCACGAGAAATTTTCGCTCACTAAGCTCGATGTTTTGAGACTGCTATAGCTTAGCGAACAAGGCTTCCGTCGGGAATGCACAACGTCGGCCTCTTTGAAAACACCACATCGGTCAGCGTTGTGTTATCTTAGCAATGTCATTCGCTTGTATTGTAGGGGGATGCGAAAACTGTCAGTGTTTGACAGGCATCAACGAAACCCTGCACATGGTCGCGTTCGCATCGTTGAGTTTGCGTTTTATTTCTGCATGACTGCACGTGGACAAGCTCTTCAAGATGGAGCGATCGCTCAACCCCTTTCTTCGTCAATTGCCTCCTTACGTAGCGTTCTGCCTCACTCCATATTTTGGCACTGCTTAATTATATGTTTTCCTATATCCTTGGCACAGCTAAATATTGTTGATCTGTAGGGATTCCGTAAATTGAGTAAGAGAGCTGGTATTAAAGAAGCGGTAAACAAGAACAGGACTGCGTCGTCATTTTGACTTCTTAAACTTCTTCGAAAGGGCTTCGAGAGCTTTCACCGCTTCGAGCGGTTCTCTCTTCTCTACACTCCGAAAGCTCATGCTTTCTAACTTATACGGCTGTGCGTAGTGGGTTGCGAAAATTGTGTTTTTGACAGCCTTCAACGAAACCCTGTACTTAGTCATGTTCTCGTCTGTATCGTTCCGTTTGCGTTTTATTTCTGCGTGACAGGCTCTTCGAGATGGAGTACCCTGTACTTAATCGTGTTCGCGGTTGTATTTATGCGTTAGCGTTTTGTTTCTGTGTGACTGCAGGTGAAACTCTTCAAGATGGAGCGTGTATAATATATATATTCGTATGTCCTTGGCACAGCTAAATGTTGCTGTGACCTGTATAGGGGTTCCCCAAATTCAGGAAGGGAGCTGGGATTAAAGAAACGGTAAACACGAACTGAACTGCGACGTCGCTCTGACTTAAGTACGCTTGTTGAACTTCTTCGAAAGGGCTTCGAGAGCTTTCACCGCTTCGAGAGCTTCTCTCTTCTCCACACTCCGAGAGCTCAACTCTCAAACTCCAAAAAACAGAAACGCTGAGCGCGTGCTCTGCTGTTTCTCTTTGTTTTCGTTTTTTTTTTTGCTACGCACTCTCATGTCTCGCTTTGCTTTGTGAACTCGTCCACCACCGCGTAATCCCATTGTTGTTATCGCACACAAGAGCGCAGCAGCCTGCTGGTTTCCAGGTCGCAACACTGTCGCTCAGACAGGGCAACTGTGCTGTATACTCAGTATCTGCAGTCAACGTTTCAGGGAGCGCTGAGCTGCGCAGTCTTTTGAGCAATTAAGTACGTCATATCGCAAGCGGCGCAAAGGCAGAAGGTGACACCCGTCGCGCTGAGTCAGTGGCCGAAGCGTTCTTGAAAACCAAGTTTGTGCAACGCATACACACAGAGCTTGAAAGAACGCAAACGACGTAGACGGCCACTGATTTCCAGCTGTATTATTTTGGAAGCTGCTGAACGCGACGTGACTGGTTCTGTTCTATGCAAGCGGCGACCGCATTCTACGGGGCTGGAGGACAAAGCCGCTATGAGGCTCTGAGATCAGGTGCATGTTAAAATAAGGAGTGGTCAAAACCAACACCCCTCCTTATTTCTTTTTTTTATTTTTTGAAATCTCTCGCGGACAGCTACACGCACGCGCCACTCACAAGCGCGCATTCACGGACGATAGTGGCCCGCATGCATGGGCAGTTGCATATTGATTTATGCGCGCATGTGTTCTGTTTGCTCTACTCTGCCTTCGATTGCTTATGCATCGTTCACATTATTGGCCGATCGTGTCGCGACAAGCTCGAACTGCGAGCATTCTTATCAATGTCCTTTTGTTCAGCTGTATCAGCACGTATCGCAGCTACATTCTGGCATGCACACGCAAGAAACACACTTGCACTCAAGCACATCTCTACAGGCACACACGAACACGCACACACGAACACGCACACACACGCAGCGAATCCACGCAGGGAATCCGCACACGGAATCCCACAGACGAACTCGCATGAAGAACCACGGATCCTGACGCAATCTGGCGCAAGCACACAAAGCGCCACATACACAAAAACGGAGCATCGTGGCGTAATTGTGTCCCTTCTGGGAAGGTACGTTTGGCCACTTGACCCGGGCAATTTTCTACGCAGGGACGCAACCGCGGGAAGACATCCTTCTCGAATGTGGCTGAATGTCGAGGTCGGGACAAACGGGTCGCCGAAACACAACAAAGTATGCGGGAAGTACGCGAAAATGCCGCTGCGACGCGAGAGTCGTTATCAGTTGGCGCAGAGCGGATTGAGATTGCGTTTGGAAATCGGAGAGCGAGAGAATGAAAAGAGAAGAAGAAGAAGAAAGCAAAGCAGTTATACCGAGCGGGTGACATTCTACACACCGGGCGTTGTCAACGGTCCGCGACGACTCAGCGACAACGATAAGTGAAATCGGACACCCAACCATGAAAGCTGGCGTCCGTGTATTTTGATTGCGACCGCGTGGTTCGCGGCGCACAGCGGCCGCGCGTCTTCAGCCTTGATATTACTTTCTTTCTTTTTCTTTTTTTGTCTCGTCTTCTCCAGCTCTCTCGTGTTTACGACGCTGTTTTGTCTCCAGGCGGAGGCTGGATCAGCTGTCACTCGCGGCGACCATTCAGGGGCGTGCGTTTCATTTTTTTTTTTCTCCTGACCATTCCACGCATCCGGAATGTTCTCAAGTAGCCTGTACTTTCTAGAACTTTGAGCGTTTGGTTTTGCCATGCATTTAGGAGCCGCAAACTATAATTTCCTGCAAGTATATTACCAGAGGAAGCTCGGGAGCGCATGTACGGGAGCTGTAAAGGATGTTCAAGGGGTGTACGGTATGTAGCGCGATTAAAAGACGGGACAAAAGAAGACACACAGGGACACACACAGCGCTACATAGCGCTGTGTGTGTCCCCGTGTGTCTTCTTTTGTCCCGTCTTTTAGTCGCGCTACCGTACACCCCTTGAAAAGATGCATTACCAACAAGCCCACATAGCAACCCTTGTAAAGGATGACTTCTCCGTCAGCATGGGAGTGACGGACAATACATGGATTTCCCCAACCGCTGCCCTTCTGGCATCAAACGGCATCGTGACCGCGTTTTGACAAAATTCGACAAAATGCCGCGTTACAGATGCGTACCATTCGCAACCGAATGCGCACGCTCGCATAACTTATCGCCGTTGCTGCGTTTGAAGAAGTGTAAGCGCTCGGAAACTTTGAAAGACGTGGCATAACGTCAAAAGAACGTTTGCAGTCACGAGCACTAAGACTAGACAAATACAAGGATGCTAAATATAGGCTAATACTAGTCAGCATTCTCACGGTAAGTGGACGATCGCAGGGCCAGTTTCCACTATACAGTAACTTTTTAGGAAAATGTCGCAAACTATGTCGAGCATACTGAAACATTTCTGAATGTTTACCGTACAGTTCTTATGGAAAAGACATGGAATTTCAATGAAGTAACTAGCATTTCTAGATTTATTTAAAAAAAAAAGATGTGCAGGAATTCTGCTGAAATACGTGGTCTATACATGCAGAAGCGTATCAGTTGGGGAGCTGCTTTGTACTTGTTTTGAATGCCACAATCCAAATAACTTACACCCGTGTACTTAGGTTTAGGTGCACGTTAAAGAACCCCAGGTAGTCAAAATTTCCGGAGTCCTCCACTACGGTGTGCCTCATAATCAGAAAGTGGTCTTGGTACGTAAAACCCCATAATTTAATCCAAATAACATCTGGGATTAAAGAGCTGGTTGCGTCATTTTTTCCCACTTTAGTGTCCCGCTTCTTCACAACGCCGGAGTGCACGCGAGAACACGTCACGTGTTTTATTTCTTCTCAACGCCTGTGCTAAAGCAGGTGTACGTTTTACGACTGCGATATGCAGTGAAGCAATGCGTAACAGCCGGTAAAACATGACTTCTGTGACAGACACTACACGGCACGGTACGCGGCAGTCAGTCTTTGTGGTACGCAGTCCAAAAGTTCTACATCTTTGCCGTGTTATTTTATTTACGGGATTTATGCGGAATTTATGCCTAATTCGTGTAACTTGTGCAAAAGTAGCGCGTGGGACCGGATTGCACGCGAAAACGTTTCGGTGGGACGTCAGCGTTATGCGCTCGAAATTTTGGATATGACCCACCCGCCACTCGAGGTCGCAGGTTCGACTACCAAGTAGGAGCGTTCGCATACCGATGGGGTCAGAATGCAAAAAAAGACAAAAAAAGAAACTCGTGTACTGTGCTTTCTGTGCATGCCGCGGGAAACTCCAGGTGGTTCTCCACCGAGGCGTCACCCATATCGCGCGTTTGTACGTTGCAACAAAGAAGCTTTATAGCGTATTATCTCAACGCAAATAAGCACGCGGCCATTCAAAGTTCGAAGGACCTCAGGAAGCGATATATGATGTTCACCCAGAGTCATTCACTGTTGACCCAAACTCCACAAATGCATCGAACAAAAAAAAAAAAGGAAACTGTTCTTGTTTTTGCGGCAGCAATAAGCAGCTCTTACTTTGACTCAGACAAGTTCATCCTCGCAGACTAATTACGCCCCTCTATACTCGTTTCCTGCTGAGTTGATATAGAAGAGGAAAGAAAATTTGTTCGGCGTGTTCGAGCAGAACGAGCGTTCCTCGTGGAAGGTTAAATGATCCACAGGTTCGACATCATGATTTCTTTTGGCTGTTAATGTTCAAGAGCAAATTGATCTGTATCGACACCCCCTCAATATCTGAAAATTTCAAGGTATTAAGATAACGACTCTCATTTTTTTTTTCGAAGAAACTGCTTTTCTGTACACATACTAGATCAAGAATGCCATCGTCCTTCTATAGGTTTGCTGTCACACTGTTGTTGAACGTTGTCCGCAATCAACGTGTTGTTGGCAGCCCCTTCCAACCGAAGCAATAGTTTTTAAAAGGACGTTGTTCTGACCCGCCAATAGCTTTCCGATACTCGCGCACCATGAATCTAGGTTTTTGGGGACCACGTGAGCCGAAGCCCGTGACATGCGTTCCGCGTCTTAACTGAGCCCTTAATCATATATAGTATAATTGTGCCCTTACTATATTTCCTCTCCTGCTTTGTGGAGCGCAGCAAGGTCTGTGGTTTTCCTGCTGAAATAGTGACTTCGACAGTTCCTTGTATTACGGTCAATACATCTTATTTCTTGTACACCACGTAGTAAGCCCGCCACGTTATCCTTCAGGGACAAAAATGGAAAAATATCAGGTACATCTGTCTACTAGATTAGGATAGTATTGGCTTTACTCACCTAATCGATCCTGGCGTCTAAGCTCAGCCCGGAAGCGGCGTCTTGTGCTGGAACGCACAGTTGAGAACGGTTGGTGCCCGCTGCTTCTTGTCAGTTCGATGAAAAACAGATGGCTCTACTATGGCGTAAGCACATTCGAAGGTTCGTCGACGATGTAGTCGCGGGGATACCTCCTGGTTCGCGAAACCCCTAAATGTCAGTTCGTCTCCGACAGTCACGCAGTTTCAAGATCTCTTCGACTCGGCGTTTTCCTTGTCCCTTCTGCGTCGGATAATACAATCGATGACTCGATCGTACTGACACGTATGCTTACAGAATGACTAGCCTCATACATAACGCCACACGATGGTCACCGTCTTGAGGCCAACGCGGTTCACCTTGATTCGATGTACTGGGCTCCTGCGAAGACTTTGACGACGCCGAATGGCCCAGAGTCTGCCTCAGCCGCTTGGGGAGTTGTATCAGCACCGTAGCTTCGGCGGAAAGGTGATCAAAAGTGCCGATCCCAGTGGAAGTTTGATCGAGTTGTTAGAAATACTGCGTCCTTTCCAATCCGACGACGACTGAGCAGGAAATGCTGAACGACGGCGCTCTTGCCAACACTTTGCCTGCTTCTTCGTGGAAATATCGCTTTCAGTCTTGGGACAAAGATGTACAGATTCTCAGCGTTGCGTAAAAGAACTGCTCTCTCTGCCACGAGTTTTCCTGCAGAAGCGCGATGCAAAGTAGCAATCTCGTCGTCTTGTTCACAAACACGCCCTGGCCGTTATGTCTTCGCCGGGCTCCAGGAGCGAAGTGCCGTCGAAGTCGCGATAAATGTAAGGCACGAATCGGCCTGTAATAGCGCGGGATGCAGTCCCTTGCGAACCACTTCGATCGGGCTCACGTAACAGGTCGCTCTCCGAAGCTGGACAGCAACTGCCGAATCGCGGCGGAAAATGTTTTTTTTTTTTTTTTTCGCCGAGTTCACTGTCCTCCGAATTGTACCGCAAACGTTCGCCTCCCCCGTGCTCGCACAAACTCGCCGCCGTGTCCAAAGAAAACACGAAAAAGCAACAAGTCCGCGCACTTCTGCAGCGCCCCGTAAAACCGGCTGCCGGATCGTGTAGCGTACGCGAGGAGCTCCGCGGAGGAAGCCGATGCCGGCAACGTAGCAGTAATCCTTCGTGCGGGGGGAAGCCGTACGCGCGCTTTGGCGAACCGCAAACGAACGTGCGTCGTCGTCTTCCTCTTCTCGGCGCGCCCGCGTCGTAGTCTCCCCTCCTCGCGTAGCCTGCGAGACGTCGCTAAAGCGCGGCAGGAAATAACTGACGGCTCACCGGGCCCGACTCGGATAAGATATATAGCGCCGCTCTTTCAACCTCCTCCTCCTCCGTCTCCCTCTCCCATCTCCGCCACTCCCCACCCCTTCGACGACGTTCGCGGTCGCTCTCAACCACGAAGCTCCCCTATACCTACCTACCTACCTGCTCGCTCTGGACGCACGTAGACAATCGTCGTCGTAAAAGCGCGGCGACTTTTATGATTGACGTTGACTGGTGCGTCGTTAGCGCGTTTTGCTACTTTGTTTGCTCCGTTCGTTGTTTTCCCCTATGGTGCGCGCTCCTTCCTACCGCGAAGCCTCTTGATGCCGATTGTCTAGGTTTGCTTGTTTAAAAAAAAAAAAAAAACAGCTTCCCTTCGGCACCAGTGAGGGATCTCGCTGAAGACGTCTCTTGCCGCTCGAGCTCTCGGTTCGAGGGCAGCAGCACAGGCCACAGGGGCTCTGCAATGAGTTCTCCATCCGCCGCCCAAGTCTTCGACAACTACTTCTTTCCCTTCGAAATAAATGTTTCTACTACTACTCGACTCAGAGGCAGCTCGCCGACAGGTGGACGTGAAACGCAGAGACAGCCTTTGCGTCGAGATGGCGTTGGGGAACTCTTTTGCGGAGTCGGTGGCTATCGCTGGGAAAACGACGGCGCCATCGCTGTATAAAATATTATACAGATCCAACACGCAGGTTGAGTCTGTGCGAAGCGAAACTTTCGTTGAAGCGGTTAAATGCTATGAAACTGTTCATCGTCAGCAACGCGCATCTTAGAGCATCGCGATTAGACGTGCTTGCCCGGCGAGACTCGAAGAATAAAATGACACCCAACCAGTTCCCACTCGTGCTTACAAACGCTAACAAATGTTCCCGTGGAGGTACAAGCGATGTCATACTCGCGAGCGCCATACTTCAAACACAAAACTCGCAACATTTATTTGGTGTAAATTTCAGGTAACACTTGCCACACCAACGATGTGTATATAGGGCACGCCGTAGGTGAAGTTCCGGAATAACTTCAACCACCCGGCGTTCTTTAACGTGCACCCAAGTCTAAGTACGCGAGCGGTTTTTTTTTTTTTTTTGCATTCAGCCCCCATTTAAATGCGGCTGCCGTGGACGAGATCTTTGGTCTTTATTGTTTCAGTTGTTGCTAGTCAAGCTAATTATTCTGTGAACTTCAACGTGGCGTTAGTTTCGGCTAGTTGGCCGACATAGTGCTAGATGGACGGGCAAGCGAATAGCCACCTATGCTGCCATGTAATGCGTTACACTTTGTTTCCTTTTCGTTCGGTTACAAGCTTACTGTGTGATTACTGTCGTATCATTTCTCCATTAAGCGGTGATATACGCGACTCATTCGTATAAGCGATCAAACACTTCCTTTTATGCATGTGCATTTAGCCCATATTCACTAATACCAGCTTAAAACGAATACAAGCGCGCTTTTATTGCTTTTCATTGCGTGCGTTTTCTCAGTAGCAGCGAGCTACTTGCAGTTTTCTTAAAATGCGTTCAGATTATTAAACGGCCGCTCATCTAGGCTTATAGTACAGTGCGTGGCTTCAGACAACGAAATTCATAAACAGTTTTGCTTCCTACATCCACTGAAGCGTAACGCGTTCGATTTAATTGGCAGCGCAAGCTTGCGCTGTGCCAGTCCTCTCAAATGCTATGCGAGAAATCTGACTTAGCATGTAGAGGGACTGTCGTACTTCGACGAATCATTGAGGCGACTCGTCGAACTTCGTGTATCTGAAGTGCTACGTAGAGGGCTAAACAGACTGCTCTGCTGCGAAAATACAAAGCTATAATGAAAGGTAAAGCAGAGAAACGCCGCCCAAGAATGAACAGGTCTTAAAAACTTGAAGGCGTTTCGGCTTGCCGTAAGAAAGCCGTTTTCATTTTTGGTCGGCGCTTCTGTTTCACCTTTCATTATGCCTCCTCCCAACCAGACGAAGTATCGCCGAACCACGTATAATATAGCAATGTAGTCGGGGGAAACAAAAACGCAAGGGAGCTCTTTCGACCCAAATGAACCGTGCGACACATTCCAGAAATCGCGTAGTAGCTGCGAATACGCGCCCAAAGTCCCCCCCATTCGCGAACAGTTCGGGCCGCGAAACAAATGGGTTTTACAGCGTGTGTCCCCACCTCAAGAACAACTTTCCGTATTTTGCTGCTTCGCTCCGAGATTTCTGCGCTACGGTTTCACTCGCGCGCGCAATACTTCAGGTCAGTCTTAATTTTTTTATCCCCCGTCGGTCAGAGTCGTCTGCTTCCGTCGTCACTTCATTGACATCTCGTCTATAGACATCCATTATGTTCGTGCTCTGTACAGCTGTGCACAGAGTCGGAGGGTTACACGGGGGCCGGATGCAACGGTTAGATTATTCGTCACAACAGCTGCTTTTGCAGCCCTTTTGCGACGGTGAAGTTTCCCATTGTCTTTCGGCTTGCGTTCGTGACTCGGGCGTAGTAGTATAGTACATACACGCCTATACGCCCGTGTGTTTCTTTTTTCTTTTTTTTCTTTTTTGCGGCGATTTCGCGAAACGAGCGCGCGGGTCTTTCGCAATGCCAAGGCCGCACGGCGATGCGGCCGCATGGGTAACCGCTGCAACGTTTTCTCATTGACTCGCGGTGTTGGCAATAACGCGGCAACTGCGAACCCATGCAGGCTGTGTCGATCGCTTCCCGCCGTGTCAGTTTAGGCGCATGCCTGTGCGTACAAGCGAAGGAACGAGACGACGAGAGAGAGAGATTTCGCTTGCTTCACGCGCGGTTTGCACAGTGAACAGCGTGCTTTCCGTCCTTTGCAGCAATGAAATCCTGGGGTTTTGCGTGCCGAAAGCGCGACCCGATTATGAGGCACACCACGCCGTATTGTGGGGGGCTAGGGAATAATTTAGAGCTCCTGCGTCTCTCTAGGGTGCGCCCATTGCACTGTACACGAGCTGTTCTTTTATTTTTTTTCATTCCACCTTCATCGGAATGCGGCCTCCGCGACAGGGATCGCACCCACGACCTCGAGCTCTGCAGCGCACCACCATTGCTGTCGGTTCATTTCTTTTACTGCGACGGCATTTATATAGTTTCTTAATGTTGGTCTGTTCTTTCCGTTTGTAGGGGGGATAACAAGGACGAAGTCCTCATCGATAACGGTGACCAATATAACGATGACGAATCGTTGTCGTGTCGTCGAGCTGCCACCTCGTCCCCCGCTGTCACCCTCGTCGTTCAGTGAATCTAAGCAAAACGTGGCGCGCACCGCCGAGATTCGAACTCTTGGTCCTCCGGCAATGGGAGATTTGAAGCAGGACGCGCTAACCAAGGCGCTGTCGCGCACCGATGGAGCTTGGCAAGTTGTGCGGAGCCCTACGCGCCACACAGGACTCTTGACAATGTCGGCGTTTCACGCGAATGTATATATTCGTTCATGCGCATCGTTGTGTGTATCGCAAGTCGTTCCCGAGAAGCTGACATGCAGTGTCCGCTACTACAGTCTGCTGCTGGCACGACGAATGAGTTCAGCACCGAAGGAAACGCTGCAGTCTTCCGACTTCCGCGATTTTTTCTTCTCGTTTTTTTTTTTCACTGTCAAGCTGTTAACGGTACCTAACGGCCACTTTCATGCAGTGACGGCGTGCTCGGTATCAAGTATCAGATAGAGTTACTGCATATGCTACCAAAGGTATGTGCTACCTTTGGTAGCATATATACAGCAACTCTAGTATTAGACAGCCAGCAACGCCACCTAGCGCCTGAGTCCCGAATGTTTGCCGTGAAACCTGATTAGCGATGATCATAAAGGTTCTCTTGTGCATATACCTGACTCAAATAGAAAACTTCTTTGCGCTCTTTCCCCCCCCCCCCTTTTTTTTTTTTTTTTTTCACGTCGTGTCTTACCGGCTCCACCTGCGCGTTGGAGGTCAGCTAGGAGTTCGTATGGCTGCGATAGCGAAACCTGACGGGGCGGTGTTACAGTATACCCATGCGTGGGAGCCCCGAGGAGTCCGTGTGATCAGGGCGTCGGTGGCTAATCATCACTAAGAACAGCCAGCAAACGGACTCCCAATACTTCCGAAGGGTGCGAGGACTTGCTTGTACAAGTACGATTACTTCGATGGATGAGTTGCTCAAACTGGCACACATATGCGATTTCTTTTTATATTTCCTTTCCTTTATTTTTTTTCTTTTCGAGTTAGCCAGTTACCCTGAGAGCTACCGGCTGCCTACGGCGCAGATGTTTGCCGGTAAACTAAAACCTAACACATTGCCTTCGGAATCGGCCTATAGGCAGTGCAAGGAAACGGCACTTCTCTTTGAGTAAACACAACCAACGTACACGCATTCCTGCAGGATAATGCACGATAACCGTGCTCAGTATACACAAGGGCAACGTAATTCCCTCCGAGAGATGCCGTCGTGGGGAGCTCCGGATCAACTTCTGCCACTTGAGAGTTACTTAATGGACCCTGCCCAGATCAGTTTTGACTGACAGGGGTTCTTAAACGTGGGCCTAAACATAAACAAAGGAGTATTTCTTTTTTTTGCATTGCGTCATAGAAATGCGGCCGCCGCGACTAAGGAATCGAACCCGAGCCCTCCTGCTCAGAAGCAGGACGCCATGGGCGTAGCAAGATGTGTGGCGGCTAGGCGCTGAACCCATCCGCGCATACTCGGAGAGCGATAAACACGGATTCTATGACGGTGACCCGCCCGCTGGCGCCAGTTGAGTCATCGATAAGCGAACGACTCCTGACTGTGTTAGCCGGGCTGTTTACTGCTAGATGGGTTCGAAAGCAACAACAGCAAACGTCTGCCAAGAATTCGTCAGCCAGGCTGGATTCGGCTGAGCTTCCAAACAACACTGCATGCAGCACTGTAAAAAAAAAAAAAAATGCCCGAGGTCCCTGTGCGTACATTTGGCAGCGGAGCCAAGTCAGTCCCCGCAGTACAAAGGCACGATTCACAACAAAGTCGTGAGGTCCTTAGCGAACGGTGAATTCCGAGTCAACGTGGCGGGGCAATAATGTCAGTGCACGTAAACTCTCCAGGCCACCTTGCTGCGCCAATGCTTGCAGCAACGGAGTGTTGCTCTCGGCTGACGCAGTAGAGAGAGAAACTGAAGACAGGAATGGCAGGGAGATGTTAACCGTACGTTTACGTCCTGTTTGCTACCCTGCGCTGGGGGAAAGGGACAGAAGCACGTAAACAGAGATATCGAAGGGAAGGGAAGAGAGAGAGAGAGTGCTACAGTCACGTGCACACGCACTGGAAGATGCGCAGCAAGTCTGTAGACGGTCGCAGTGACCTGTCGACTTTGCGCATGTTCCTTCGCTTCCGAAAGCGGTCTCGAGTCCAGCCGGTTCAATGCTGACCGCGGAGACATTCACGCTCGACGTAGCGCCGGGAACAAAGGGGTGGCGTTTACAGAGGCTTATACGCGTGACGCATAAGGGTGGCACGCGCGACTTTTGCGGAGGCACAAAAGGCTATTAAACAGTTTTTGCAACAAACTTGCAGCGAGTCGGCATGCATCCTGATGTTATAAATGTATGTTCACATTGTAGTGCACGTATATATCCATACAATAAAAGAAAATCGGTCGATAGTTTTTTTTTGTTGTTGTTCGACAGTCAGGTTACTGTGGGTAGAGGGTCATTTCATTATCCATAGCAAGTTATACGGCGGATTGCTGTTAGGGATCACGTGGTTTTTGTGTCTGCGTTATTCGTGCGTGCCTGCGTAACCTAGCTCACCTTCGGGATCGGTCGAATGCACGACAGAGGGATGCAAGAGTTGGGAGTATACGGGACAGCTGCGTACAAGATCGGTAGGAACCTATTACACAATGTGCTCGTGCTGCCAGTAAATTCTCCGAGTTTTATTTTTCTTTTATGCTCTGAAATTGCTTACAAGTTATAGTATAATTTGATATGGACAGGTAGAAAGGTTCAGCGACAGTCACTGCTTCACATCGCATACTGCAACGCTTCGCCTTTAGCGTCTCTTACACATGATTCCCCACGATTGGCTAGGCTTTGCACAAGGTTCGGCCATCGCACACAACGGACAACGCAGAACAGATAACTTAACACAAGAGGGTTGAAAGAACGACTTACACGGTGGAAGGTTTCGTCATAAGAGGAAAGAGGAGTCTGCATGATAGCATTCTAGATACTTTTTGGGCACAGGGACGGCCTAAATACAGGAATGGACCGAGAACTTTGCGTCTCACGATAACGGTGCGTGCGTGCGTGCGTCCACATAAATTGTTGCGGACATGCCAGCGACGAATGTTGCAGACATTCCCAATATCGTCAAACAAGTCAATCCACGTCATCGATATACACTGGGTCACAAGCGAAACTTGAAGTTGGAACTGTGTCCTCGCACATAGTCCGTCTTTTCCCACCAACCAATATACATCGGTAAAGTGTCTTGGTTGAAGCTTAGTGGGCCTTCCTAATTTTGGTTGCGCCTGCACCAGTATAGCCCCACTGGCTCTCGACATTTTCTTTAATTTTTTTTTTGCGGCTCCAAGTCTGAAAATGTAGTGGACTGGAGCAGCATTCGAACTTACGACCTTCAAAGCAGAAGCCCGATGTTCTACCTCCGCTCCACGCCACCACACTGGTGTGTGTATATTGTACCAATTATCGCGTGAACCAGTACCAAGACCAGCAGGTTCCATCTGGGCACGTTAATAAGATTGATTGATTGATTGATTGATTGATTGATTGATTGATTGATTGATTGATTGATTGATTGATTGATTGATTGATTGATTGATTGTCTTATAACATATCCCTATTTTCGGCAAACCGCAACGGGAGCCAGGACTAAGCCGCTAGCAGCTTCAATCCTTACATATGACGTCAGCAGTCTCGCTACTAAGCCGGGGCAAACAGTGCTTATCTACGCTGATATGCCAGGTTTTGTGCATGTTCGTTCATTTTTCTAATCTGAACAGAATTCTTAAAAATCGGCTGTAGCAAGTAGAATAATTCTACCGCCTGCAGTAGCTCAGACGAGGAGGCGAACATTTGCGTAACAACGTTGCAACTACTTTACGAGAGAGAGAGAGAGAGAGAAGAAGAAGAAGAAGTAACTTTATTAATGAATGGCCGGCAGTTTCGTACGAATTGTCTTTTTTTTCCTTTTACTAATCGCTTTTAGTGTCCACGCTGTCCCGAATACTTCTTCAGTTAGATGCGCAAAACCTAATAAGCGGATTTGTTTGCAATGAATCACTCAGTCTTACCTTTCGCCAGACTAGCCACGTTAGCAACGAGTTAGCATCGTTAGCGACGTTAGCTAGGTTAATTAAGGTGCCGCTGATCACACCCGCGGCACGCCCGAACACTGCCGAGAGGTTATAGTTGGCACCGACTGAAGAAATGCGCCAAATATCGCGTCGCAAGTGGCCAATGAATTCGCTGTGCATGCTTACAGCGCCGGTGGATCCAAGTGCTTGTAGCTAGAACAGTCTCACCTCGCGTATTTCCTCGACGCCCTTTCAGTTGCAGTTACTTTCACGAGTACGGTATGTTGGCGCATGTAGCTGTACGTTATTGATTGCTTATTTCGCTTATAGACAACCAGGTGTGCTCCGTTCCCAATTATAGCCGCAGCAGCGAGCAGCCAGTTTCAGCTGTGATGATTCGATGAAAATTTCAGAGACAGTGCATGTTTCTCGATATAAGTGTTCCTTGCAGGCATACGTGTTACAGCGGGTGTGGAACAGTCGGTAATGCTGTCCGTAGGTTTTCAGGTTCATCCGGCTTTACTGATACGTGATTACCCTTGAAACTTCTGAATTACAGAAACTTTGGTTTATTACTTTTTAAAATTGTTTTTGCTACACATGCACTAGGGCTATGCTTTGCATCGATATCAAGAGTCGAGGATGTGCAAATAAAATATTTGGGGACACTAAATTTTGCTTTACAAATGGCGATTTAAATTTTATTTATTTATTTATTCATTTATTTATTTACTTTCAGGGCCCGGAGGCACTACAGGAAGGAGTGGGGTAAACATAACAATTTGTGCAAAGAACATTGGATTTAAGCAAAGGCATGTTGAATGGCGTTCTTGAAGTCAGTAGTGTCTGTGATGGCGGCGATGGCAGTGGGAAGGTGGTTTCATTCCGTGCTTGTTCGAGGAATGAAAGAATAACTGTAAAGACTATAGTCTTACATGACGGCACACCTACTCGTCTGATCGAGATGAAACATAAAATGGCTGTGTGAGAAGCTGCTCTTTTAATACAGGGTTAAAGCGGAAATTTTTATGAAATAGCGAAAGGCGAGTGCATTTTCTACGGGATGAAAGATCGGGTAAGTTTAGGGTATTTTTCATTGCTAACATTGTTCCGCACTGGGACCGACGAGGATTAATTTACCCCGTTCTGTAATGTACCTATAAATGTAAGTACACGCAAGCGATTTTGCATTTCCTCCATCGAAATGCAGCCGCGACGGCCGGGATCGAACCCTCTACCTCGCGCTCAGCGGTGCGACGTCATAGCCACTAGCTCGGAAGGTCGCACAAAAAAAAAAAGAGAGAGAAAGAAAGCTACTTGTGTTACTTAACCAAGAGACCTTCATTATAAAGCGTCCTTCATAGCCCCTTATGCAGCCTCTGGACGTTAAATGACAATTCAAATTCAGTTATGAAAGACAATGGCACGACCATCGTATAAAGTACCTTGCTTAGCTTAGCATCACTGCCAAACTACCCGCCACGCATAGTGGCTCTTGCGTTGCTCTCTTAAGCCCGAAGGCGCGGGATTCAATATATAGGCTGCGACTTCTGAATTTCGATGGGGGCGCAATTCAAAAACGTTCGTGAACCATGCATTGTGTGCGCGTTAAAGATATATCCAAGCGGTCGAAACTAATCCGGAGTCTAACCCACATCGGCGTGCCTCGTAATCATATTGTGGTTTTGCCACGTAAAATCCCAGAATTTAAAATCACTGCCTAAGACAGAGATGTAGTATCTAAACTCAGTTGTAATCCACGTCCTCAATTCCAGTAGCCCTGTATATCCACGTAATGGCTCGATCGGCACAGTTAGCTGTGCGGATCCAAACCAGTGTTATTGGTTTCAGAAGGGTACGCGTTTGGGCCAGTTGATGATGCATGTTTTGAGTACATGTACGGTGAAGCTCAATAGACAGGACAAAGTAAGGCGAGACAGACAGGATATATGCGCTTGTCCGGTCTCTCTAGGCATACTTTGTCCCGTCTACTGCGCTTCACCGCATATTCAAAATGAACAGCGTGGTTGGCAATGCTTCGGCAGTTGACATTTTGTATCCGGCGCTGAATGCTATCTGAAGCACTTTGCAAATGCCAGAAATGCTGATTTTGGACGTGCCGGTTCATCGAAGCTGCAGAAACTGCGAGAATTAGCCACATCTGTGCAAGCGACGCGTCCGATTTGCTTCGCTGATAAGCAATTGCCCTGTCTCGCAAAGCCGTAAGTGGGACTTTAGATCGTTGGTGGCAACATTTATCATGGCTTTGTTTATTTTTTAGCAGTCTTAGCAATTGCGGGCTATCTCTGGGCTCTCGACATGTCTGCAAGTCCGAGGTGAAAAGCCAGTCATAATTACAAGTCGCAGCACCGGTCAATCTGTTTGTTTGTTTGTTATGCCATATGAATTTGCCCATTTCTTTCCTTAGACTTTGGCGTGAAGGAAACTTTGGAGCAGTATCTCTCGCTTTTGCCGATGGTTCCCGCCGATGGTTCCCGCCGATGGTTCCCGCCGATGGTTCCTGCCGATGGTTCTTGCCGATGGTTCTTGCCGATGGGTGCTTCGCGTTTGTTTCCGTCCAGCTGTGCAACGTCTGGTCGTAACCCGTAAGAAGGAAACCACACCTTAAAACTCATAAAACGCCAGGCGAATTAATATACCGTATAGGCAGCTTTCGTCTCATCTGAACGCGCTATACACCTCGGAAAGACATCGAAAAGGAAAGGTGGAAGACATGAGAACAGATTATGCACCTGGGGCGGTGTTCTGTCCATGTCCATTTCCTATGCTGCCGAAGTTCTGATTGGCTGTAGCACCTGATTGCTGCGAACGCGCAGCACAGCCCCCGCCAATCAGAACTTCAACGGCAGACGAAATGGACATGTCCGCTAGGTGGACTCTTACAGAATACCTCCCCTGGTTACCAGGTCTGGATCAGGAACTTCCCTAACAAGCCCGCGTGGCTAGCAGCTGTAATATAGTTGGAATGCGGCGAGAGGTCAATTGAAACGTCCACTGTTGTGATACGGGGTCCAGTTTACTACAGGTGGGCGCTCGTCTCGTACGTCAGCTCCGAGTGATCGAACAACCGAAGATACGGAACATAAACGACTTGCCCGTTAGTCTCATGTGACGCTGGTTTAGACGCCAGCTCCCTGGTTTTGAGAAAACGACGATGCAGCGTGAAGGGCCTTTCATAGCTTCACGCTCGCCGGTAAAGCATTATACATCGAGAAGGGATGCCAGGTACAAAAGTGCATAACGCCAATCGCTACACCACTGAGGACGACAGGCTCCAGAGACGTCACGTTGATCACATCAGAAGTCGTACGGACACTGGAAGCGTCATCTGGGAATCGCGGTATTGCTCTTTTTGCAGGAAATTAATATCTCGGAGACGCAGGTCTCACAGCTACATGACTTACACGAAGTTCAGATGCCGATCGTCCAACGGAAGATGTGCACGCTTCTTCTGGTAGTCGGGCGTTCCCTGGTGCGTCTCCGGATTCGTTTCCTGAAGCAGGGACGCCAGACAGAATGCCGAGAACAGATAAGTCGCAAAGTCGCGCAGTCGCGCAGTCGCTATGGTAGTGTACTGAAGGTGCCAGACTGAGCGTTTGAAACGTGTCAACAGTGAATTGAATGGAATGTGTTAAAAGTTCACCAGAGAGGAAAACATCGTATGTCGAGGCCTGTAGGACCAAGCGAAGACGAGATAGACAAAGTGGCGCCACCGTGACTCAAGTTAGCCGGAAAGAACGCATTCCAATCTTCCTCGTGGGTACACATGTCATACATTAGAGGCAACAGCAACGACGATGACGAACTCGGCCTAACTTGCAGTCAGTCGGCAAGTGTATCAGAAATGTAATAAAGAGGACTGCAAAATTTTGTATACATAAATAGCGATCACAGAAAGACTGCCACCAGGAAAGGCACATGCAACGCCTGCCTTCTTTGGGAAGGAAAATGTACATAAAGGATAGCGAGTGAAGAATAGGAAAAACAGACGTCAGCGATCTCAAAGCGTTCCTATCATTTTTTGAAGGCAACACACACACACACACACACACACACACACACACACACACACACACACACACACACACACACACACACACACACACACACACACACACACACACACACACACACACACACACACACACACACACACACATTATATATATATATATATATATATATATATATATATATAATGTGTGTGTGTGTGTGTGTGTGTGTGTGTGTGTGTGTGTGTGTGTGTGTGTGTGTGTGTGTGTGTGTGTGTGTGTGTGTGTGTGTTTCTTTTTTTGAACTCCCAATCTTAGTTCTAACATTCTGACCACTCATGTGGTCTGATTTCATGCTAACTTGTTGACAATTTGCCGGACGGATGTGCATGTCTCGTTCTTGCCTTGTTTTCCGGTGTGCCCACTTGAATTTCTTTAAGCGAATAGCTTTCTTCGCTTCTTTCTTTGTATACCTACCGGCGTAAACTATAGCGTAGCCCCGACGCAAAGTCTCCCAAGCACCACTTCGTCTCAGCGAGTGTGAGCCCACCAGGGAGGTCGGAACCAGGCTATGCTCGTGTGGTGCGTTGGAGACTTTCCCTTTGGCATAGCAGTTGTCCGCAGGCATCTCCAGGAAGCTGCAGCACTCCGTTGGTGACATGTGGCGGGCAGGCGGCTGGCAGAATCCGCCCTGGATGCCGCACGTAGGACCCGCGCTGGACACGGATCGGATTAGTGGCATTTCTTGTCACCTGGTAGTTGACGCGTGATGACATAGTAGATCGGGCTACGCGATGGATGGCGGGGCTCGCTGGCGCGCAGTAGGAGCGGATGACAAGCTTCGAACATATTGCGTGACTTCGACGAAACGCATGAATCGAGTTCGAGACGCGTCCCGTACGTACGGCGGCGGGTTCAGCGAGACACGCTCGTTGCTCAGGGTCGGTCATACATACGGGCATGTGTGTCCTACTTCTGGTAGTGTCCCCTGGCATTGTAACCAGGTTTCATGTCAGCAACCAGTACAGCCCAACGTTCAGCATTAGTTACGAGTACGCGCTTGCAGGGCGCAGAAATTACATTCTTATAACTGCAGCGTTGCTGTTGATGATTTCGAGGGCTCTTTCGGTGAAAACGCTGTCCAAGATTTCCTAACGGTTCGTTAAATTAACTATGAGATTCATTCTGCTAGCTGTTGACTGACCGATAAGAGTAGTCGTTCAGGCGTCTGAAGCCCTTTGTGTATCACTCTGTTTGTGGTTTTCCGACGCAATCGCTAGGCGTACCTAGAGACTACACAACGTTGCTCCACCGATAAAAATATTTCGACCTTTGGTATTTGGGGGCAAACGCCCATCAGAATTCGGCTACGTAGGCTTCAACTTTGACGGCCGTTGACTGACCGAAGATAATAGGACTGCTTTGGCCAATGATGACTTATGTAGCACATCGCACTGTTCGTGAACCCCCATCCCAACCCCGCATTCTTGCCCTAAAAGATAATTCGATCGATATCCTTTAACCTTATGTATACTGTGATAACATGGCAAGAGCCTTGTAAACCTGCTCTTCAGACATCTCCGGCAAAGTTCGAAGCTCCGTCTAAACAATAGGTGGCTGGTGTGTGCGTTATTATTGAATAGGATGGTTTGGTGTACAAATAATGCACTAACGGCTGAAAGCGCTGATAATCGTTGTTTCGCGATAGACACGCCGTTATCAGTGGCGCTAGGCTGTGAGAGGTAATGGCGTTGCGCAACCACATACTATAGCTTTGCTAAAAGCATTCATTGAAGTCAGCGCTGATATGTCCTTCGCAGTCGTGTACTAACCTTCGCGTCCCAATATGAGCTGTGTGCGATATAAGAGTAGGGGTCAGGCATGTCAAAAAGGGTATCTGGCGTGCCGTCGTCCGACTCATCCACGCTGAGAACGTTGTTGAAGGAAGGAACATGTTCTCATCGAGAACTAAGAGTATTGGGTTTATTCACAATGTCTAGATGAAGAGTGGAGACCGCTACGTCTCATCAGTCCGGCATGACTAGTGAAGTGAAGCACCCTGAGGAGCTGAAAAAGTTCGCTTAAACTGCCTCTGTCCTCCCTAGATGCCTAGGCGAGGGAAATCTGCCGTGTCGCCTTCATCCAGTCGGAGCGTCCAAAGTAGTCGAAGGTCCGCGGCCCGCGCTTGTCCAGTATGTTTCCTTCGTCCGTTGTCGTTTGCGCGGTTACATTATGCATTCAAATATCGTCGAAGGACCCGCGTTGGAGGGCGAGGGTTCACGCAATCACTCCCGTACCTTTGTTCACTGAACACACAGAAATGAGAGGAGCTTGGTACACGAGGATTTCCACTCCTGACTCAAGCTGGCGCGTCTTGGTTCCTGGGATGACCCCGCAGTCTGTCGAACGACCATCACGGTTACCGGAGTCCGTGAGGAAACGCCTTAGGACACCCTTTTCCAGGAGTTGTTCCCATTGGTCCTTGAAGGCGACAGCGAACCACCAAACAATACTCGGTCCGCCAAACGTGTCTCACCTTGCTGGCGCCGAAGACCTGTCCGAGGGGGACGCATTGTTAGCTTCACGAAGCCATTCGTCGCAGTGGGACAGGAGCGGCTGGGTCACTACTCCCGCTGGCCGATCGTAACAGCGAACGGGTGTGATATTCTGTCGGGAGAAGCGACACCAAATGCAATCCGCTGCTAAACAAAGCAGTACAGTGCTCCGCGACATTCCCTCATACTCGGTCCTGTAGTATTTTTGAAAACTTTTTCCTTGGCGAGTTACCGCCACATTTCTGTATTGGTTATGTCTGTTAATTTCCGTGCCTGTAGCCTCCTTCGTAGGCCGATCGCGAACTGACTGTTGGCAGTAATGCATTTAGCAATGAAGCCACATAGCGGCGCAAAGTATTGCCACCGCCGAAAGGAGTTATGAGGCGTGTTTGCAGCGCGACTCCTCTTTTGCGCTTTGTATGTATGTATGTATGTATGTATGTATGTATGTATGTATGTATGTATGTATGTATGTATGTATGTATGTATGTATGTATGTATGTATGTATGTATGTATGTATGTATGTATGTATGTATGTATGTATGTATGTATGTATGTATGTATAGCCGCGTTTACATGAATGCGACAGTGTCGCATCGCATCGCATTTCCACCGCATCACATTCATGTAAACAGTAGTAATGCGCTAGGAAGGCGCATCGCATTAATGCGTCAGGCGAGGGTAGATTTACGGGCGCGAGTCGACTCTCGCGGAGCATGTAAACGCAGGATTGTCGCATTAGGAATGATGGGAAGGAATTAGCCACCAACATGGCGGCGGTCCCGGCTGCCCGCTTCGAATTGAATTTGGCGTTGCTTTTGTAAAATGCACTTCGTTCGCAGCAAATGATTGTGTAAACGGCTTTCGCTTAGTCTCAGGCCACTTCGACGACTTGGTATTATGGATAACCTTGTGGTGTTTTCGAGATCGCTTCTCGTTTCGAACGAGGCGAAGCCTAACGAAAGAAACATTCGAGATGTCAGCGCTACCTATCGCTATAGTCGGAAAATAGCCGCAACGACGACTAATGGCCTCCGAGGTCTGAAGATCTCGCTGGCCAGCTAAAGCTGCAAAAAACGTGCGCTGCTTCGCGTCCGCTACACTATAGCGTCTAGCGTACGCTATAAGTTGCGTACGCTAAACTAAAGCTGTCTATTTCTCGGCACTCAACCACCAACGTGCGCTCGGCCCACTACCGGAAACCAGTTACACCGGAAGTCGGTTGCACTTCACTTATACGACACCATATGGCGCTACGTTTTTGCGAGAGTTTAGGCGCTACATGTAAACGGTGTCGCATCGCCTTTCCCAAATGCGCTTGGAAATGCGATGCGCCACTGTCGCATTCATGTAAACGGGGCTTATGTATGTATGTATGTATGTATGTATGTATGTATGTATGTATGTATGTATGTATGTATGTATGTATGTATGTATGTATGTATGTATGTATGTATGTATGTATGTATGTATGTGTTATGAGCGTCCCCTTTGGAACGGGCGGTGGGTTGCGCCACCAAGCTATGAACATTCGGCGCCACCTAGCGACGCCGCCGCGAATCCTGCGCGTGGCCTCCGAAATACATGGCTCGCCTATGCGTGCGAACGCTGAGAAACGCGTCATGCGGCAACTGGGCTAATCTCGCGTGCTTCTTTCTGCACACGCTGCGCCATCTTGTGCTGCCGAGAAGTCTGCGCGTGACCTCCCAGACGATAAGCGTAACGCGCTGGTGCGTGAGGACGCTGAGAATTGTTCGCTCGCTTGCCGCACACATAGAGTGGCACATACTCAGCGACCGAAGTTGGCATCAAAGAGGTTCACTGAAGACTGGCACAGACCGAGTGGAACATCATACCCATTGCTCAAAGTCAACACCACCATCATCAGCAGAGCAGTCTAATGCCCACTGCAGGACGAAGACCTCTCCCTGCGATCTCCATTTACTCCTGTCCTGCGCCAGCTGATTCCAACTTGCGCCTGCAAATTTCCTAATTTCATCATCCCACCTAGTCTTCTGCGAACCTCGACTGGGCTTCCCTTCTCTTGGCACCCATCCTGTAAGCCTAATGGTCCATCGGTTATCTAACCTACGCATTACATGAGCTGCCCAGCTCCATTTCTTTCTCCTAATGTCAATTAGACATGAGAATATCGGCTATCTCTGTTTGCTCTCTGATCCACACCGCTCTCTTCCTGTCTCTTAACGTTGTGCCCAACATCGCTCTTTGCGCGGTCCATAACACTTGTTTTCGAGCTTCTTTTTCAGTCTCCAAGTTTCTGCCCCATAAATCTGCACCGGTAAAATGCACTGATTGTAAACCGTTCTTTTCAGTGATAATGGTAGGTAAGCTTCGATCCAGTCAGGAGCTGACAGTGTCTGCCGTATGCGCTCCAACCCATCTTTCCTTCGCATGATCAGGGTCTCTTGCGAGTAATTGATCTGCGCAAACGTACTCTTCACAGACTGTAGAGGCTGACTGGCGATCCTGAACTCTTGTTCCCTTGCCCGACTGTTGAACATTATCTTTGTCTTCTGCATATTAATCGTCGTCAACCCCACTCTTACACTCTCTCCGTTATGGTCCTCAATCATTTGTTTTAACTCGTGCCCAGTGTTGCTGAACAGGACAATGTCATAGGCAAGCCGAAGGTTGCTCAACCGTGCGTCGAGCCTATCGCATATCAGGGACGGCGGCGCTTCCTTTCCGTGCGCCACCGCCGGATTGTGACGCACTGTGAAGGTGAGGCATATAGAGCCGCGGCGGCCGCTCGTGCACTTCGCCCTCCTCTCTCTCCCTGTTATCTTTGTTTTCCCCTTTTACCTACCCCCTGTGCAGCGCGGTTGAGGTGTCCTCTGCTGAGAGACAGTTAGTGCGCTGCACTTTACCCCAACCTTTCCTTCCCATCATCAAGAATCTCCTTCTCTCCCATTCCCCCGGTGTAGGGTAGCCAACCGGACGTTATTCTGGTTAACCTCCCTGCCTTCTACTTTTCTCTTTCCTCCTCCATGCACTTAGCGACGGTCCGCGCGCACGAAGCGCGGTTCAGAGCCATGTAATAAAAGAGCGCGTGAGAGCAGTCACGTGTCCTCATTTCATATTTCGCGCGCTTTCTTTAAGCGCCGAAAAAATACATTACTACGCAGTATGTACGTAGCCACAAAAAAATTGGATCGGTGGTTTCCGAAGCCCCTCGACAAGGCAACGAAACGTACTTGGCCCTAAAGTGAATATTAAAAATTTCGCGTGATTCAGCTTAGTGAATTAAATTATTAAGCGGAATATATAAAAAAAATACTCTATGCGGTGCGCCACATGACGGTGAAACATATGCCGCTGGTTTCATTCAGCTGCGGATAACCACTTTTAAATCCTTGGTTCAAGTTAAGTGAAACACCCTGCATATTCGAACACGTGCGTTGGGTCTGCAATTCTTATATGGTTAGTTATTATTTTATTGTTAGGCTGATTCCTTCCCGATAATTATAGAGGAGCCGGAAGCATGCAGTTTCCAACCTCTTCAGCTACACTCCGGTTGATTAACCCTCTCTGCATGCTTCTTCCGTCGCCATGGCTTACCTCCGCGTTCAGAAATGCGCCTTGTCTTGAAGCCGACTTGGTCATGTCCGGCACAAGATAACGCCTGACGTGTACGCGCCGAAGGAAACACAATGAGCATCCCGGGCAGTTTTAACGTCAGGCGTTATCTTGTTCCGGACTTGACCAAGTCGTGGCCCCAAGTTACGGTGCGTTTCCGATTACGGGACTAAGCCCGTTATCACTACGTTCATTTCGCGTCACATGGTAACTGCGCATTCTCTGCGGTCGAGAGGAGTAAAGTGACAACTATCATGAACGCACTGCGCTCGCAGCGTGGTCATCGAGCAGTGTAAAATGAACTTCGCCGACTCCTCGCGGAATACTTACGAATTACGTATACGTAACGCGGGATTACACTTTTGCCGCATTACCTTTACCGGTGGTTTGTAATGCTGCTGGCAGGTTTCCTCTTTAAAGCAGGCCACGAGGCATTGCAGAAATGTGTGCGACGCACGTGCAGACACGGTCGCAGGCGAGTATTCAGAAATGCATCTTAACTTGAAGCCCATGCTTGATTTAAATGACAACTGTCGTGAACGCGCCGAAAGAAACGCAGTGAGAGTCTCGGGCGCGTTCGCACCAGGCGTCATTTATGTCAAGCGTGAGCTTCAAGTTAAGACACATTTATGAACACGGGGATTAGGATGTACACAAGCCCGATGAAAAGGCGATAGCCGACGTTAGAGAGCTTAAGTATACGCTCAACCCACAAGGTCTACCGCATGCGGGCAGAAGGTCGTGCCGATGACACACGCAGGGGCACAAACTTGGGTTTACGCTGGGTCATCGTCCACTTCGCCTACACCAGTGTGTCCTAGCAATTTGCGCTCCGCCGCTTAGCCGTAACACCAGTGCGCGTGCGCACAGCGATGATGCCAGCAGGTGTGACCCTCGCTCCTCTAGAAAGCCGATTGGGCGGAGCGTATATACTCTAAGCCGAAAACGGGGAAAAGGGGATAACGGCAGCCGTTGGACCTTTGGATCAACGCTTAGTCCACCGTGCGTGCCGTGTGAAGAGGCAAAGTGTCGTGCGCAAGATTGCGGGACTAAATATTCGTCCTTGCAAGGTAATGGTCGAAGGTGGGGATAAACGGTATGATTTAGTCCTCTGACTTTAGTCCGTTATTTTCTCTATATCGCTCATGGCTTTTGAACCCCCGTATACAGGGTGTCCCACGCAACTTAGCCAAATCTTAACAATGTGCAAATGCCGCGTAGCCGGACCGAACCAAGGTTCTTTGCTCTTTGCTGTCGCTTGGGGATACTCAGATTATTTATTTTGCATTCCGCCTAACTATATAATTAGTCTTAATTAATACGCTCTTTACTGCTTTCTGTTGCTTAAAAAAAGTGTCTTTCCGAGCGTGAAAATAGTCCGCGAATACACGCAAAGTGCCTCGAGAGACCAGTCGCGCGGAAATTTTTTTGTGCATTCGCGGGCAGACGCGCGTCTACATAAGGGCGCCTCTGCACATTTTCTTTGCCGTTCAACTTCTGCCGCCAAGCTGACAGCGCGTTTCGGAGGGTACGCGGTTCTCGAAAATGCGGCTCCAACGCAGTTCCCCGCAGTGCCTCAGCACTGTCTGTTGGCACTCTGCTTCCTGGCACGAGGTCGCGGATGCGATACCCGACCGCGGCTGCCGCATTCCGTCTTGCGTAGAACGCAGTAAAAGAATCTGGTGATTGCAGAAGATCGGAATCAGTGTGGAGCGTGCAGCACGTCTTTCATTCGCGCTGCGTCGAAAGAACGTCCTGTGTGGCGTCGCTTCCAGAGACGCTCCTCGCGTTCTCATACTTTTCGCATTGCCCCCTTTATCGCGTGAATAGTATTTGCACTACGACCACTATTTGCATTCTTTGCACTACGAGGTAGGTGACTGATAACCTTTGCATACCGTCTGTACGTTCATTGCCTTGTTTGCTTTTGGAATCCGTAGTACTCATCGATGTGTGTTTTACTTCATTCTTCGGCACGCACTAGTGTAGTTGGACTGGAGGCCGCGGCAACGCTATCTGTGCTGACAGCAGCGTACGTTATTCTTTGCTTTTGCCACGGCAGCGGCAGTAAACAGTGAACGGCAGTGGCTCGAAGTCCTTGGACTCGAGCGGCATCTTCGGCAACGCTGCAGCTCGGCCTCCTCCTCATAAAATTTGTCCAAGGATCAAGTACATTAATAACTGCATTGCCATTGCCAAAGAGGCTGCAAACGAATTTTTGAACGCTATTCACTGTCAAGACACGTAAAATATGTATGTTTAAATTTTTCATAAAAGAATACACTTGTATGTCCCAAAAATTATGCCCGAAATAACCGATATGAATGCTTCCATGTTTTTGTATATTTAATAAAAAAATATCACACGAACTTTAGAACTATATCAGTTCGAAACCAGCAAAGCAATGCATGCCGCTGATATGAAAAATGTAAAGGCTGTGAAATGAACAAGTTGAGGACAACTATTTTAATGAAACTTGGTCATTCAGGAACCTTGTTAACATTTATATACGTATGCATGCAACGGCCAGGAAAAAATCTCAATGACGCTGTCCTTTGTTCCAACGTGCTGCGCAGCAGCAGCTGTCACCGGTCATGTATTAATTGTGAGTATTCGCACCAAAGTTACAGTCGCAACAGAGAGCACATACAGAAAGCACGAGTTCTGCAAAATATACGCGGGCGACTCAAACGAAAGTGAGCCAATGCAAATTGTAATATATGACAAACGGGTACTTTATCTAAAAGTAGTCTCCATGAGCATTTAGACATTTGTCCCGCTGACTAACGAGTCGCGTGATTCCCGTCTCATAAAGATCCTTGGGTTGCTGCTTCAAAAAGTCTGTAACGGACTCTTTCACGTCATCGTCCGACACGAGTCTGGTTGCCTTGAGCTGTTTCTTCAATTGCCCCAAAATGTGGAAGTCGCAAGGCGACCGGTCTGGGCTGTATGGCGGATGTCTTCATGTATTATACTGTATAATTTAACCGTAAAGGAATCTGTATATCTATATTTTCAGTTCATGATGAATCTATGTGTATTACGAGTTGTAAATATTAACCGCTTCTTGCTATGAACGAATTTTGTTCGTCTGTCCCAATGCATTCCATGTATCAGGGAGGCTCGGGTTCCCCTCAAGTGACTGATGTCACTTTTATCCCGAGCCTGCCCTCATCCTTGAGATGAAATAAACTGATTTGATTTGATTTGATTTTGATGTTGCAGCGTTTCCGACTTGAACTTTGCCACTTTTGTGTTAACCACATCAGCGACATGGGGACGGGCATTGTCGTGGAACAAGATGACCCCATTCGTCAATTTTCCACGTCGTTTGTTCTTTATTGCAACGAGCAGCCGATCTGGCGTTTCACAGTATCGGAAACGATTGATAGTCTCTCCAGGTTTAGCAAATTCGATCAGTAATGGCCCCTTACGATCGAAAAAAAAGGTTAACACCTTTCCGGCGGAAATGACGGCCTTTGCTTTCTTTGGGGGCAGTGAATTCGAATGTTTCCACTGTAACTATTGCCGTCGTGTTTCAGACTCGTAATAGTGGCACCATGATTCGTCCACGGTGACAACTGCAGACAAGAAGTCGTCATCCTCATTGTGATACCGGATCATATCAATCAAGGCAGCGCCGAACCTCTCCGTCTTCTGGCGGTGGTTCAAAATCTTTGACATCCATTGCGCACACAAGAGCCAATAACCGAGGTGTTCATATGGATTATGGTGTGAACCAAACCGGGAATGATGTTCACACGCTCTGCCAGTTCATCGATTCGTATCCTCCGTTCTTGTCTAATCATCATCAATCTTTGCAATTGTGTGGGGGTGATTGCACGGTGGCTTTGGCCCGGTCTTGGACAGTCTTTGCAACTTTCACGTATTTCTTTGAACCGTTTGCTCCAACGCTTCGCAGTGGCCAATAAAGTGCAATGTTCAGCGTACACGGCAGCCATACGGCGACTAATTTCTTTTTGGGAAGCACTTTCAGCTTTCAAAAACCTCACGACACCACGCTGTTCAACCTTTGGAGCGTCCATTATGTTACGCAACCGTGTTCAGCCCAGTGTATGAGAGCATTAAAGAACATGTATCCTCACACCTGCGTGTCACTTTTGTAAATGATAAACGCCTATGTGCTACGCGCCTGCCTCGCATATAATGAACCGAACCATTATTGCGCGGGGTGGGTTGGCTCACATTCATTTGAATCGCCATCGTACATTAAAAATGCGAAGAAACAATGGAATGTAAAAATGCGAACATACGGCTTGATCACTGGAAACAGAGACCTATGCGCGTATACACAAAACCTCGCAACAAGATGTTTAAATACAAGTATAAATCCCCAATAAATCTACATGTCTAAGAAAAAGTCACTGTTTATAATGCATCAAACATGGCAGATAAACATGGTGGGCAATCACAGATCTTCACAGATGACAGAATCCTGAGGACCGCCCCTTCTTCTCTCCACTCCCCCCGATGTATCGCGCGCGACAGAAAACGCCGCGCTTCCTCCCCGCTTTTCTCCCCTGCGCACACAAGGCTGAGTATCGTCGGCTCGCCCATGCCACTCCCCTCCCCCTTAGCTTTCATACGCACATGCAGCATGCGACGCGCTGTCGATGTTATCGTGTAATAGATGTGTCGATGCGGCGGTCACGATGTTATCGTCGATGGACTTTATACGGAACATGGGGACGAGGGCGACGGCAGGAATACGCCTGGAGTGTCCATATAATTGCTATGGCAATAATATAATAAGAGTATCCGGAAACTGAAGAGTCCCGCGGCCCATTACTTTCCGCAAAGGAAGTAACGAAATCGAACTTTTACCATGCAGAAATTCGCTGCTCCGCAACAATTATTTCTTTTTTTTTGGTAGGGCCGGAGCACTTAAATAAAAAACGCAAAGGAAAGCACGTTGACCTCAATCGAATGCCTACTTTGGGCACCTAATATGGCTACCAAAGGAATATCGAATAAAACGCGAGACGCTTGGTCTGCCGAGAACCATACACGTACTGCTAGGTATATCCTACACCGGCGAGACAAGGCTTTCCGGAGAGGTTGCGCTCAAGCGAACTCATTGCAATCCGTCGAGCCCCCAGAGTGATGGCGGCGAGCGACCATTGTTTTTTTCACTCTTCTGCCATCCAGAGAGCGTCCGAAACTCTGGCAGGCGAAAATCCACTCGGCCAGACAAAACCGAACGCACACCGAAGGTGCCGTACGAGAAAAAACTAGAAAAACGCATGCGCTCCCGCTGGCTCTGGCTGTTTCCGGCAGCCCGCGGGTAACAAGAAAAAAAAATGAAGAGGCGCAATGTGTCCTCGCGAATAAAATTCAAAGTAGAAAAATAAACAAGGCCGTAGATACATTTGCTGGCCTTAGTGTCTCGACATGGATGCTTTGGTGCAGGTTAAAAAAAATGTATGTTGATATTATTTTCTTTGACATAATGGCACAAACGAACCACCACAACGCTTCGTCTCATCGGACCTCACTGCGTGCTTTGTGATCAGCTTGTCTGAAAGTGTGTTGATTGGCTTGTCTCGTTGTATGATCCTATGTACGACTTAAGGAAAGTCAATGTATTTTTGGCGTCAAATGTTTATAACAACATCAAACCCACAAAGTTCCGGAGTTGAAAATCTAAAGCACGACTTTGGAAATGTCAGTGCACCTTTCGCATCAAAAGTTGATGAGAACTTTACACCCATAATGTTTCGAAATTGAAATCCATGCGTTCCCTAGATTACTCGGCCTCCGCGAGATGCCGCGACGAGCCCCATTGCCATCAAAACGCCCTTGAAACTTTGTGCTCGGATGGGGCTCCTTGCGTTACGTGACTGCCGGTGCATGGGCGTTTCCGTGCAATCCAGCCCGATTTTGCAATGTTCGCGTTGAAATGTCTTTTCGAGCGTGAAAAAGATGTTCTAGACAAAATCCAGAATGATTTGTGGCGCCGGGGGTTGTTTTGGTCGGCAGTGCATGGCAGCACGAAAAAATTTCGTGGGGTGGGGGGGAGGGGTGCTGAAGCGCCATAAGCCTCCCCCCCCCCCCCGGCTACGCCCCTGATGTATTGCACTAGTTGGTGGTAATCTTCGTGGGACTACGGCTACAGCGCGGAAGCAGGAGACGGGACAAGATTACAACTGTCGAAGACAGGTGCTAAATGCCAACTGGTATGGCTTAATTGCGAAAGGAAGTTTGTCTCTGCTCTTGTTTTTGTAGCAGCATATCAATTGCCTTTAGTAAATAAACCACGCCCGCTTGGCGGTCAGCGCTCGCTTTCATCAATTGTAATCTTGTCCTGCGTGCTATAAACCCACGCAGATAAAAGCTTCGTTGTTAAATATTGTGAAGCCAGTCTTCCTATTCCGCCCGTCGTCGTAACGTATAGTGGATATGGCGCTGTGCTGCTAAGCACGAGGTCGCAGGTTCGTTTCCCGAGCGCGGCGCGCCGCCGCATGTCGTAGGAGGCTAAATGTAAAAAAAAAAAAAAAACGCTCGTTACTTGGATTTAGGTGCACGTTAAAGAAACCCAAGTGGTCGAAATGAATCTGCAGTCATCCACTACGGGGGTCTTTTGTAACGCGCGTTCTTTTGTGGCGGTAAACCCTGTGAATCAGTCAATCAAATGGTCTCCGCAACAAACTTGAGAAATGTAGTTTAGCAGGATACCTTGTTGGGCAAGTTGGTTCATTGTATTTGGAAAGTTTGGATGCGCTTTGTAGACAATCAATCTGTGATTGTCTACATTCTGTAGACAATCTGTCTACAATCTGCCCCGTCTTTTTCCTTGTGATTGTCTACAAAGCGCATCCAAACTTTCCAAAAACTCGAGAAAGCGGGAAATTAGTGAGAAACTCAAACACAGTTTTGAAGTCGCCGTACGTCTTCGTCCCTTTGTTCCGGCAGCAGCGGCGGAATCTTTTTACGAGCGCTCTCGAAGCGGCCTGGCCTGCCCATCACGAGCGCATTTCTTTCTTGTGTAGCCGGTCGTTTCACGCGACAATCGGCGACCTCGGCTCGGGCCGGCATCGCGGGTCCGCTTTCGCATCCTGCGGTGAAGCAGTTACACGCGCCTCTCGCTGGCATTAAATTTTTAACGGCTGCTGCCGTCGGATATTGCGTACACACGCGCGCACTTCTCGCGACGCCCTCACGCGTGCGCGGGTACACAACCTCCTTTCCCCTACTTCGGAAGCGGCGCTCAGTGCGCGTCCTAGCGGATGGGACGCGCGTACGCCATGACTGTGCCCAATGCGCCATTGTTGCGCCATCCTGGAGAACCGGTGGGCAACCGCACGCACGGTTCGCTCTTATCTTTATGTGTTCCGCGGATATAACGAGCGGAGAAACGAGAAGGGTGGGTAGAAATGGCGCGAAGTGTCGTGTCAGGGTTCACACCATAAGTTTGCTGACGTCCGAGCTGTTGAGATACAGGTTCACGAATCGTCCACCGGCATGTAGGCGTTTAATGGTGGTGTGGGCTTTTTTTTTATAAGGGAGCAGCTCTTAGGCGCCCGTTCCTGCGGCGAGCGTCGGTGTCGTTCCCTGTAACTGAGCGAACGGACACAGCGAAGGATGAAACCGAACGCGGAGCGCAGCGGCAGATGAAAGATGGTGATAGTGAAGAGAGCGCGAGCAGGAAAGTGTAAGGAGAGGGTGCAGCGAAACCACGAGGCGAAAAGCGAAGGAGGAGGGGGGTATGACGAAAACATCAGAAAAAGTTTGGTGCCGTGCAAGACTGGCTTCGCGGCGACGATATGGCTAAGAGATGGTGCCAGAGTAGCGCGCGTCGTTTGTGCGGAAACAAAGCGCTGCATGAGCGGTGGTCTGTCTGCGGCGGCTGCTGTGAATCGCACCCGCGCGTCACTCACGCGCCGCCTCTCGCGATCTCCCGATTAACGAGGCAGTCGCGCCACACTTCGCTCATTGACAACGTACGTCACGAGACACATTGTGCACGGCAGTCAATATATCGCGAAATGAAAACACGTAAACAGCTGTGCTCAAATTTCGCATTGGGAAGTATCTTAATCATCGGTGAATTTTTCCCTGGCGGCACTTGGCATGCGCGTGACCGGCCTTGGCAGACTATATGGCATAAGCTATTGGTACAAAAAACAAAGTGACGTCCCTTCTCGTACTACTAAGTATGACGGGAGTTACAAATAATTTTATAATTACAAACAGCGCTGTAGCGTTACAGTAAGATGCGCGCGTAATTCATTTAAGTATTCGCACACATTCTTGCTGCTGTGATCCATATTGTGACCGTGTTCCTGTGGCTCTGGCGTGCCTGTTCACAAGTACTGTGTTCGAAAGGCGGCACGACCGAGAGACGTCATTTATACACTCACGCGAACATTTTTACATTGTTCTGGCAGGTCACGTGTTCTTCCTTTCCCTTTTATGTCCGCTTTCCTTTCCCCCACTGTAGGCCGGCAAACCAGATGCAGCCTGGTAAACCTCCCTGCATTTTCTCCTCTTGCTCTCAGGAACGTTTGTTTTTGTGTATGTCGTGTGAGCGTTCGTGAATATCAGATCTGTTGTCAGGCTTTAATAGGAATCATTATTTGAGGTAGGTCAGTATTTCTTGCCTAGTCGTACTTCCTTCCGCAATAAGAAGAAATGCATGACCGACAGTGGAATCGAACCTCTGCCTTCGAGCACAGCGGCCCAATGCCCAAACTTCTACAGGCCACGATAGCGCACATACTCATCTCCTGCCAAAGTCGACTATAGCCTGCTGTAGCTCTTTGAGGCGTTTGGCACGTGCCAGTTTCTCGTGTTCTGGTGTGCCCAGCTTGCAGCTCGCGTTGTTAAACTGCACCCCCCTTCCCTTCTCGGGGTCGGCCCACATTCCCCAGTATACTTCACTCGTAGCAGCTACCGCTATGTAGAAGCCGTGCGACGCTGCACTTCATGCTCAGTCAGTCATGACCGGTAGTCGCCGATGACTTCACAATCCCTGTTTCTCTCACTTACGCTCGTCCAGTAAACCTACGTAGAACCCAACAATCGGCATGTCGTAAGCTCGCTTCGAGCGACCAGAGTAGAAATCATGCCGCCGAAGTCACGCGATCGTCGTCGCCGTCGCCTTGCTCCTGTCGTCACGCGCTCGCACGCGTCAGCGCACAGCTGTTCGTATTACACAAACACGTTGGTCAACTTCATAAACGCTTTGCATAATCTCAAACGATGCTGGGTAGCCAGCTACCAGCAAAATGCTTCGCATAGCATCGATTCGGATAATGCCGTAAGATCTGCTTGATTTTTTTTTCTTCTACTCTTCGTTTCAAAACTCTTGCCTCATTTGGTGGACATCTGCCAAACAAGAGGGGTATTCTGACCCTCTCAAGCACTGACATCTGCTTGAATAAATATAATTTAAACAGATATATAAACAAGTATTCTGAAGCTGTCATCTCCTTACGAATCTCAGTTAAGACTGATTTGGTAAACGAAACTTTTACAACTGTAAATAAGTTCAAAAAAATTCGGCAGAACTCCTCTCAGGATGACAGTCGACAATAAGGGGATTCACATTGAAGCGATGTAGTGACATGCCGTATTGCCACAACTGAAATGTCTCATGTATGAGGTGTGTACAGCAGCCGGGCTCCGAGAAGTCCGCGCGTGTCTGAATATGCTTCACGTACTTTCCTCTCTCTGTCTCTCTGTCTCTCTGTCTCTCTGTCTGTCTGTCTGTCTCTGTCTGTCTGTCTCTGTCTGTCTGTCTCTGTCTGTCTGTCTCTGTCTGTCTGTCTCTGTCTGTCTGTCTCTGTCTGTCTGTCTGTCTGTCTGTCTGTCTGTCTGTCTGTCTGTCTCTGTCTGTCTGTCTCTGTCTGTCTGTCTGTCTGTCTGTCTGTCTGTCTCTGTCTGTCTGTCTGTCTCTGTCTGTCTGTCTGTCTCTGTCTGTCTGTCTGTCTCTGTCTGTCTGTCTGTCTCTGTCTGTCTGTCTGTCTCTGTCTGTCTGTCTGTCTGTCTCTGTCTGTCTGTCTGTCTGTCTGTCTCTGTCTGTCTGTCTGTCTGTCTGTCTGTCTGTCTGTCTGTCTGTCTGTCTCTGTCTGTCTGTCTCTGTCTGTCTGTCTCTGTCTGTCTCTGTCTGTCTGTCTGTCTGTCTGTCTCTGTCTGTCTCTCTGTCTGTCTGTCTCTGTCTGTCTCTGTCTGTCTCTCTCTGTCTGTCTGTCTGTCTCTGTCTGTCTGTCTGTCTCTGTCTGTCTGTCTCTCTGTCTGTCTGGTTTCCTTCGGTACACGCCAACTTGTGTCACTGGTTAATCCAGGGTCAAGCCGTTGGAGCATAGAGCTGCTGTGCTGAGGGAACCTGTTTCAAAACCAACCGTCAGAGGACCCACCAGGGTCACTGCGTATGTGACAAAGGGTATGTACCGCTCTTCAGTGAACCTCTTCCACACAAACTTTAGTCGCTGGGTATAATAATCGAATGGGTAGAGCATCGGGCTACTGAGCCGAGAGAATCTGGTTCGAAGCCAACCGTCGGACCAGCTCGGGTCACCGGGAGTGACACTGAGTATGTGCCACTGTTCAATGGACTTCTTTCACGCCAATTTGGGCATCTGGGTGTGTGCGATTATCCAGCGAGACAGTTATAGGCGTTACCCATTTGACGGTAATTTCGTAGGCCACTATCGTAATCTATACACGAGCAGGGCCTCCACGCTTTTATTGAAATACATATGCTGCAGGGTAACCAGATTAAAAAACAAGAAGTGTTTTCGAGCTGTTTCTGCGATTTTTCTCAGGTAGACACCGCCGACGGCAGCAGTTCTTGGTGAAAATCTCACTGCGCAAAAAACAAGAAAGAAAGACATAACGAAAGAACAATCGCCTCTCGCCTTTCCGTATGTCTGGGGTACACGCGTTGAACCGCCCTTCTGTATATACCACCGCGTCGACCGACCCTCAATCGGTCGTCGCTCCATTATAAAAACACTCGCAAAGTAAACAAGAGGGTCGGGACAATGCTTCGAGGGTAAAATGTGATGAGCGGAGTGAAAGGTGCAGCGGGGGTCGCATGGCTTCCTGCAGCCGTTATCTCTCGACACTCTAACACAACTCGGCAGATTGCACAAGGGCTCTTGTGCGCTGTCGAGGTCCTTCCACACATTTCTTCTATTTTAACGGGCAGAGTCGGTGTATCCGAGGGTGTGAGAACAAAAAAATATACGGTTTGACGCGAGCGATAACAGCTGCGGAACCGGACACGACCGGTGTCTTACTTGTGTGCCGTGCCAGACCGGTTTCCCCTGCACATTCACCCGAATGTTTCTCGCGAACGCAGCGAGACGATCTCGCAGCATGTTTTGTGCTCGCGCGCGCGCTTTCGACGCCGATTGCTTTATGTCGCGCGCGTGTTGTTGACACTGTGGTTTTGTTTCACGCGGAACGCAAAGAATGAGCGATCCGGCTGGGAAAAGCTGATGCTTCGAATGTTTTGGCGAGCCCAAATTCAAGACTATTTTAGGCGCAAAGACAAGACTTGCGGGTCTGTACAGAAATATTTTGAGTTGCACGAGTAAATTGCCATTCTACAACAACAACAACAAAAAAATCCACTCTTGAGAAGAAACTTGGTAAACCAGCTCAGCGTGACGTAAATGTATTTTGACGGCGTCAACTTGAACCAGGTTATTTTTCTTTTATCGGCGAAAATGTGGACAGCAGTCATACCTCGTTATAGCCAAACGGGATATAACGAAATAACCGATGTAACGAAACAATTCTGGCTCTCCATACTTCACTATAGAGAGGTTTAACTATAGGTTAACTATAACGAGTTTCTAGAACTTTTAATGAGCCAGAGCAACCCAAATGCGAAAAAGAATACATTAACATCCATGACATCAAATTAACGGGACTGCGATGTGATTTCGTCGCGAAATTTAAAAATATGGAATGTGATGTTACTTTCCCTTCTAATATTTCGCATATTATCGCCAAAAAAGGACGAAGATGGTCTTGAAGTAAAGTATCAGCCTAAGCTTATTTAGCGCTCCTTTCTATAGTATCCATTCAAACGAATGAAAAATTTGGATCGAAATTATTCAGTTTGCTCCTACACGCAGCAATAACTATAGTGGCTATGGCGTTACGCTGCTGAGCTCGAGGTCGCTGGTTCATTACCGGTCGCCGCGTCCGGGATCTGTAATTACTGTAATTATTACTATAGCGGGAGTGTAATTGTACGACTGAAGTCAACCGACCAGCACCCAAAGCGTGACCGTTCGCTAGAAACTGCCTGCTTTTCACCAGTCTCGCGATACAAGTATGCGAAATCCGCAGCGAAATATCCATTGCTGTTCCTTTTAAAGCGCCCCTCACCAGGTCGGGCCATTTTGAACCGGCAATGTCCTGAATATAATGTTCAGAGACAGTCCCTGGCGTCCGTTCTGGCGCACCTTGACAATAGACCGTTGTCATTTGAAACTATTTTCACATGTCGCCGACAGAAGACATCGCAGCTGAAGGCGACGAAGGGACTACTTCGGTTTTTGCGCACAAATCCGGGGTTTTAGGAAAAAAAACATCAGTAGCATCAATTCATATACAGACGAGCGGAAGGCCTGGAATAGGGTCAACAAAATAAAAGGCCGCGAAATTCATCCTTTACCTTTAGTAAACAGACAGGGAGGCACTATTGAGGACCAAGCTGATTCACTAGGGGCACATTTTCAGTACATCTCGAGTTCATCCCATTACTCAGATACATTTCTAAGATATCAGCGACAAGCGGAACGACAGCCTCTGAATCGGAAAGGAAATAAATATGAACCTTACAACCGACCATTTAGCATGGTGGAATTTCAGGCTGCACTGAACTGTTGCAATAAATCAGCTTCTGGAGGCGATTGAATAGTTTATGAGATGATCGAATACCTACACTCCGAAACACACAAAACACTACTATCACTCTTTAATGCCATATTCTCTGCCAGTTATATACCATCATCCTTGCCCTCTTTGCATTCTCAAAGAGGGCAAGGATCCGACTTCGGCCAGCAGCTACAGGCCATAGCCCTGACAAGCTGCCTATGCAAACTCTTTGAGAAAATAGTAAACAGACGCCTAATTCATTACCTTGAAAGCAACAAAATACTAGACCCCTTGCAGTGTGGTTTTAGGGAGGGTAGATGAACGACAGATCACCTTGTCCGCATGGAGGCGAATATCCGAGATGCCTTCGTGCACAAGCAGTTTTTATTAGGCCACGGCGGCCGCATTTCGATGGGGGCGAAATGCGAAAACACCCGTGTGCTTAGATTTAGGTGCACGTTAAAGAACCCCAGGTGGTCAAAATTTCCGGAGTCCTCCACTACGGCGTGCCTCATAATCAGAAAGTGGTTTTGGCACGTAAAACCCCAAATATTATTATTAGTTTTTATTAGCGGTATTTTTAGATATGGAGAAGGCATACGACACAACCTGGCGTTTTGGGTGATCTGGCTGGCATGGGTGTCAGAGGCAATCTCTTGAACCTGATTCAAAGCTACCTCTCTAATCGTACGTTCCGTGTGAGGGTTGGTAGAGTGCTATCTCGACAGTTCACGCAGGAAACAGGTGTGCCACAAGGTGGTGTGCTGAGCTGCACCCTATTCATCGTAAAAATGAATTCCCTCTGTGGGGTCATACCACGAACAATGTTTTATTCAGTGTATGCGGATGACGTACAGATAGGATTTAAATCATGCAATATTTCTATCTGTGAGCGACATATACAGCTTGGCCTAAACAAAATATCTAAGTGGGCTGACGAGAATGGATTTAAGTTAAATCCCCAAAAAAGCACGTGCGTTTTATTCTTTAAAAAGAGAGGTATATTACCTGACCCTGTTGTCAATCTTAATGGACAGCCGCTATCTGTCAGCAACGAACATATATTTTTTAGGAATCATCTTGGACTCGAAACTAACATTTGTCCCCCACCTTAGGTATATGAGAGCGAGATGTCTGAAGACAATGAATTTACTGAAGCTCTTGTCCCGCACATCTTGGGGAAGTGACAGGAGATACCTTTTGAGCCTCTACAAAAGCCTTATACGGTCCCGCCTCGACTATGGAGCAATAGTATATAGCTCTGCTGCGCCTATTGCTTTGAAGATGCTAGATCCCATCCACCACTTTGGTATACGCATATCTACAGGCGCTTTTAGGACAAGTCCCGTAGAAAGCCTGTATGTGGAGTGTAATGAATGGTCATTACATCTCCAAAGGACATATTTAACTTTTTCCTATGCTCTCAAGGTTAAATCCGACGTGCAGCATCCATGTCACTCATCTATTCGTGAAGTGTCTACAGCCAAACTGTTTCGTAACCGCCCAGCTATTAGAGCTCCGTTGAACCTTCGTTTGATAACACTGGCAGAAGAAACAGGTGTCTTAGTCCCAGAGAATGGCCTGCTCCCACCATGGGAATGGTAGACCATTGAATGCGACGTCTCTTTCGTAGAAATATCTAAGAGGGCGCCAGAAGCACCATATACAGTTCCATTTTCGTGAACTTCAGGAGAAATACTCCCGTACAGAATACTATACAGACGCTTCAAAGTCCTCTAAAGGAGTTTCCTACGCAGCTCTGGGACCTTCATTTTCAGTATCCGGGGCACTAAATCCACACACAAGTATCTTTACAGCGGAAGCCTACACTATACTATCGGCTATTCAAAACATAAGGCTCACAAAACTTGCTAGGGCTATTGTGTTTAGATTCATATGTATTAAGTGTAGTCAGAGCCCTACTTAGTCCAAGAAAATATAAGAACTCAGTTTTTTAGTGAGCTGTACAATCTGTTGTGCTCCCTATATATGTGCAATCAAGTGATTGTCATATGCTAGGTACCTGGTCACAAAGATATAAAAGGCAACGAAGCTGCCGACGAAAGCGCTACGTCAGTAACTTTTAGCGACGCAGATTCAGATATCCCCATCCCTGCCACAGACCTAAAGCCCTTTCTACGCCGTAAATTGAGTAATCATTGGCAAGGCGAGGGGGATACACAAGCAACGAATAAGCTTCACGTAATAAAACCAAAACTGGGGAACTGGATAAATGGGAAAATGGCAAGGTACAAGGAAGTACTTCTTTGCCGATTAAGTATAGGCCACACATACGGTACCCACTCTCATCTCTTGACTGGGGGCGATCCTCCAACTTGCATTAAGTGCGGCAATAGTCTGACAGTACTCCATGTTCTTGTTCAGTGCCCAGCCATAGAAACAGAAAGGAAAAAGTATTTCCCTTCTGCATATCGCGAAAATATACCTCTTCACCCTGCATTCTTTCTTAGCGATGAACCGTTTTTTAATCTGCAAATAGTTTTAGATTTCTTAGCCGAAACCGACACCCTGAAAAATCATTTGTCCAGGCAACTTTTAGCACATGACTATCGGGCTGCATTCAAGGGCTCTCTTGGAACTCTGGTTTCATTGTTAGGCTTTGTTGCAGCATGTCTTTAACGAAAGCCCCTTGTCATAGCCCACATCACTACCCAGTCAGCGTCATTATTTTAGCACGTATATATTCTACGCCACTTACAGCGGAAGTTTTAAGCCCTTTTACAGCCATATCACATCTACCATGATGAATTCATTGTGCACGTCATTCATAATATATAGTTAACATTACTACTTGTCATGGCGCTCTTTGGCCATACCTGGCCCTTGCACCATAAAACACCACACATCATCATCACCATCATCGGTTTTTGAGAGAGAGAGAGAGAGAGAGAGAGAGAGAGAGAGAGAGAGAGAGAGAGAGAGAGAGAAACAACTTTATTGAGCCGAGCTCTACATCTTCTTAGACGCCGTCGATGGAAGTGGTTCCCTCTTCACGGGACCCATATGCTTCCCTAGCCGCCTGGCCCCTGGAGATCAGGACGAGCTGGTCTTCCAGGGCGGTGCTGGTTAGCAAGGTCTCCCATCGCTCGGTAAGGGTGGATGAGGGAAGGGGTAGGGTAGCGGGGCAGTTAAGAGGTGGGGGGATCGCCTTGATGAAATCGCATACTCCAATGACGTGTTGGAGCGTGCCTAACTGAGTTTTGCAGAAGTTACAATCCTCCTCGTACCTTTCCGGGTACATCTTGTTTTGAAGGTAAGGATGCGGGAAGGATCCTGCCTGTATTTGCCTGTAGATCGCTTGCTGTTCTCTGGTAAGCGATTTGTGAGGATCGGGGTAACGGCGCCTCTCCGTCTTATAATGGTTCGTAATGTCTGTAACTAAATATTTTTGAAAGATACTGGCTTGGACAAGCGGGTGTGACAGTGATGTCACGTACCACGCAAGAGTGACGGACTGTAACTGACGATGTGTGTACTGTGCTATGTGCTCTCTCTCTCTCTCTCCTCCCCATCTTTCATCCCCCCATCCTGCTCCCATGTGTAGGGTAGCAAACCGGTTGAGCTAAACTGGTTAATATCCCTGCCTCTTCTTCTCCACTTTTTCCTTCCTTCCTTGAGCTGACAAGCGCAGTGCATACAATGCACGCTAACGATCGTGTCTACCGAGGATTAAAACCCATCTACTAAGTAATATATCGCCACGCGCCACGGAAAGAGCTGAAATTTCAAATCAGACGCCACGCCATTTGCCCTTCTCCTCGCGGGCGCCGCGCTCCCAGCCGGAGAGGTGACGTGCGTGCTGTGACGTCACTCAAACGTGACTTCGATAATTATTCGAGGCAACATCTGTTATCTGTGTAATGTGTTGCTTTAATAGACGAATTAAAGTTTAGAGAAATAATAAAACGCACAAACCGAATGTCTGCGTGTTTGTTTTACTTCGTACCGTAGCTTGAGAGGCGTACTACTTCTGTTTCGTCTGCTTGTTGCCACTTCGTTCAGTCGCGCGCTCAGACACCGAAACTACGTCATTTTCTACTGCATTCCAACGCGGGATCATGCTATGTGATCCGGTTGTGTTTGCCTTATACCGCTAGTCAGGTGTCCTCGTGCACCGTGCGCAAAATCGTGCGGTGAGCGAAATGAAACAAACGCGACCGCCCGCGCGCGTCACCGTCAGCGGAAGTGTGCTGTGCAGCAAAAAAAGCAAAAAAAGAAACAATTAAAAAAAAAAGGTCGGGCCCGTGACGTATGCGTCCCGCGATCCTCCAGTTCCGGTATGGCAGAACGCAGGGCAGGAATTTCGCTTGCGGAGGTTAGACGGGCCAAGCGGAGAGAGTGTCCATGTTGGCGGTGAAGCTCGCCTCCTGAAATCATGGGTTCGCGGCACTGAAATATTTCTATCTCGGCTACTAATAAAGCAGATTTGAAAAATTCTTGCGTTCGAACGCTATACCTAGAGGGCGCCTAACAACTTGCAACGTATAACCGAAATTTTCCGCGTGGTCTGGTGAGGAGCCCTTTAAAGGAGCACCTAATGCATCTTCGAAACTACAGTAACCGGAGGTTTTTTACTTCTCATCGCAAGCAATTAAGACAGCATACCTGTGCGACTTCGCTGGAGCACAGCTCGAAAAAAAAAGTAGATTCTCACGTTTTACGCGCCCAAATCACAATCTGCATTCTCATGGGGCACGCCGTAGCGGCGATCGCCAGAAATGAATAGGCTGATCGAACGACTGCCTTCAACTTGCGCTCATAACGTCCCCGACTGCCCTGAAATTTTGTGAACGCTTGACGACGTTGGTCCGCCGAGTCGTCGCCACCTACTCGAGCAGCATCCAGACCAGCGCGTCGCAAATGGAACCTTCCCGCCCCGTTCGAGGCTTGCCTCGTCGCGCGATACAGCGCAACTAATCAAGCCAAGGGCCAGCTGCATGAACGTGTGCGAACGTTCATACCTGCAAGGATGTGTTGCCAGTCCATCGTGTACGTCTTGCGGTTGTCGAGAGACACTTCAGCGCCTGATATTGGAGTGTCACATACGCTTTCGTTGCGCAGCGTACGTCGCTGTAAGTGAAAGGGTATCATCTCCTTGGTGTGCGGTGTACGACACTCGACGAATGTTTGTACCCGAGTGGTTGCAAGTCTCGACGCGATGATCATCGCGTTCTCCTTACTTTTCTAGAAGTAACCAACTGAAGTCCACGTGTGTAGCTTATTTCTGTTTTTTCAACGACAAGACCTGAGACATTATTTCTTCTGTTTCTTTTTTAGTAGCGTGATATGTGCGTCATGCTTTATTCTGACATTTGTCATCTTTGCTAGCTGTATCTTCCATTTCTATGACTCCTCCTTTCTGAAGTGTAGGCGGCACCGTGCCCCTTGCCAGCTTTCTCCTCGCTTCTTTCCTGTCAAGTGTATGTGTGTTTTCAAATCAAATAATAAGAATAAATGTAATAAGTACACGAGCACTTTTGCATTTGGCCTCCATCGAAACGCGGCCGGCATCGCACCTGCTACCTTCGACATCAGCAGTGCAACGTCATGGCCGCCGAGCTGCCGCGACGGGCCGATTTCCAGTAAAGCTGTTCATTTCTAACACTTCCATTACGGATTTCAGTCGCTCGTAATTAAAACAGACGTTTTAAATCATTACCCGCATATAACGGTTTCTATAATACGTACGTGCTTGAGAAATATTTAGCAAAAGCCGTAGTTTATTCACGCACCTGACTTTGCCTGCACACTGGTAATGTTTTCCTCATAGAAGAAAAAAAAAAAAACCTTTTTTTTTTCCCATTTACGGCAAATTTGAAATCTCACGGGCGCGAAGACATATACTGTGGTGCCACCTGAATACTGTACTGTGCTGCCAGCGCCTGAATAACGTAACTTTTTCACAGATTCTTTTTTTTTTCGGCGACTTTGCTGTCGCGGATTTCATTTGCTTTAAGAGATATGCTGAATAACTTTGCTCGAGGCAAGTACACATCTGGTAAATATGGCGCCTTGCGGCGCGCCATCTTTGGACACCTTTAAAGCTTTTTTCGTACGGCAGGATTTCGTAAAGCACGAAGCAACATTCGTGAACTCGCAAAACTAGCCCAGATTCGTTAACTTGAGGAAAATTTTGGGAGTGTTGGAAATCGTACCCCTAAAATATGGCCTCCATTATCACGCCATGTACGAGTGGTGCTACTTTCGGGTCTCTCGGGAAAGCGGAGAAACTTTGTATACGGGCTGACCATTTTTAAGTCTTCCAGAATTTTTAAGAACCGCCTGCAGCAAACAGCGTGTAACTCTTGTTATTGCGTTGGTTTATTCATAGAGGCGGATATTACCAGCACGAGAAATTGAAGGGCATATTCAACTAATTAACAAAATTCACTGTTTAACTTCCTAATTACTTTACGGCACATGTGAAGGTAATTCCTCTAAATTACCGTCAGACTGGAAGTTACCTAAAGTTATACCAATACATAAATCCGGAGATAAAGATATGGTATCAAATTATAGGCCTATATCTCTTACAAGCACATCGTGCAAACTTCTTGACCATATTTTTAAACACATCTCACTTTTCCTTGAACGACTAAACCTTTTTTTGTACGAACCAGCATGGATTTCGAAATGGTTTATCAACTAATACACAATTGATCGTAGTTGTACATGACGTTGCTTATAGCCTGAACAACCGAAGTCAGACGGATACAGTTCTACTAGATTTCTCAAAAACCTTTGATAGTGTAAGCCATAATAAATTATCAAACTAGAAGCCGTTTTGGGTAATAGCCCAATTACCCGTTGGATCAAGGACTTTTTGCTTAATCAGAAACAATTTGTATTCTTTGAGCACACATCACAAATTATTTATGTCATCGCGTGCATCACAAGGATCAGTCCTTGGGACGTTGTTATTCTTAATCTACACTAATGACATCGCAACGAGAATCGACTCCAACGTTAAACTTTTTGCCGATGACTGTTATTTACCGGGAAATAACAGTCATGCAGACCACCTTGCCCAGAGTGCAAGCCTCAACACAATATCTGAGTGGTGCGGGCTATGGCAGATGACAACGTAAAAATATCCGCCGTAATTGCCATCACTACAAAAAAAAAAAAAAAAATCCTAACTTCGCTTATGCGCAGTCAATGGCAGCGTGCTAACTAAAGTTAACAAACAAATATTTAAGTGCGACACTTACCACAGACCTTAAGCGGACCCCGCACATCGTAACTATTACCGCAGCAGCACTACGTAAGTTATTTATCTTAAAAGGTGCCTAAAACTAGCGCCTACTCCAATTAAACTGCTCGCCTATAAGACATTCGTAATGTCGACAGGCGCACAAATTCACCCTCTAACATTCTTACCTCATCTAATCTAAAAACGCTAGCAGATAGAGCGAAAGGATCCCGCCTCAAATTGTTACTCCAGATACTTCACAACAATCTCAAGATAGACGCGTCCGAATACAATTCATTTTCCAACACTCGACCTACATGTCAATGCCATGCATGCAAACTAATTGAATATTCCTACAGTAATGAAACATTATTTCTTTCCGCTTGCCATAAGAGAACGGAACCAACTGCGCCCGTTTATCACAAACACCAAATCGTTTTTGAAATTCGCTAAATTGTAGGCAACAAAAACTAGATTTTTTTTTTTTGAAATTGTTACTTTATGGTATCAATACTGTTAAACCTTAGTAACACTAAAGTAACGTTGACTGTCTGTATTCGTGTAACCAGTATGTGTTGTTGTAATGCATTACTGTAACCTCTTATTTCCTACATTTGTTTACATATTTGATTTGTTTGTAAACGTTTCACATATTGTATCGCCCTCCTGCTATGCTCTCAGCTGAGAGCAGCATCATTGAAAATATAATAAATAAATAAACAAATAAATAAATATTGCAATTTACGAATTGTACCGGAGAGGTTGCAAGACGTATCCACTTAAATTTGACGGGGACGTATTATCTGACGATCACTCTCGGCAATACTATCGCCGTCGCGTGGTGTGACGTAATCAGCTCATCCGGTTTCGCTCAACCAGCCAATAAGCGCGCATTGAATGATATCGCCGAAAGCGACCGTTCGAGAATACGTCCCCAGGATTGTACGTAACAGTTTCGAGATATTAAGAAAGCGTGGGGTGGAAATACGTGGGCGTTGCAGTTACTTTTGTGCTTCAATGCATAAACGAGCGTGTTAAAAAAGTGGAACAGTGCATATTTAGGGCGAGTTTGATGGAGCAAATCTCCACACTGGTGTCATCCTGCGAATTCATTCCAATTAGATACGCCTCTCAAGATCACCGGCTACGATTCGTAAATTGTAATATGTGCCTTTGTTAATTAGATGAATATGTGTTTCTTTTTCTCGTGCAAGTAACGTCTGCCTCTCTGAATAATCCAGCTCAGAGACTAGAATTATGTTATCTGCAACAGACAATTTTCAAAAATTCCAGGAAACTTAAAAATGATCACCCCGTATAATATCAAGGCAGAAAACAAGAATCTTAAAGTTCTCATATAGGCACTTAACCCTCACATACTTAAATTTATATGAACGTCGCCCTTAACATGCCGCTCATTTACTCTAAACATAAACTCAGTGAATGTTCTGGTTTTTCAGGAAAATGTGAGAACCTGCGTATGACGTTTTCCGGGGGAGGGGGGGGGGGCGCCTTTTAGTCGCACCAGTATATAGCGTCGTTGAGAAAACAAAACAAAAACGCACTTATCATTGCTATATTGCGCAAATTTCGCAGTAAGATCACATAATGTATTCTGAATCGTTCAATATGTTACACCTGGCACTGTTATTTGCTTCGTTATATATACAAAAAAATCGAAGTTTCGGATTGATCAGTTCACGTGGACGCACCATCAAAAAGAGAAATGTAAAACCGAGCTGAAAGCGCATATGCCGCCTTTACTAGACGCTTGCCGCGTGGTCCGGTAAACTCGGCTCCGTGCCCTCTCCATGTTCTCTTTTCCGCGAAAAGGCAACGAGCGCCGCTTGTGGCGGAGGTCTGCAACCTAGATCACATGCTGCGGCCTCTAAGATTACCACGGCATCTGTTACCGTCTCGGAGGCAGCAGGCGCGGCGCGCGGCGGCACGGTTGCGGAGCAGACGACGTCGGCTGCGGGAAGCGCGTTGCGCGGAGCCGAGCAGACGAGAGGCTATGCTAAATTTTTTGTTTGAATGTTGCAATAAGAAAACGGAATCTCGATTTGTGTTAGGAAATGCCATGAAACATCTTTTTAAGTTTTAGAGAGTGGTTTACACAGCTCTTAAACGCGCGTTACCAATGTGTCAACAGTTGGAGTTAGCAGACGTACGTGTTGCTTTGCATCAGTTTGTGAAAGATTTCGAGTTGACAGACGTACTTAGTCACAGGATTTTAGTTGAATACCGGCCCTTTACGCTCGCAGTTCCTGCGCCTTTTATCTGTCATTTACCCATCAATTGAAGACCTCCTAAATGTGAATCCTTCTACCCGTGGTGTCCAACAAAGACTGCAGTCATGCCTTATCGCTGTGTGCCGCAATGTAAGTCAAGCACTCAATGCCGACGTCCCGGCGTATCGTTTCATGAAATACCGGTCGACAGCTGTTTGGGTGAAAGATGGCTTGAGGCTATTCCTAAAGAGAAGTGGTTGCCCGCGTCACTAACTTCAAACTGCTCGGTAGTTTGCAGTTTGCACTTTCGGGACTGTGATTTCAGAGAAAGCTGCAAAATACGACGTCGACTTAAGCCTGGAGCGATCCCCAGCTTGTTTAGTGAGCGCTTTTCGAGAGCCACAGCTACTTGAAGTCTTGGAACCACTGCTAGTGGTTCTTCACTAAGCAAGTATGGCGATAATGTTTGAAGAACGGATGCGTCAATCGTTTGTTATGCAATGGAATGCTCGCGGTCTGCGTGGTCGTTTGTCGGATTTCCGACAGCGGGTATTTAAATACCAATTTCCAGTTATTGTTATCTGTGAACCTAATATGGATTCTTCTTTCCGTATTTCTGGTTATGTCCAGATGTGGTCTCGTAACACATCTGGACATAGGATTGACGGAGTTATCGACTTGGTCTCCACCGTTGAACAGGAAAGAAGTCGACGTCGGTTAGTTGGAGCTGTCTTTCTGGATATTAAGGGTGCATACGACAATGTACTCCATTATGCAATCCTTGATGCACTGGAAGATTTAGACATCGGTGGCCGACTATATACATGGGTTGTTAGCTACCTCAGTGGCCGCACGGTGTATATGTCGACAAGTGATGGCGACACCGGACAGTACCATATACATCGAGGTGTTCCACAAGGGGGAGTTCTCAGTCCAACTCTTTTCAATGTTGCATTGATTGGCCTTGCATCCGAACTTCCTAGCACGGTAAAGATTAGCACATATGCCGACGACATATGCATATGGGCATCTGGAGCCACCCGTCCCCAACTGCGTGCTAGGCTTCAACGTGCAGTGACAATCGCAGCTAAGTATCTTCGGCGTCAAGGCCTCCGACTCTCAACTGAAAAATGTTCTGTGATTACGTTCACGCGAAAACGAATGAGCATGTATCCGATCATTGTTGACGGCGTAGCGATACCTACGGTTACACACCACAGATTCCTTGGCTTAGTCATAGACCGGGGATTATCTTGGTCAAGACACGTCGCCGCACTGAAGTCAAAGCTGAAGAGTTTTGTTCACGTCCTTCGCGTCGTGGCAGCAACAAGATGGGGCCCTTCGGAGTCGTCATTACTCCAATTGTACCGAGCACTATTCGTAGGGTATATACGGTACAGCATGCCGGCGCTCTCAAGCATGGGACTTAGTTGTGTGCGCGCGCTGGAGAGCATTCAAGCTCAAGCATTGCGCACATGTTTGGGCCTCCCACGATGCACGTCAACCAATGGAACTATAGCGGAAGCTCGTGCTTGTCCTATTCGGGTGTACTTGCTCTGCGAGCCTCTTCGAATGTACCTCCGCGTGTTGACCCGACACAGGCACCATCCTCTGTCATCGCTCCCTACCACACACCCAGATTCCAGCTTTTCAACGACTATAACGCGGCATCAGAGTGTTTTGCCGACAAGATTCTCTCCCGACTGTATTCCGAGAACACCCCCGTGGGTTCTGCCTAAACCTGTCGTTACATTGCAGATCCCTGGAATTACTAAAAAGTCTTTCGTTCCATCTATTGGCCTCAGGCAACTCACCCTGTTGCACATTTCTACAGAGTACGGAGATACTGTACATGTGTATACCGATGGCTCTGTCACACCATATGCTTCCACTGCGGCCTTCGTCATTCCACATATGATCATCGCTCGCCGGTTTAAACTAGACCATAGCTCAACATCAACTGCCGCAGAACTTGTTGCTATCCGGGAAGCACTTCGATTTCTCTCCGAGGAGCGTCCTCGCGCATGGACGATATTCTGCGATTGCAAGCCAGCTCTGCAAACGATTGACTGTGTCCTCAGACGGGGCCCGTATTATTCTATGGCTATAGAAATTACAGAGTATCTCGACCACGCAACAAGAAATGGCCACAATGTCACCTTTCAGTGGATACCATCACACTGTGGCGTGATAGGGAACGAACAGGCAGACGCTGAAGCAAAAACTGCTTTAGATAATTCTTGTGAAGTACGCATTCCGTTCTCACGAACAGACACAAACGCCCTACTTCGTCGCGTAAACCGCAACTCTACGTTGGAACACTGGGCCCAACCAGATCGACGACACAAGCGATTACACAAATGGGACCAAGAAATGAGATTTCGTATGCCTCACAAGTTCAATAGAAACCACACGAGCATGGTGCACCGGATTCGCCTTGGTGTCGCATTCACCAACCGTTATAGAAATATGATAGGTGCCAGTGATACTAGCCCAAACTGTGAATGCTGTGAGGTGCCAGAAACACTTGAACATATATTTTGCGTGTGTCCCGCGTACGCGCAAGAACGACAGCAACTTGTCTCTTCCATAGCAAACATCCATGAGAGACCGCTATCGGACGAGTTTCTTTTAGGTCCTTGGCCTAATGCAACCAGCGCAGCCCTGGTCACAAGAGCCGCTGTAGCTTTTCTCCAAGCCACTGGGCTGGACGCACGCCTTTAGAGATACCACAACTCTGTGAATTTGTATATACGCATCTCTTCCTTATACCATCATCATTCATCAGCCCTTTCCCTCCCCGTCCCTTTTCCCCAGAGTAGAGTAGCAGGCCAGAGCAAGTTATAGCTCAGGCCGACCTCTCTGCCTTTCTGTAAATAAATTTCTCTCTCTCTCTTTCGAGAGCCAGACGCCGGGTGTGTCATAGCCTGAAAATGCAAGCGAGATTCGTCGCCCACAGGCGCGCTTGGCTGCATGCTGCCTTCTGAAAGCAAAGTACTTTGCTCGCAGCCACACGATGAACAGTCAGCCGAGACAAACTTCAACGAGGACCCTTCTAGAACTGCCACAGAATTTTGCTCAATCGCTGTTTCCGGCTGCATTTTGGAACTTGTCCAGCGAAACCAAGAACAACCCACTATGAGAAGCTTTTTGTTTGGCGTGGCAGCCAGCAAAGGTACACTAAAGAGGACTCGGCGCCTAGTCGGTGTAGTAGAGCCTAATCGGCTGTGCTTCTCCGATTGGTTCCTTGCCATCTGGTAGTTTGCAAGCTAACTCAGAAAACAATGGAACACATTTTTCAGAGCCCGTTACAGGGGAGGACAACAATGCACAAACAGAAGACCAAGGCACTCTAACAGATTCGGTTAAGGCTGCATGTAAGAAAAAAAAAGGCAACCAACAAAGAAAGGCTTTGCGCTCGTTCAAGACAAGCAATATGGGACTCAAACACGTACGTCAAGCGTCTTTGTAGAAGTGATGGCGACAAAAAGAATGTGTGCTGCGAGCAGATAATGATAAACTGCGCAGAACTGTAGACGCCTACAAAGAACTTCAAAAATTGAAAGAAGAGTGCTATGTCTCAGCACTTCTAGAGGTTGTGGCAGATGCCGAGGAGGGAACGGCAAAAGCAGTGCTGCTTCTCGACCAAGTAAAAAATTATAAAAACGCCACGCTAGTCGGAAATAACAATCAGGCATGGCATCGTAATGCAGCACCTCTCAACAAAAGCCTACGAATACTTGAGGTGTGAAGAGCTTCTCAAGCTACCTTGCAGAACAACGGTACAAAAATACTTCAGTACTACGTCCGGTGAAGTCAGTTTCAGCGAGTAGGTTTGCTCCCACCCGGAAGCGGAGCTTGAGAATCTGGACACACCACACTCAAAAGTATGCAGCCTCTTTGTTGACGAGATCAGAACAAAAGCTGCTTTACCACAAGCAAAGGGACGCATTCGTTGGTGATGTCGACCTAGGTCCTGACCTCGAGTACCTTACTCCTGCAAGGTGAACATCTGGCGAATTCACTGCCGTGTTTTCTGCTTTGTGGCCTGCAGTCAAGATATAAGATCCGTGTTGGTTATTTCTTCACCAAAGGTTGCACTGGGGACCAGCTCGCCAAGGTCACTCGTCTTGCCGTCGTCAAAACAGCCAGCATTAGTTTTGACATCAGAGTTGTAACCAACAAGCACAAAATCAACGTAACTGCTATGGAAATTCTGAGTGGAGGAGAAGCAAAAACACGGGCACCGCATACGGCAGATCCATCAATGGATATATTTTTCGCATACGATCAGAGCCACGTTATAAAGAACATCAGGTCTCAATTCCTGGCCACGGAATTTGGTGAAAACAAGGAAATTTCATCAAAGTATATCAAAATGCTCTACAAGATGCAAAGACAATCAACAGTGCGGCCAATCAGGATCATTACAAGGAAGCACGTTTTCCCTTCGAATATAGAAAAAATGAATGTGAAAACGGCCGTGCATTTTATTTTCTCCTGCAGTAACCGCAGCACTCAAATACCTCAGGGATCAGGCAGGTCACAGCTGCAATTTTGAATTTGCATCTGTGGAGCCGACTGTTAAGTTCACAGAAGCCTTCCACAAGTGGTTCACATGCATGGATGTAAGCAATCTTCAGTAGCACATCCATCGCAATGACGAAGATGCTCATCAGATTTTTTAAATTGATGACCCAAGGCTGGATTGGCTTGAGTGCGCGAGTTCCTTTCTTACACTGAGCAGTTGAAAACTAAAAGCTGCCCTGAAACCTTCTGAGCAATGCACCATGCGCTCGTCTTTACAACGATGTCAAACGTGGAATCTATTCGCAGTTTAAATTTGTGCTTATGCGCAAGCTCTCAAGTGATGGACATCGTTGCAGAAGTGCAACGATGTTCTGGATGTGCAAAGCGCAGTGTACGGAATAGAAAAGGTGCTCAGACTGGCATCGTTTTCGTCGGCACAGCTTTTACCAGTCTGTCAGACTCCCACAAAGACCAAAAGTAATGCAGAAAAGGTTTTAGACGTGGCGGTGAATAAGCTAACAATGCCTCTAAGACAACCATGTGCGTCAAATCCGGATGTCGCCAGATGGTCGGAGGATTCATTGTGAGAGCGGCAAGCGAAAACATCCCCAGCGCCGAATGCTGCAAGAACCAAAGCGAACACTCCTCTCCTTGGCCTTATCGCACATCAAGATCGTGGGAGGCTCATGTATCCAAGCCAAGAACTTGTGAAACTTCTGACGTGCCTCAAGAAATTTGTCGACAGCGTAACTCCCGCATAGAACTCCTCATGGGACTACCACTTCAGCGATGTGACAACACAGATACGGTTCACCGCAGGAGGCTTTTGCATCTTATAACTACGAAGTTCATCAAGCCGCTTTTCAGCAACTATGCACTTGGAACAACAGACAGACATGCCACTGTCAAGCTGCTGGAGCACAAACCTATTTCACGAAAAGTTCTACAGATGTAGACTCAAATGTTTGCGCGTTTTCCCGCTGCAGTGATAATTCTCGGGCAGGGCATCTGAATGACACACTGACGGCCATCAATCTTGTCATTTTAAGCGTGAAGAGGTGGACATGGTCAGTTCACATGTAGAAGATGAATGCCTCGAGCCTGTCCATCCTTATCGCCAAACTTCATAATTAAGGGCTGCAATCAAAAATCTATAGTCACTTCGCTGAGCTAAACTGTGATAGGCGAAAGCCTATCTATGACTGCCTCTGTTGCTATTGTCTGAACTGTTCTGTGAACGGACGCTGCTGTGGCCACGAGCATGGGATGCAGTCGCAGCCATATGGCTGCAAGGCTTGTCGCCAATGTGCGCGCACCCCCACACGCATGTCCGCACTCTCCCACGCGCCCAGTCGCACAGCGCTACTGGCATGGCGATTCCTCTTCTTGCTCCCCTAGCCGGCGATCACCGCTTTCCTGCGTCCACCACGGACTGCGCCCGGACACTCATGAGCCACTAAAGGCTTACGCCTTAAAAAATTCTCCTTGCTTAATGCATGCAACGCGTTCTCTCTGAAAGCGACCTGCGCTACATTGCTATGAGCACACCTGACCCGATCGAAAGCATCACTACCTCACCATGCCTGAGCGATCACGTGCGACTTTCAAGAAGACATGCTGCCGAATGCAAACGCTGCACATTGTTTGACGCGTTATCTTGCGAGAGAGAGAGAGAGAGAGAGAGTCGGTGAACGCGAAATACAGCAGTTGTTCCTTGAACTGCTGGCAGTGTGAACTGCGCATAAGTCAACTTCACCTGTTGCGCCAGGACAGTTGTGTTCTGTGCGATCAATGAACTCGGTCGACCAAGCAGCACTTCAAAACAAACTGCAATTAAGCGCTCTTTTGTTCAAGCGCGGCCGGCGAGCAAGCAGAAGCAACAAGCGATGGTCTGTAGAAACTCGACGATCTCCTGATGGCTGATGCATTGGCGGAGGCACCGAGATCATAAGCTAAAACGTAAAGGTCATCTATGCCCCAGGTATTGCAAATCGATCACTTTCAACAGAGCAGTACTATGTAATTAAGAAGATGTTTCATAATGATGATGCATGAGTGCAAAAACTTTTAGCCCTCCTGCAATGAAATAATGATTGCTTGGCAATATAGAACGAGCATAACACGAGAACATTTGAAGCAACAAGCATAAAGATTAGACACATAAGTACTGCCACTCACTACCATGGTAGCTGAAATTATCACAGCACTAGAGTTCCTTACAGGAATTTTTGTAAGAAACTCATTGCTTTGCATAAATACTTGGCAGGCATGTCACGACCATCTATATTAAGATCTGTCATCATCCCTGTACCCAGGGAGGACAAGTCCATGCGGCCATCCTATTTGCAACATTATTGGTTGCAAATTGAATGGCTGTACAGCTCAAACTGATACTATAGTAATGATGAAACGAGAACATTCTTTATTGACCTTGTTAAACCACATCAATGATAGGTAGAGTAGAAAGCAGCAGTTTTTTTTTTCCTTTGCATGATTGTCTCAATCACATATAGCAGGGGCAAAGAAAGGAGGGGTAGGGGGCAGAAGGCCGAGACAAGTAAGTTCGCTCTGAAATTAATGAACAGGAGTGACTACATGGAGGAAACTAACATGACAATGCATTCAGAAAAGGGCCTTCCATTACAAGAGATGTCTCGGCAACAGCATGCAAAATGACGGAGTTTGACAATTCATTGATTGCAAATCCTCACTCAAGAACATTTTCATTGCCCAACAGTTCTAACAAGTGATAAAAGTACTTCGCCATTGAGAAAGTAATTGATTTGACATGAAATTTTAAAAATAAGCACATGATTAGCTATATCACTATGAACGTACCATGATAACTTCATTGGTGAAATGGGGCAAACTCTAATGTCAAGAAAGACGGTTAACTGACTTGGTTCGTTCAGTGTTATGACATGGTAATGCAATTAAAACCTATGATTCACAGGATTTCAACATTGGCAGTAAAGAAGAAAAGCAATGTTCAGTGGTTCCAGCAAGGACAAAGACCTCTTGATAACTGCATGCAAATTAAGACAAAGAGGAAAGCACACATGAAAGCAAGAATAAAAAGATGAAAGAAATGTTGAAAATGAAGTTATTTTGGATTTGAGAACAGGTTTCAACATGATTCAATGTGCACAGGCAAATTACCAGCTGACCGAAATTGCAAAAAATATGCAAGAAATTATTTTAAAAGAAATTGTCTGAGTTGATTCAATTGAGAATGCAATTTCAGAATGTCAAAATAGTGCATGAAAAAAAAAGAAAAAGAAAACTTCATCTCTTCTCAATTTTTGCTCTCGCCACTGAATTTCATGCCCAAGGATTTGAGATCAATTACTAAACAGAGGCTGCAAAAAAAAAAAAAAAGAAAAGTCTACAACAGCAACACAGCCGAAATGAAGTGCTCTTCAAAATAGCATCATTAAAAGGCAGGTGTGGAAAGCTAGCATGGAGGCTATTTCAGCATGCAAATCTGAACCCTCAGACAAACTCCACCTTTTGAGTTCAGCACCCACAAATTTTTCAGTATTGAACCAATTTCGCACTTAGAAGGGTAGGTTAACGGAGAAAAAGGCAGCATGGGTGAATTCAATGTAAGTGTGCCGAGGCAGAGGAGGAGAAGAAAAGAGAGAAGGACAGAAGAGATGTGTGAATAGAGAAACACATTTCATTGAAATTTGACAGGAAAAAGCGCGATCGCAAAACAAGAAAATCAATCACAAATAGAAGAGGGTCGAGGCAAGCCTGGGGCTATGCTCGCCGTGCAGTGACTGGCCGGCGAGGAATGCCAGCTTGTGGGCATACTGGCAAGGAGCAGGCACGCGGATGGTGCCGGGCCAGTTAAAGTAGAGGTGCGTCAGCTTGTATGAGAGGCGCTGCATGTGATCGGGCTTGAGGCCCGTCGTGTCGTAGATTACGTTGTAGTGCGTGGGGGCGACGGTGCCCTGGCGGACGCTCTGGGAGACCAGAAAGAAGTCGTAGCGCTCGGGCCGCGTGACCTCCGTGTCAACGACGGTGCCCGGGGGCGGGTTGTTGAACCCGCCGGAAGTCGTGTGCGCAAAGAAGCGCGTCGAGATGCGCTTGGTGACGACAACAAAGGCCAGCTTGTGCTCCACACCCGGGAAGAGTACATCCAGAGAGCTCACGATTTGGTCGATCTCCCACTCGCGCACCTGCGTTGCACATGAGAGCACCAAGAATCCATCAACTATCATGTCATAAAATGGCTCAAAGATCTCGTACCGCAAAATTTCTTCAAAGCCTTCAACCGAGAGTGCAGTTATTACAACAATACCTGGCTTTCTTTAGTCTCCACTAGTGCGCTGAAGTTACGCAACAGAAGAGCCACGAGGGCAAAGCCTCAGCCAAAAGTTTAGTGCTGCGGTGGCGAAATGGGTTCGTCGCGGCGCCCCGCAGTGGACTAAGCTACATAACATGCCGCTGCCATTTTGGGCACCAAGCGCAGCAGACGCAGCTACACGCAGTGAAACAACGACATGATTTTCCCCCTTTTATTTTTTTGAGATTGCAGACATATATTTCATTTAGAGAATGCTGAGAATGCTCTCGCGATCACAAAATTGGCCAGTAGCGTTAGCAGGCCAGCTGCTTTCGATGACTCTACATGACTACATCGCAGAAGTGAGAGCAAGCTGTTTTTCGCCGAGTTTGACAGTAGATTTGCCTCGCATATTCACAGCAGCCTCTGTGACAAATCAGCAGAGTTTTCTCACTATGTTCAAAGGGTGTTTCGGAGCCCGTTTAATGCCAAGTGGCACTCCATGAAAGAGCAGGGTTGGTTAACTCGAGTGATAACTTTCAGCTATGTGATCCCTTTCACGAGATTTCTTGCTACTCGGGACCAGATGTGCCAAAGTGTATGGCCAACAGCATCCCTGGCATTGTGAGGCCATCAGTTTCTGGGGTACAATCATTTTCACAATATTCTGCGCAACTTGGCACTGGATGCTTTGAAGACTGTCAACCATATACTTCAATGTATCCAGTGTCAAGCTAAGAACACCGCGAAAGTAATCGCTCAAAATTACTGCCCAAACTACAAGCACCATGGTAGCACTGTGCTCATACACAGAGTCCTCAGTGAAACATTTCATGCATGAACAAGCACACTTAATTACGCCGTCTAAAGCACAGAGCTTCCTAAATAACTACTAGAAGGATCTCTGGCACTGTGATTGCTTAGCTGTCATAAGAACGACGGTTAGTACATGAATTTAGTCCGATTTTCATGCTTGTGGCTTCAGACATACTTGTGGTTCTATTCGCTATGCTTTATCTGCCTTTGTTGGCCCCAATTTCGAAGCAATGCTAAATGCTGAAGGCAATAGGAGTTTATGCACATGCAGAAGCGTGGTGAATTGTTGCATTTAATGAAGCAATATTTTGTTGAAGACGATCAATCTGCAAAGTCATAAAGCCGTTTGAGGCCAGAAGAACAAAGTTCAGGAAAATCCATGTAGGTACTATTACTGTTCCCATGCTGGCTTTAACTGCCATGCTTGCAGCTCCCCTAGACACTAAGCCATAGACAATTGTCATTTTTGTGGAAAACTCTGTGGTCTAAAGGTCAGTTGCTTTCCTTGCTTTTTCTTTTCCATTTGGTTTAGTATTTCTAGCAAAACAAAAGAAATTAGTCTGTGTACTCATGTGGGCATGTGGGACAGAACTTAAAGGGACACTAAAAGAGAAAAATGATTTCTTCTGCATTATTAAATCACCCTTCTCCAATACCAAGAACACCAATCTTACCATGATAAGGCGCTTAGTAAGCAAGAAAAAGCGCAAAAGCAAAATACAGGCGGCGACACCTCCTTGAAGTTCCCGCACCAGGTCGCTGTGACGTCATGGATTTTGATAGCGTCTTCTAGGGCCTACTTATTTAGCCGTACAGATTGACTGCGTTGTGTTCTAATGTAACCAAATATTAAACATGGCAAGTTTGGGGAACCTTTACTGAGCCAACGCAGCCCTGACGTCACACTGACGCAACGTCGTCCGGGTTTCGGCGCGAAATTCAAATACGGATACTTTGACCTTCATTTTTCTCATCTAATATTCAAACTATTATTTATTTTGAAATGACTGCCTGCAGAGTTCCTAAACAATGCTTTATCAGTCTAAGCTGATTTATTATTTTGCTTTAGTGTCTCTTTAATTAGATGCTATGAACAAACTAGCACTTCAAGTTATTGCAACCTTGTCTAACTTCAATACAAGCATGGTCCTGATAGCAGTAGGCTAGAAAGCGCTCAATAAGCAGACTATTCAATAATAAAACCTAGACTGAATCACTAAATGCAGCAAATGTGAAAGGACAAGGAAAGATTATGGCTCACTTCAGTTTATTTTCCTTAAAGATCACCCTTCTTCAAGACCTTTCTTTAGGGCGTACAGTAGACTTTCGTTGATCCGACTCCAATTCGATTTTTTTTCTATCCAGACTGAAGGTCCTGGCAGGCGTTCACACGTTTTTATGGGCCCATCTATTATTTCGATCTCAAAATTGAACTTCACCATATAATTGGAACTTGACTGGTCAGGTTCGCTGCAATGCAGTCGTATTGTGCGGTGAAGCATGCCAAAAATAAAAAGGGGTTGCTGTCACGGGGCATTGTATGTGTTCCTTAAAAATGCATCTTTGCAAAAGAAGAACAATGAGAATGACTGATTCTCAGAATGCCACTATTGCGAATGATTTCTGTGCCATGACTCACAAATGCAACAGTCGTAAGACTTTCACTTAAATACTGTGTCATTTAATATGGCTACCCATTCATTTAAGAAGTTGTCTACAAACAGCACATAGTGCACACACCCGCTGCAGAGTGCTGCAACAAGCTGGTGCAACCAGCACGGCAGTAGGTACATGTATTTTCCACCATGACTCAAAAGATAACAGACAGATGCAAAGACAGCTATCCAACCATTAGGCGCTTGAGTCTGCTGCAAGGCTCACCTGTGGTATCTGGCCATCGGAGACCCCGTCACGGAAGAAAATGATCCGCTCAGGAGAGGCACCGTCATTCACCTGGGCATACTTGCGTAGAGCATCCTGCAGGTGCAAGGCCAACGTGCTGCCAAGCTCCTGGTGTGATGCGTGGAATGACACGCGCGAGTACCAGCGTGTGAATGTGCGGTTCATGCTTGCCACAAAAGCACCCGCTGACCGGTTGCGCGAGCCGGCATCGTGGTATGTGTCATAGCCAATGACCATCGTGTTGGACAGCGGGATCTCTAAGCACCAGGCCTCCCCGCCAAGCTTGCAGTTGAGCTGAATGGCCACCTTCGTGGCCACCGATCGCACATTCTTGCGGTTGCCAATGGTGCGAGCAAGGATCACCTGCAAAGGATTGTGCGGCAACGGGAGGCACAAGTCGTTCTGTTGTTTGTGGATGAACCTGTGATGAAAGTATCGCGGAACAGAGTGTTGATGGGCTGGTAATTGTGCTACAAATAAAAAAAAAACATCCAAAGTGGTTGGAGCTGGGAGCTTCTCGGCAGATGCTAAACACGCTTAGCAGAAACATGAAAAGCAACAACTCCCCCTGCATCCATTACCTTGCAGCTGCGACATTTGCAGTTCTACAGTCTACAATGGTGAACAGAGAAGTGAGAAACTACGTGTACCTGGGTGTGGAGGCCAAGATCAACGCAGGCCTGCTTCTTGATCATGTCGTAACGGTCCTTGCGGTTGTTGGGCACAACAATGAGAGCCAGCTGCAGGTTTCCCCCTCCACCAAGCTCGTGCAGGGCACGTACGTAGTTGCCCGCTCTGTCGTCGTCCAGCTGCAACATCTGGGGCTGGCCCATGCGGACACCCATGGGTGGGCACACACTCATCAGGTTGCGCACAAACTCGGTCACGTTGGCCTCCTCGCGTTTGGGGCACACCACCAGCCATGAGTCGATGGCAACGGCCACATGGAGCCGCTTGTCGCGCATCTCGCGTGAGAAGTCTGCTGTGGCGGGGTTGTAGCGGTACACCTGGCCACTCTGCATCACCTTCTCAGGGGGCAGGGTGCGCCCGTCAATGCTCACCAGGGCATTGTCGAATGTCAGCCCCCACAGCTCCATCTCGTGGCGGATAGCCTCGTTGCCGTTGATGCGTTGGATGAACTCAAGCAGGTTGCGCACACGCTTTGGCGGATCTATGCGCGTGTGCTGGGCCAGGTCGCGCATCACAGACACGTTGGCACGCATCTGAATCAGGTTGGATAAAATCAAGAGAGAAACGAAATTGGACAGGCAGGAATGTTAACTGACCAACTGATTTCCTACCCTACACCGGAGGAGGCGCAAGGCAACAAAAAGAAGGAAAAACAAGGAAAAAACAAAGGGGGCATGCATAGAAAATACACTGAGTTGCAGTCACATGCATAAGCCCCATGATTACCACGAAAGGCTTAATAGTGCTTTGACCACCTTCAGCTGTGTAGACTGTAGCAGACAGCGCAACAAGGTCATTTGCTACGAAAGTGACTAATCACTGAAACAAATTAGCACATTAACAAGCAGCCGTGCTAGCTTGAAGAACACACACTTCGGGGAAGTGTAACGGGGGATGCTGGTGTTGAAGGAATTGTGGGGAAGAACGTTGAACAAAAAGGCTAAGTGCAAATTTCGGTGTGGCTTCAAGGCAGTGCCATGCTATAGGCTAAAGTTTTCTGTCTCTTACCTTTTATGGAGCCCCACCCTCTTTCCACCCTCAAGTGTTTCATGGTTGCCCATTCTCCTCCCCTTTTCAGGGTTGCCATCTTGCATTATGACTGTGTTAGTAGTTAGTGAATAGTGCACGGGGCACTGGCAAACCAGAAACTGGATTACGATTAGTTGCACTTGACATTTCTTTACCGCACAGCAGAAGGTCAACATTAATATCAGTCGCAGAAGAGGTGGAGAGCAGAGCCGCTTACCGAAGTTACAAGAACGAGTTGTGCATCCGTGAATCGAGATCGCATTTGCGAAGATTTGAGCATTGTTGTATGCTGCGATTCCAGCGGGTAACGTGTGGATTTTAAAAAATTTACTGATTATTAAAATTGAGGGTGTTAGGTGGAAAAACATGTACACTCATTTGTTTAATATACAGTTGAACCCGGATATATCGAGCTCGAAGAGAATCGTAAAATAGTTCGATATACAGGAATCTGCTTGAGACGGCTGCTCGCGGTCGCCACAAATGGTGACAAATGGTTTGCTGCGTCTGCTCCGAACCAGCCGTCACCAAACCGGTTTTCACGTTCCTTCACGCACATGGCTTGCAAACGTCATGGGGCGCCCCGCGCCATACGACCGCGGGAGATGCGAGATCTCTGGGAAAAGTGCACCATCCGGGCCGCGGCGCTGGTCTAGACCGACCATTACCAAGCCGGTTTCCTCGTTCTTTCACGCACGTGGCTTGCAAGCATCACGCGCCTAACGACCGGGGGAGATGCGAAGGGCTTCGGGGAAAGTGCATCTTCCAGGGCACGGTGCTGCTCTAGACGGCTGTCATCAAGCCGATTTCCTCCGCGCACACGTCACGCGGCGTCACGTGCCGAACGACTGCGGGTGGGCGCGGGAGATGCCTGCGCCTTTGGGGAAAGCGCACCTTCCAAAGCGTGGCGAGGGGTTCAATATATAGAATGACCTGCAAAATTAGAATTCAATATACGATGCAACTTTCCCATACATTTACACAGGATTTTCAAGGGGATAATGTGTGTGTTTGATATAAACCAATAATTCAAAATATCTGGGTTCCACTGTACTTTGAAAACTACAGATATTGAAATTAGTGCTGAAGTGAATATCAATCGATAGCTTAATCCTGAAGGGATTTTTACGACCTCAGCTTGTCAAGAGCAATTGCCACTTTTGTGTCCAATGAGTAATGAGCTCACTTGGTCCTGGGTATTTCACTACTTTTTTTCTGGGTGGCTTGTGACTAGGCTTGTGTTAATATTCAACGTGTTTGAATAGGATCAAATATTAAGGTGGTGAAATATGCAAACACAGCCAGTGCCAAGGCAAGAAGCACAGCCCTGTAATTCCAAGCAAGATACGCACCTCGTCAGTCAGCCCAGTCAGGACGCACAGCTCAGGCACCAGGTAAATGTTTTCGGTGCGGCCAGCGCGCAGATCCTTTTCCTTGGGTCGACACACCAGCAGTGGCTGCCGTGCATCACGGATGCACTTTTCGTACTGGTCCTGCACAGGAAACAAGATGCTGCTCTTGCTTCACAGTTCACATAGGCTGATCACCATGTCATGTGGACAAAATTGTCACATGGGTTCACTAGTGACACTGCTGCATGAAACAGTCTTTCAGAAGACTTTGTGCACCCGAGTAACCACAGGAACATAATGCACAAGTACATAGCACACGCGATTACAACATTTGAAGTAGCCATGCAACAAAACAAAAGGTGTTCACGCCAGTGCCGTAGTTTCTTACAAACAAAGAGAATTTTGGCTTTAGTGTTTGCTGCAGCTGCAAGTAGGTCAGCCAGCAATCATGGGCAGTACATAGATTTGACTAAACTTTGTCCTTCTGGCCTGAAATGATTTTGTGGTGTTGCAAATTGATCATTGTTGACAACATACTGCGTTACAAATGCAGCCATTCTCAATGAGCACGCAAGTGTTTCGAGACTAATTGCTTTGCTTTCTTAAGAAAACTACGAGAGCTTGCAAATTTAGAAAGATGAAGCGCATTGAATAATGCCGCAGGAACGTTTGAAGCATGAAGATGAGACAAATCCACCATTCTCAAGGCTCAAGGATTTGTTAGGCCAGAGTTTGCTCTAGTAACTTTTTTTAGGAAGCTCTGCAACAAATTTAGCCTGGCATTACAGACTCTGTCAACGCTGTCCCCGCACCGCATAGTACTGGATGTACGTCTTGGGCCCCTCCTTGGTCTCAAAGACGCTTGCAGGCGATTTATCCCAGTCAATGTCGTCGACACGATATGTCTTGTTGTTGTACGGTGTCATCACGATGCAGCCGGCCACACGCTTCATGGCTTCATCTCGGTAGTGGGGACCAGATGACGAAACCTGTGACAGCAGGTCCAGCACACTGTCACGCCGAAGCACCTGCAACAAAAGATGTAGTGCATATTTTAGTACATATCTTCAGTATCCACATCTTAAACCTCGGAAGACGCCTGCAGGTTTCCTTTCATATACAGCACTAAAGGCTAACTACGGGCTTGCCTGCTACAGAACATTCTCAATGGGCGTGCCCCCATTCTGTTTCTTCAAATGCTCATATATGCCCACCAACAACTATAGTTTCCAGCAAAAACTACTAAAGGGAGCTCGGTAATTACAAGTGTCCATGGGAGAAATTGCAAGCATGACGGTTAAGTGATAATGGGAATGATGGTCAGCACATGGATTTGCCTAGACTTCACCCTTATGGCTTCGAATGGCTTTGCGATTTTGCAAAATGTTCATTTTCAGCAAAATGTTGCGCTATGAATGCAACAGTTTCCATGATTATACAAGTGCACATGTACTTATTACCTTGCTGCCTTAGAGAACTGTCGCGGCCAGGTTTCACAGGTGGGATTTTTTTTTTTAATGAGCTGTCACAATGAAAGCAGCACGTTGTCATCACCACTTGCAAGTCACTGGTCACAGATATTAAGCGCACAGGCGTGGTATTCTCAAGCGATCACTTTAGATACTGCTATCACATTGTCATAGCGCCAGAAATGCTGACGACCTATTACGACAATGCGTTCAGTGCCAAGTAGTGTTAAATCTCGCGAAAGTGATAGCATCCCCGAAGGTTATTTTAGCTGATATAACAGGACACTCCCAAAACATGTGTGAGAGCATCACTGGGATAAGAAAAGTACTCACAAAAAAGTTGGCAACCACAAGCATAAAGATTTGATAAATCTGTATACTGCTACCTAGAAGCGAAACGATCACAGAGCCAGAGTTCCAGAGAAGTAACTTTTGCAGGAAACTTCACGATGGCAGGGAATAGAGCGAGTGGATAAAACAGAGGCCAAAGCCTGTCGTTTATTAGTATGATAAATAAACGAGGTGGCACTGCATGGTAATATGGAGACAAGAGACGATTCACAGGAAAACAAAGATGGTGCTCCACAGTGGTCGATCAAGAGCTGTGTCAGGCTGGACCCATTATTTAGACAAGGAGTTCTATTCATTAAAAAAAAACAACTCTGATGTCTCAAACAGTTCTTGCTCTACCAAGATAAGTGACCTTGTTGAAGTGCTGGCCCCAGTCTGAGGCATCTCCTGTTTGACTGCCATTTACTAGGGCATTTGAGATGCTGTGCTGCAAATGGTTAAAGGAAACATTGAAGAGAAACATCAAATCTATTTAGTATGCTGATACTGTATTCACTTGAAGCTCCATTTTCATTAATTGCCTGGTAATGAGGCTGATTACTTGAACAGCAGGGAAGGCCAAATTTCCATTTTAAGAATTTTATATTCTTACAATGGAAATCGCTCATAGTCCTGATGCTAGTACATTAGTGTGGCATGCATTCATGCATTTCATTGTATTTGGGCTGCTGTGCTGTACAGTAAATAGTATGGAAACTTGCCAATTTTAGCCTTACGCTTTGTTCAAATACAAGTTATTCCCCATCTTTAATAAAAAATTAAGCCTGACAGATGGCATCAAAATGTACATCACGGCCAGCTGATGCGAAAATTTCGAGGTGGAGAAAACCTCAAGGTGGAGTCACCATCAGTCTTTCAGTTTTGCATTCTTTCTGGCTTGCCAAGCCTTCTCTCACACTAAGGACACATTCGCACTGCCTATTGACTGCAGAGGTTGCGTGACTGAACAAGGAATGACTTGTGGTGACTGATGTTCACAGCTGCAAGAGAGACCTGCCTGTCTGTCACCACACAGAAATCTCTTGCAATTGGTACCGTTCACATCTGCTAGCGTGCTGCCGATTGGTTTGGCAGCCTGCAACAGGGGTCGCGCTACTGAAAAACCGAGCAGAAAGTTACTGAGCCAAAACGGTTGCTTTCTGACCAAGGCAACCACCTGCAACTTGTGCGAGTCATAGGTATGAATGGGCAACAAGGGTTGATTATTCTTTATTTTTTTCATTTTAAGAGAGTAATTTACTAATACTGTAGTCAAACTATTTTTCTCTTCAGTGTCTCTTTGAAGTGCAGAGAGCCAAATCCCCCAATCTGGTATGCACCCTCAGACGCACCTTGTGCACTGTGTCCGTGACCATCATGACACCAGTCTCGTACTGCCCTATGGCAGTAATGAGGCCCTGCCACAGCTCAAGGCCATGCTGGGGAATGGCTGATACGGCACGCTTGTCGAAGAAGTGCCGGTTTATCTGCACAAAGTCGAGGTGCTCGAGGTTGCGGCGCATCTGCGTGTTGAACAGGCGTAGCAGGTCTGGGTTGGTCGGGGCCAGCTCCTGCACCCACTTGATTCGGATTGTGATGGGGGCCCCATCTGTGCGCCGCTGCAAGAGGGAACCCAGATTGAAAAAAGAAAACAAAGAAATGGCAGCATATCCAGCAGCTTAGTTTGTATTCCACACAGAATGAAGGCCTTTCCCAGTGACACATGCAGCGGTGGCCCAGTGGCGATGGCGTTGCATTTCTGAGCTCAAGGTCAGGGGTCTGATTCTCGGCTGTGGTGGCTGCTTTCGATGGGGGTGAAAAGCAGGTGCACTTTAAAGAACCCCAGGACGTCAAAATTAATCTGATCTCAACTACAGCATGCCTCATAATCAGTTTTAGCACATAAAGCCCCAGAATGTTTTTTTCTTCCAGTATAACCTCGACTTACCTGTACCTTGCATCAGCACACTGCGTCTTACGACCATAGAGTTACCAGCAAAACTTGATCGAGAAATCTAGCACTAGTGTCTGCGGGTACTGCAAGTATGGCAGTCAGTCGACTTGCAAGTGTAGGGTAGTGCATGGATTTGCTGAAATCTTGTCGTCCTGGATTCAAATGGCTTTAAAACTTGTCATAGCAATCATTTTCAAAAATACATTGTGTTGCAAATGCAAGCTTTTTGCAATGACTTTCGTGCATTTGGAAAAACATAATGGATGGCGTCCAAAGCATACGAGTTTCCAGCTCTTGTAATCACACCCAGCGCAATTAAGCAATCAGCAAAGCCATAGCTTTCGATATCCGTTTTTGTTACTCCAAGGGAGCCGTTGCTGGGGCGCATATTTGGACACCACGTATGGCATAAAAGCTAAAAAAAAAGATTTTAATGTATCTTGTGAAGTGAATGTGCGAAGACACAAACACAAAGGTTAAATGAATCCATGTACCACCTACCACTGTTACTTCAACTGCATGATTGCGGTGCCAAACTTCCCTCTAGTAAGCTTAGTAGGAAACCCTGTTCCTATGACTGCGAATCTCCTGATCTCTGCCAATCCTGCTCTCTGCCACCCTCTACTGCGTTCCTCTTCCCTTAAGATCTATTGTTTCTCTTTTAGACCATCTGTTATCTAGTGGTCTATGAAAGTGGTCGATCTGGTAATCTATCTGGTGGTCTACGCATTGCATGACCAGTCAATGTGCATTTCTTCCTCCTAATTTCAACTGGGACATCAACTATTTGCATCTGCTCTCCAATCCACACTGATGCCTTCCTGTCTCAACACCAACTATCAAGGTCATGACCATACCTGCCAACCTGTGAACTATAGGACACGACAAGGCAGGAAAGAGGGGGAGGGGGAGGGAGGGTGCACACATGTAAGTTTGCTCTGACCGCGCACCTTTTGTTAGCTACATGCACTATTAATGATGCTTTACCTTTTGACACTGCAAACACAAGCAGCAGCCAACTTGCAACAGCAGAGACTGGCAACGTATTGTTTCCAGATCAATGGCTTCATCAGTGACTCTGCTGCTGCTGCTGCTGCTGAACTCACCTGCTTCAGGAACTTGCCTGAATAAATTTGCTCAAAGCAGGCACCCCTCTGGTGTATGGCATATTGAACTGCTACAAGAGGGCAGTGCAAATAGCATCACAATTTCTTTTTCACTTGCTTCTTTTGTTATTTTGCACCACAATGTATTTTTCAACAGCTTCAAAACTTTTTCGCGAATAGAATGTAGCTATTGTATTTGGGATAGTTGCCAGGCATGCTCATGACAGTAATGCAGCAGCAAATGCTTCTCAAAGGGGACATACATACATGCACCATCAAGTCAACTTTTTCATACTGATTCCTGCAGCTGTACAACACACAGCAACGCAAGGGCTACATGAGAAACACTGCACTAGAGGACTCCGGATCTATGTCGACGAGCACCTCGCATATTTCTGAAGTGGAGTGGAGAAGAATGGATGATACCAACTGTTTCATGTGCCATGCTTTTTTTGCAACAAGCATCCAATAAGCTCAGGCAGAGGACACTCTCGAGTTTTTCTAGAGTACTCCCTTGACCACAAGTCCACATCGGCAGTATTTTTTTTTTCTTACCTTAGAGTAGAGCTCGGTAATCTCATGTGGCAAGCGTGTAGGAGTCTTCAGGTCTGACATGCCGTCGAACACAAAGCACCGACCAAACTGCTCACGATGGTCATTGATGAGTGCCCGGCGGATGCGGCTTGACTCGACCAGCGGTAGAAAGTCTATGTGGTACTGGTGAACGCACCACTGGGGCAACGACAGCAGCCGAAAGTAGTTGGCCACGAGCTTGATTGGGTTGCCGGACAGTCCCGTCTTGTCTGTCATGTGCTTGGGCCGTGTTGCCAGCACCGCCAGCTCATCGCGGCGGCCCCGACGGGCACCACGACCAGCAGAGATAGCCGCATTGAGGGCGGCTGCGCTCATGGTCGTGACATTTTCAAATTGCTGCGGATGTGGCGAAGAGAAGGTTGGGGAGACAAAAAGCACATTGCGTGGTCATTCAGCGCTGTAATATTCCGTTTCATACTTAGCAGCCAACGCTGCAGAAACTATGCAAATAGTAGTGCAGTCATAGATGTCTAGCCTTTCTAGCCATCTACGACTCTATGACTGCACTTTACAGCCTTTATGCCTCTCTAGTCTTCATAGCGTTGCCTGCTTGTATGAAATGGAAAGTAGCAGCATACACTTTCACACACATACCATTGATATATGTCAGTGTCACATGAAAAGAAGGGCAGGTGCAGACAGAAAACACAGAAACGAAAAGATAGGACCTTATTTGGCACAAGGCAGATTTAACAACATGAGACTGGACAAACGCATAAGCACAAGGATAGAGCGCTGAAAGAAAGCTAATGTGGAAGCCTTTATGTTCCACCTTTATATATAACAATCTAAGTGTGAAGTTAGCAAATTTCTTTTTCCTGCCGATATCAGAGTGTATGCTTACGAGGATTATTTCACATAACAAAGGAATTTTTCTGTCTACTAAGAAATTGCTAATAGTGCTATTTTATTTACCTACCCTGGCTATGTGAGTGCACCTAGTGCAGGAAATTGGCTTTTTTTTTTATTGGCGTAGGCCATTTTTTTATAGCAGAAATGTAGCGTGAAAACTACATGTACTATGCAGCAGTTTCGATGAGCATAGGCAGCAGACAAACAGGCTGGCAGTGCAAATGCCTGGCACCATCTTGTATGCGACTGTCGTCGCTGTTTGTATGCATGCACGGCGACAGCAGTGCCTTAAGGATCACTGCAGGTTCAGTAGTGAAGTGCTGACATGATCATGTGTCACAGAGGAAAGTGAGCCAATCTTCCACGATGAAATGATCTTGCTGATGATGCTGGCTGTTTCACACTCTGCGCTGTATTATAAGCAAAGGGAAGTTGTGCGCGTTGAACTTGTGATGTGTTTCACGGCAGTTCCGTCGAATTGTTGCTGAAACAGAACTTGTACATTGGCTTATAGTTTATGGCAAGGGCATTGCAGAGCCAGCGAGTGTGAAGTCGGGTGCTTTTAGTCTGCTAATGCAGAAGACAATGTGCATAGCACACAATGTCATAGCTTCTGCCGTGCACTAAACTCATCTGTACGAGCCTGCATGAAGTGTAGGTAAAAAAAAAAAGCCCTATAAATGAAGAGGTTCGACTGTATGCCACTTGCAAAAAATTTAGCACTTTGCTGTTAGTGCTCTATCCTACTTTTTCCTGTTAAGTGTCCTGCCATTAAATCTACTTCAAAACTTGTACGTACGAAACAGCCCTATTGAGTACACTGTTAACCTTCATTAGGTTAGTTACAGCGCCAATGCTGATAGCACAGTTACAAAATTTAATAGCATAGTAACAAAATTTAATGGCATAGGTTGAATCAGTCTTCTGATTTGTATATGTGTTATTGTACTTTCACAAGCAGTCGATTGTGCTCGTGTCAATTTGTGATTGTGCCACAATGTTTGTGGTATGCAAACTATCAGGTAGTGATTCACACAATCAAATATTAATTTTATTACACTGGTGATGTAGCAATAGCATTACTTTGTCTCTTGACAGTCGTATTGTTCAAAAATTTGAATAAACATTTGAAGGCTGCCAAAATCTTAACAAATCAAGGTGCTATTTCAGTTGGAGCATGGCAGCATGCTAATATCTGGAACATTCCTTTGTGTGTTCTCGTTATGAGCAAGCTTCCATCCTTCAATCCACACTTGCACTGTCATGCCAGGTCAGTAGTCAGACTAACTCCCACTTCCATCAAATACACGGCCCATTAAAGTTTTTTTTTCTGCTTTCAGTTCACTCGGGTTTTGTTACAAACTGAGCCATGGGAGAAAGCCATCCCTAAAACACCTCAAGATTCTGCAGACATACTTCCTCACATGTCTCCAGAGCACAGTGGTGAAACGAATCGAGGGAAGCACCCCGCCTTTCCCTGGCCGTCCAGTTCAAATCCTGTGGTAAGCATGTTCAATGTCTCTATGTACTGTTACACTGGAAAAGAATGCAAGCTAGAACATATAAACAACACTGCGTATGCCTGATTACTTGAAAGTGAGGTGTGTTGTGTAGCCTGGCGCCAAGTGCACCCTAGCTCCAAAACTAAGCCTCTGTGGTCAATCATCTTGATGTCGTACACAGTGGCAAATGCAGAAGGGTAAATTTGACTTCTAGTTCACTTTCTCACATTCATGTTTACTTCTGACATGGCACTGTATTTTTCGCAAATCCCAACTAAAATGTGCCCTCTAGATTGCTGTGCCTAAATGGAGAAAGCTAATGCATTATTTTTATAACTCTAGAGAAATGCATACATATGGAGAGACAAACAATCATTGAAGGATATTTTAAAGCATGTGTAAAGAAAGTGCATATGTTTGTGTAAGAAATATTCACACGACATACAATTCAAGGACTCAATTTGACAGTGCAGCTTACTTGATGCAACATCTGACAAAACCAAACCAATAGTGAGTGAAAGTGCCATCACCGCCATCAGCCAGTTTTAATTTCTCTGCTGAAGGGCTTCTAGCAGAGCCTAAATGAATATTTTGAACCCTGTCTTATCAGATTATTGTTCCCTTCCAATCTGACTACTCAAACCCACGAGCTGAACAGGCTAGAAATGAGATAAAGATGCAGTTTGAATAGTTAATTATTTTCACTGGGGAGACCTGCCCACATCCTGCATCAACCAAACACAGCCAAACCAAATCACATTAAGTCCATTCGACTATAAGACTGTCTATCTGTGTCAGAAAAAAGATGTACCACATTGAAAATTCAATGCCAGCAGTATGGTTTTCACGTTTGCCAGTGCATATATATATGTACATACATGATTATGTTGTTTCAACTGAACTTCACTCACCGTGTTTCGTTCTGTTTTTGCACCTCAGAGTTTCATGCTGTTCTATTAGAATGTACAAGTATGCGAACTAGCCCCGTTTACTGTACCTTTACATAGGAAGTACGACTTGTCAGCCACTAGCTACAAAAAAGAACCTTCATGCACATGCATGCACACACACACACATGCATTGTGTTAGGTATTTTAAGGAAAACAGGTTTTTTAGACATCTCTGATATCGCAGTTTTCGGCTCGCTTGAGAGACAAATTGCCGAATTTTGCTAGCTAGAAATAAACTAATCAGCTCTGTACTTAATCGAATTAGAGCACACCATGGCTGTCATGACAGTCATAATCTCTAGACAATGCTTTGCATTGTGGTGCCACTTGTTTCTCTCAGTGTGATTCACTGAGTATGGCGCTGGGTGGTGCATGAGCATTGCTATGCACCCTTGAAGGAAGTACCAAAAGAAAGAAGGAAAGCATGAAATGAAGTGCACTGATTGTGGAAAGTCTCAAGGGTTTCGTAGAATGATCACTAGGGGAAACTCTGGCACTCCAATCACTCTGCTTACATGGGAATGGTGGTTAGTCCATGGATTTGTCTATAAATCATTGTGCTTGCACATTCACAAGTGTGCCGTGACATTTATTAGGCTTCAGCTTTCTAAATGTTCAAGAACTCGGCTTCCTATGGACAGCAAGGCAATTAGTCTCAGTGTACATGCGTAATCATTGTGAATTGATAAACTGTAACTCAGTATTCTGCTGTTAATAATAAATGTGTGAAGTCACAAAGCCGTCGACCTGAAGCCAGAAGGACACAGTTTAGGCAAATTCAGGAACTGCCCATCATTCCCTTGCTGGCTGAACAGCCATACATACAGCTCCCATAGACACTAGTGCCAGAGCTCCTTCCAAAGGGTTCCTGTAGGAAACTGTAGTCGAGATTATGGTACACCAGCACCACATGGCACTGTATACCACAACGTACCTCCCGCTCCATTTCTGCGACAGCATCACGGAAGGAAATTTCACCGATGGAGGTCGTCAAGCTGCTGATTTCCGACAAGATAGACGGCGCTGGAGAAGGCAGCTGCTCTAGGCGAGCCATCTGCGTTGGAGGAGGCTGAGACACCATGGCCCCGTACATGGCCATCTGGGATGGTGTGGGGGACTGCAACTGTCCATACATGCTCGATGGCAGGCTGGGTGGCATGGTAGAAGACTGTGGCTGTCCAAGCATGCTCAATGCCGGTCTGACTGGCATGGGAGGCTGCTGTCCAAACATGCTAGGCGACGGGCTTGGTGGCATGGGAGACTGCTGTCCAAACATGCTAGGCGACGGGCTGGGTGGGATGGCAGACTGCTGTCCAAACATGCTCGATGGTGGAGTGGGTGCCACAGAGCGCAGGCGGCCTCGCGAGCGGCCCCGGGCTCGGCCATAAGCCGGTCCCTGATCACTGCCACTGCTGCTGTCCATTGCAGCTGCTGTTGCTGTGGTTCGTGTCAACCACTGTCCACGAACAGGAGGAGTGGTCAGGTGCTAGATGCAAGGATGCCAATGAATTCAAAGCCGTGCTCGCACTTCAACTCAGCGCTGTAGATAAGGGGTTTGGGCTGGAACAGCAAGACTCTCTGCAAAGAATGTGTTGGTACATTCACTTTCTGAATCAGCAGACACACAATGCACAGTGTAACAACAGGCAAAGAATGTTAACTACCACAAAGCCCGCACACAATTCCATATCAAGGAAAACAAAGAACTGGTTCACCTTCATTTCAGGCTATGGAGAGATCCTTCGCAACAAGAAAAAGCAATACCCTAATAATACTAATAATAATACTTCAGTAAGTAGTTAGTACAGTAATTTAATTAGCAATTGTTTTGCTGAAATCAGGTTCGCCACCTAGTTCTGTGGGAAGGAGAAAAGGGGAGGATAAAATGTCAAGAGAAAGAAAGTACATCATGGAGAAAGTGCAACAGAGGCGTGGAAAAAAGAAAAATGCAAAAGTATTGTAGTTGCTCACACAGGCCAGCTGTCAAATGAAACACACCACTTCCTTTTTAGAGTTGAGTCACCTTTGTGATGTCTATCTTGTTCGCCAACAAAAAGAAAACTTATGAAGCACTCGTCTACTAGCGGGACGAGCACTGCATTCGGTATATCGAGTACTGTGCGCAGCACTGAGGGTCGACACAGAGTGCTGGTTGTAAGCACATGGATAACATCTATATATGGGTGCAGGAGGGATATAACCACGAACTGCAACTGGCAACTCATCAGTGGAGTACTATGTGTCAGAATAGGCGCAGCAAGCTGCAACTCCTTGGTAACATGCACACACCAGACTACGATTAGCACGCTTCACTCCTTGGTACTCGGGCGGTGTACACCAGACTAGAGGCAAAAAAAAAAAAAGTCTCAGTGCTCTTTCACTCTGTCAAGAAGGATGACCAGTGAAGCTGTGTATGTGGGCCCCTTAATGGTGAACTGCATCTCTGCCGTGGGTCGGCCTAGCATTTCACTATTTTCGGGATCGGCGTATGGGGAGTGCTTAATGCTTGCTTCACCTCCATCGCAGGTCAGCCCGGCATTGCACTAGCTTTGGGATCGGCTCACATATGGGGAGTGGAGAAAGTAGCTCCTAACAGCTTCGCTGTAAAAGAACAATGGGATGGCCTTTTTGGAGTTGACCTCATCCTACTGCAGGTCACACGGTTTCCATTCCTGCTCCCTGCTGCCGCATTCCGATGGAGGTGGAATTGGAGCCCTCGGTAGCGGGGCCCCCTCGTGGCCTACTGTGAAGCTTTAGGAAGTCGAATCTAACAAATTTTAATTTAAAGGGCTCAGTATTGTGTAAGTGCATTACGGACTCCAACTGATATTCCTAAACTGTTTACACTACCAGAAAACAGCAGTACAACCTTGGAGTGGAACTGAGTGGAGTGGACAGGTGCACATACCATGCAACGCAGCTGAAAGCGGACACAGTGCCTCGACTAAGAAAACTACATGATAAAGTAAGTAGTCACTGTCGAAACATATTATGGAAAAAATATAATCTAAAAAAATTCTGTGGTTATTTAGTGGTAAATATGAGAGAAATGTATTGGGCATTACGTGGCCCCTCCTTGAGGTCCAAGATACATGGTTTAAACCGCGTTCACCACATTGCAAGGCGTTCTTCGGGAGCTCACTCGACACACGCCCTGCCTATTTGAGCATCGAAGTGCAAAAACTGCATGCAGTATTTATGATACCACAAGGAAAGCGTGACTGCTTGTGCAGGAAGCAGTGGATGCATAACATTGGCCGAAAGAACTTTGTTCCGACAAAGAACAGTGGAAATTCTTCCGGCCTGCTCACCAGCGTTTTTGCTGCGGCAATTTGCATGTTGCATAAAAATGGGGTTGTCCTCAGTATGCTTAAAATTCTGCTGGGACTCTATTACCTCACATGTCGCCAACTGTTGTTATTCAGTTGCAAACGCAACACTATAGATTTTCCTCTCCGCTGTGAACATTTACGTGCAAAAATACAGCCTCTCAATCACACTTTTCGTGATTAGTAGGATCCGTTGCATGTTTTACTAAAAATTAAAACAGTGGCTTGTAGAGGCGCTATTACATTCAGCTGACGTCAATGTGTGCATCAGTCATACAATGAATGCAGGCCCTGATAAAATTAGTGGTAAGTATACCCGTGGTACTGCAGGTGATGAACACAAGCTAGTCCACGTGGCTTTTTTTAAACTTTTAAGGCGAAAGCCTTTAGATCTGTTTCAAGGTTGCATTGTCAACAGAAAATAACATGCGATCCAGAAAGGCCAGAAGCAACCCAAAGCATGTCCAGCCGTGTATAAGAGATTGATGATTAGCCAAGTTAATGATTCATTAGTGATTGAATTAAGGTGGACGAAGGAAGATTAAAATGGATTAGTATGGATTAGGGTTGATCATGGTGGATGAAGGAAGATTAAGGTCAATTCAGATGGATTAAAGGGACCCTGAAACGATTTTGACGATTTTCTACAAACATACTGAGTCGTTAGGGTAGGTCCTTCTGATCATTAATTGAGGCATCAAAGTGCTCCGCGTAAAGCGTGTAATTTATTATAAGGTTTTAAAAATGTGCATCACTGCCCATCGCAGCACACTGCTCTGCGGAATTTTCAGCCGCCCCCACCCATATGACGTAAATCACCCAATTGACGTCATGGGGGCGAGCTATCTGATTGGCTGCCGAGGGCGCGTCATCGATAATTTTTCCACCTTTATAGTGAACAAATGATGTTCATAATAGTTGGAATGTTGGAATATCTCACTATGCTTAAGCACTTCCAGCACACAGCAAGCATCATCTGCTTGTGTTAAAACATGCTCCATTTTGACGAGAGCTCCACGGTCAGAGTCGGTCTGTCTTTTCATGAGCACTATGATTAAACTTTGTTGTGTTGTGGACTGCAAATGCAGGAATTGGCAATATGTCAAGCTGAGACATTGTGTCTCTCTGCAAGGCGGCAGACGAGCGGACTGCTGCTATCCGATCGGCACCAGGATTTGCGCATTGCGGCGGTCGCTTTACGCCAGAAGATTACTAACGCAGTAGCGTTTCACGAGTCCAGCATTAGGGTAAACGCAAGTGCAAGGGAACAGGGCCTGGCCATGTTCCCTTGCGTGTTGTTTCACGGAATGAGCAGAAGTCCAAATGTGAATGGTCTGCACGGTGCAGCCACAGAGCTCAACCACACGCAGTAATAGTAACAAAATGTATTGTTCTTTGCTGCTGGTGTAAATTTTTCACAGGAGTGTAATCGTTAACACGTTTTTATAATGCTTAAAAGGTTTTTACACTTGTTTAGAGCAATATTAGCTCTTTGTTTGGCTGGTTAAGCTCTGCGCCAACGGGTGGCTGGACCGTGGAGACCGATCAGGCAGCTCACGTACGTCTACGCTAAAGTTCCTACATCAGCTTGAGTTTATGCCTCCACCGTCCCATCGAAACGACCAGCTAGCCTGTGGTTACCGGAATACCAGACATGTTTGGCGCTGCGACAGAATGCTCGCATCGCACACTGCTTCAATAGCTTTCGCTTGGGGTCGACTGCCAAGCAGCTGGCGGAGAGTTTGGAGAGGCTTCATGCGCCCGCCCCTAGAGAACCGGAAGTCGACGACACGACATGCCATCATGAAGCACAGCCAGTGAAGGCGGAGCTTAGCCCCGATCGATCACTCAGCGAATGAACTGAGGAGACAATGCATGACTATGGAGGAGGGTAACTTGTATACGTTCGTAGCTCTCTTAATATGAGACGTTTCACACGAATTGTGGTGCGAATTATTAACTTTAGCTGTACCCTACGTGTTTACAAAATTTGAACAGTTTCATGGGGCCCTTTACGGCAAATTGCGGTTGATGAAGGAGAATTAGGACCGATTAGAGTGGATTAAGGAGTGTTAAGGTGGATTAGGGTAGATTAGGGCAAATTACAGTAGGCTTTACAAGGCTCTCGCATTTGCGCCTCTTAGGCGATACCTAAGGACACCTTCGATTTTTGGAATTTGCTTTGAACTGCACTTCCACGCACACATTAGCGGGCGACAATTATTTGGTTTTCTCATGGATACAGGCAATGTGCAGGGGGTGTGCACTGACCGTGCATGTTTGCTGTTGATATTGACATGGCGGAGGCCAGGATTTTTCACTTTAATAGCGAATATTTTAAAACGACCTTTCTACAATTTTGTTCTGTGGGGAAACTTTTTTTTGTTGATTGTTGCATCAATGCACTTTGATGAGGAAGGTTGAGCAACAATCAGGATGTGGTAATGCAGAGAATATTCTGCAGGCAATAATGTTTAGCACTGCAATGTATTTCACCTTCATTCTCCCTCATCAACCTTAATGCGCCTTCGTCCACTTTCTTTTTTTAATTAGTGGGTTTTTCGTGCCAAAACCGCTATCTGATTATGAGGCACGCCGTAGTGGGGGACTCCGGAAATTTGGACCACCTGGGATTCTTCGTCCACCTTCCCTCTAGGTGGCGTGCGCTGCTTTACCAAGTGCATTAGTTACCGTATAGGCTCCTTTAAAGGGACACTAAAGTGAAAAATTATTTCTTCTGCATCAGTAAATTACCATTCTACAACACGAAAAACACCACTCTTACAACGATAAGACGTTTGGTAAGCCAGAAAAAGCGCAAGAACGAAATACGGGTGGCAACGCCTACTTAAGTTCCCGTACCTGGGGGCTGTGACTGGGGGCTGTGACTGTGGCTTTTGATGGCATCTTCTAGGGCCTGCTAGTTATATACAGCGGTACAGATTGACTACATTGTGTTCTAAAGGAACCAAATATTAAACATGGCAAGTTTCGGGAACCTTTATTCAGCCAACGCCGCCCAAATGCGAAAACATACTTTGGAATCCCTGACGTCACGCTGACGTACCGGTGCTGGGGTTTCGGCGCGAAATTCAAGTACTCATACTTGGACCTTCATTTTCTCATCTAATAATCAAACGATTTTTTTTAAATGACTGCCTGCCGGGTTCTCAAACAATGCTTCATTAGTCTAAAATGATCTATTGTTTCGCTCCAGAGCGCATATTGCTACATATTCAAAGAAGAGACGCCGCGAACATGCACAGCAGACACCGCGGCGTCGAAGCACAAAGGGTGCGAACGCTGTCGCTACTTTGATCTCGACGCTGCGACGCCTAGTGTGCCACTGGGAAAGCGCATATTGCTACACATGCAAAGAAGCGCCACCGCGAACATGCAAAGCGAGCACCGCGGCGTCGAAGCACAAACGGAAAGGGCGCCAGCGCGGTCGCGGACGCTGCATTGATATCCACGGTACGGAGCCTATGCTCCGTTTCACACATCAGGTGCAACGCTGTGGAAGCTATGAAAGAGCGGTCTCCAAATTTTATCACTCCGCGCGTTCCGTCTATGCTTGGCTGCGCGTTTGCTCCCGGCGTTTGGTCGCGCGAGCATGCACATGAGGCTGCCGCGACGGGAGGCAAATAAAAACAACGAAAACTGATATAAAGCAACGTGTTAGCAGCCGAATGAACGCATGGTTCGATTGCTTCTAGGAGTAAATTCTTATTTTCATTCAGAAGTGACCTTACATAAAGAATATTTTCACAAAAATCCGCCAGGGACACCGAACTGTTTCCAAGTGCGAACGCAGCCACTGCACAGAGTATCTCTAGCCTCAACAGCGTTGCACTTGATGAATGAAACGAAGACAGTATGCCAGGGGGAAAGCGCCACCGCGAACATACACATCGATCACCGCGGCGTCGAAGCACAAACGCAAAGGGCGCCAACGCGGTCGCGGACGCTACATTGACATCTAAGGTACGACGCCTAGTGTGCCACGGGGAAAGGGCATATTGCTACACATGCAAAGAAGAACCACCGCGGTATGAGTGCGCCGTCGAAGCACAGACGGAAAGGGCGGGAACGCGATCGCTATTAAAAAAAAAAAGAGAGAGAGAGTACATTGATGGTCGACGGTGCGGCTCCTCCAGGCGCCTTCCTCCTCCGGGGTTCGCTTCCCGCGCGGCGACAAATATCGCCGACTTCACAGTGAAGGCATGTAAGATTCGTCTCGCTGCGACTAAGCGGCAAACGCGCATTTTATGCGAAGCATATTACTAGAGCTCAACCCAGCTCCTCAGGCGCGGCGGGGTCGCCTTCAAGGCTGACCACGTGACACCGTGACGTCACGACAGAGGAGAAACGGGGCTCCAACTCGCGCTGTCGCGGCGGTATATAAGCAGCTGCGCTTGTTTCTAGGTGGATTTCTAGGTGGAGTTCTAGGTGGTGGATTTGGCTCAACTCTTGCAAGATGGGCTGGGTGGGAATCGAACCAGGGTCTCCGGAGTGTGAGATGGAGACGCTACCACTGAGCCACGAGTACGATGCTTCAAAGCGGTACAAAAGCGTCTCTAGTGAATGCGGTGTTGCCTTAGAAACGAGCTGTTTCTAAGGCTCAGGCGTGCGTCGCTTGCTCAGGCGCACATTTCGTTGCCGCGCCGAACGCTGCGTTGCTCGACGCTCACCGCGTCCAATGAGGGGCGCGTAGTCGCTGCGCCGTAGCCCATTGTCTTACACCCCTTGGCAGGTCGACGGGAACGCTGTCGCGTTCCACTCTTGAAGGCGAAGCAGAGTAACGCATGAGTTGTTTCTTCGTCTAGCCGAACCAAATATAGCCAAGCAACAGCAGTTCACCAGGCTAAACAGTGGTTCAACAACTAAAATAAAGGCTAGTATGCTTCGCATCCTGGGCTTAACATTAGCTAAGCCACAGCCATTTTTTTAGACCCGGCCTTGCAACCCAGCTACAGCGTTCCACAAGCTCCGCAGTGCAGTGGCTCATACAATGTAGGAACATACAGCATGCCTCGCCATCAAATTCAAACATTTCAATGTGCCTTGAAGTTTATAAACGCTAGGAGAATCGGGCACACATTAACCCCTTCTAGTGGTTCCTGCTCTCAAGACGCAATTCAAGCGCTCCGGCCGCACACGCGTGAAGAAAGGTAACGACAAGCACTCGTTTAAGCATTAGTTCCCCTTTTCGCGGCTGCTATGAATTCTGAACAACCTTCGCAAGGCAGGCTCGCATCTCGAACGCATCTCCATGGGCTCAAAAAATGCATCCGCCAAAATGGAACAGCCGCGGTGCAGTACAACAATCGTCACAACACTGTCTTTACGGACACTAAAGAAGTGTCCGTAAAGCACGCTGCCCGAAAAGGCGCCGCAGAGACGCTGCGCTACATTTTTTTTTTTTTTTTTTTGTCCACGGGACTTCAGAAGTGTCGCGAAGGCGAAAGTTATATTCAATGACCCGCAGTGGTCACGTTTACGGCCGTGAAATTTAATTAATCAGCGTTCAGGTAACGCCTCCGCCGTGTTCGTCTGCGCTGCAAGAACGCTATGCGCGTCGCTCGCTCGCTCGCTCGCTCGCTCGCTCGCTCGCGCGAGGGTTCAACCAGCGTCGCGAAGTCGTTGCGGTGGGCGAAGCCCTAATGCGACGATAACCACGACATTAAGGCGATTACTTCGCGAGAAATTAGTTCATCAAAATCAGCCAGCGCGCCTTAATTGGTTGACAAGATACATCTAATGTGTTTGCATCCGAGAGGAAAACGCTATGTCTCCTTCCTCGAAAGGATAGACGGACACGCTAATCAGATCGGGTGTTCGCGCGAAGATGTCTATTCAGTGCGACGTTGAATCTACGTAGTGATGTTTCACTCACATGTTTCATCAGTTGCGGGTCGACTCCAATCTTGTCAAGGGCACCTCCTATGGGTTGTCACGTCAATCGACCCTCGCTCGAAGACTCCGATTGCAGACAGTCGTTGCTCCGCGCGTTCCAGGCGGAATATGAATTGCCGCTATGCCGCCTTTGCATTCTCCTCGCCGTCTCGAACGCTCGAACCAATTAAAATCGCCGCTAGCGCCACGTGCAGACGCTCATTGGCCGTCGCTAATAAGTGCTCGAAATAAAACAACTCCGGTTACTACCAGGGTGCGGATAACCGTGGTGACCGTAGACACGTGACCTATAGGCTGCCGATGAGCATGCTCTGTGCATATATGATGTTTCCAGGGTGTTCGGTGGCTTCCGTCAATTCGGGTTAAAAGAGAAATATACTCTTGCAAAACGTTTATCTTGACACTTAAGCGCGAAGTGCTCGTAGTATCAATTTCAAGGCGGTGGTCGCCTTTACACACAGGAAGTCAAAATCACTTGTAGCGGCAACTTATGCGGCTGCCGGCATGGAATGTTTGAACTCCGTCCTCTGATCAACTGATTCTTTTCGAACAGTTTAGTTCTGTTCAACGTGTTGAGCAGGCGAAAGAGCACTGAGTCTTATGTCCTGGTACGTATGTACTGCTAGTTATTGCAGATATGACCCGCACGCTGAAAGAAAGCGAGATTAGATGCTCAGGTTGTATCGTGCGGCTGTTATATTGTTGCAGTGCTGCTGCGTTTACGCACAGTCACACGGCGGCATTGCATTAAAATGTCCCGGCACATGAAGTTAATACTGCAGAGCTGTCTCAAGGGCTGAAGATGGTTCCTTCATTCAGCTGTTTCCCTAGGCATGTGTCAGTTACTGAGGTCATTCTTCATGATTTATATGGCCCCATTCGATGCATACACCGTCTTGACTTTATTATCGCGATGTGTGGACACTCCATGCGGATTTCCGGTGGCGGCGTCCAAGTGCGATATAACATCGCGTGCGCGGGTGGTGTGCTGTAGGCGCGTGCGAAAGCTTGCGAGGATGAGCCGTGCACGACCTACTAGGTCGTGGAGCCATGAGGGACGGTTGCTCGCGGCGGTGGCTGAATCCGCGATGGATTCTCGCTATGGAGGAAGCGAAAAAGATAGGAGGGAGCATACCGCAACGCGATTGAAGCCAAACCTGGTGGCCCAGCACGTGATCGCTCGTCAAAGTGCGCGGTCTTGTTTAGTGTTCCCGCTCTGCAGGAAGAGCCACGGCAGGGCAGCCGAACAAATACGCGCCGAATAAATACTCACATTGCTACTGGGAACCAAACATTTCAGCAAATCGATTCTCTACGAGATCTCGACGCAAGAGGTCACGTGCTGGGCCACCACTGTGACTTCACGGAGCTTTCGCTTGCCGAGGGTGGCTGCGCGTAATGCTCTAGATCACTCCTCCATGATTCTCGCCCACCGCTTAGCCACCGATGGATTGGCCACCGCAGGGTGGCCGGCGAGACATCTATGGACCCGCTTCCGCGGAGTTTTGTATTGCCCACGAGCAACTACTTCGCCACGCTTGTCAGCTCGTTGCTCGCTGAGCAGAATACGACTGTTTTGGCGCCCAGCCACGGACACGGTACCGATCGACGAGGCCCTCATGCAGCGCCTCGCCCATGCTCTCTCAGGCAAGACTCGTACGCCGACCCATAGCGATACGCCGACGAGCAGTCCCGATGGTGCTGGGTGGCAATCGCGTACCATGAAAGCGGGCCGTGACCTTGCTTGCAGGTGGACCACCGGCTCCCGCAGGCGCCAGCGGCTAAGGTGCTCGTCGCCCAAGTAGACCGTCTGGAGCTACGGCACCGAAAAGTCATCCGGATGATTATTGGCTTGCCGTGCGAAAACACCCGTGTGCTTAGATTTAGGTGCACGTTAAAGAACCCCAAGTGGTCTAAATTTCCGGAGTCCTCCGTACGGTGTGCCTCATAATCAGGAAGTGGTTTTGTCACGTTAAACACCATAATTTTTTTTATTGGTTTGCCGGGGACCTCGCACATCGCTGGCGCCCTAGCCTAGGTGAAGACTTGGCCGCTGTCGCCGCATGCTGCCTCCAACACGTTGACAGGCTACATCGCGCCCCGGGTCGCGCTGCTCTGCTCTCAAGGTTGCGGAGGCTGACAAGGAGGCTGACGCCCTGGCAAAGGGCGTCACTGTACCACGCCACTGTACCAGTCAGCACCACTGTAACGGCCTTCGAGAGTGCAAATCACATGTTGCAACGGCACTTAACGGCGCTCCATCCGGATCGACGTGTCGCCAGTGGTCGACCCCCTCCCCTGTGCCTTCTGATCGCGGCCTCACAAGTCAGGAGTGGACTCTCCTGCTGCGCCTCCGAATCGGCTGCAAAGATCTGGTACCGCAAACGAGAACAGTATATAGCTGCCCGCTGCGGCAGCTTCACCGCAATACTCGCCCGCCCGTCTCACGAGAGAACGCCGGCGCACACTGTTTCTCATTTCGGTACCAGCAAATCTTCTCCGGGGTCGTTGCACGCGGAATTCACAGCTATCACCGCCAATCTTATTGCGATAAGCATCTTCGCCCATCTGTTTTACAGCACGTGGTGCGTAGTGCCGTTGGTAGCGTACTGCACGCTTTTAGTAGACGATAATCCAAACGCGCCGCCGTTCCCTGCTGCAGGCGGCGCCGATATGGGCATCACGTTTTGCTTCGGCGTCATCCGGCGTCGCCCACCAGCTCGATTTTGTTTTGGTTTCCTGTCGCCCTCAACTCTTTCCCTACCACGCACACTGAATATCGTTAGCCCGCTATCGATGGTTTGAAACGCTGTTTTCGGGACCATCCGCGCCGATCACCGACACACTGCGCCATCGGACGGGAAGGAGGAGAACGAGTTTTTTTGTTTTCTAAATAGTTTACTTTTTTCCACCAGGCGGTACTTTTTGAACGCGCGCCAAAGTTTCGTGATCGTCAAAGTAGAAAGCAAAAATGGCCACCTCCGGGAGCGGCACGCGCTCTTCGAAAGTTCACAGACCTCGCGATTCCACTGTGTCCGCAGCTGATTTTATCGATGGATAGAGCAGCAATGAGCCTGAGGATGCCATCTTTTCGTCAGACTGACTCTTAGAGCGACGATAACGCAAACAAGACCGGAACATCGAAAGCCCGGCACGCCCAACTTTAGTGCTTGCAGTTATATTTTTGTAGTGGAATAGCGGTTCAATGAAAGATGTTTTTTTTTAAGGTATAGTCCCTATTAGACGGCAATACATTTTGCATATCATAATTTTTGTTACATTTTTTTCTTAGTAGATACAAGCGTGTCTTTGCAAACTTTGTTCAATTTTATCCCACAAGCTTGATTCTGGCAATTTGTATGTTTTTTATGACATACATCTTGTTAATATTGGATTGGATTGGAGAAACTTTATTTATGCCTGCAGTTGGGCGCTCGCGCGCCCCGACGAGGGCCTACGTCATCCTCGAAGGTGCCGTTACTCGGCGCGGGTCTCCGCTCGCCGTTGCCGGCTCGCTGGGTCCGTGCCTTTCGAGCGCCTCGAGGACCTGCTGGACGGCCCAGAGCTGATCGTCTCGGTCGTAGCTCTTCGCGGCTGCCTCGAGCCGCGGTGGGAGTGTTCTTGAGTTAGCATCTTCTGGATATTTAATGCAGTCCCACAAGATGTGCGTGTAGTCTGCGGTCTCCCTCCGGCAGACTCTGCACATATCTGTCGGATATGTCTCGGGGTACATGCGATTTAACAGTTTCGGGCTCGGCAGCGATCCGGTCTGGAGCTGTCTCAGTACTACCGCCTCCGCTCGACTCAGTCTCGGGTGCGGGGGTGGAAGAGTCCTGCGAGCCAAGCGGTAGGCCTTCGTGATTTCATTGTAATCCGTCATGCGTTCCTTGGTCCCGAACCACGTCGGACGGTCTGTCGCCGGGGCGCGGTTGGTTAGCGCTCGCGCCGCGGCGTGTGCCGTCTCGTTATGGTTCTCATTGCGTTCCGACGCGTCGCCCGCGTGCGCCGGGAACCACTTGAGTCGTACTTTTCGTTCGTCTAGTTTTACCGCTCGCAGTACGCGCTCAGCCTCCCTGCAGATTTGCCCTTTGGCGAAGTTTCGCACCGCCTGTCTTGAGTCACTCAGCACCGTGTGGCAGTCTGCGTCGGCGATGGCCAGGGCGATGGCTACCTCCTCCGCTTGCTCCGCTTCGGTGCTTCTCACGCTCGCTGCCGTCCTCGTGGCGCCGGTTGACGCCTCTATGACGACCGCTGCGAAGGCGTTCCGTTGGTATTCGGCCGCGTCCACGTACCGCGCGTGTTCGTCGTTGGCATGCTGGTCGATGAGAGCCTTGGCCCTCGCCGCTCTTCTTCCCTTGTTGAACTCGGGATTCATGTTCCTCGGTATGGGGTCGACTCTGGTCTGGCGTCGGACCTCTTCGGGGACGGGGAGCTTCATCTCCACCTCGTTCGAGCGTCTTATTCCCAGATCGTCCAGTATCTTCCTCCCGGCTTTGGTCATGGACAGCCGCTCCAGTTGAGAGGTCCGTTGCGCTTCGGCTATTTCTTCGAGCGTATTGTGTAGCCCGAGTTGTAACAAGCGGGCCGTGCTTGTGGACTCGAACAGGCCCAGCGCTGTCTTGTACGCTCTTCTGATGAGCACATTGATTTTGTTTCGTTCGTGTTGCAGCCATCTGTGGTAGGCTGCAACGTACGCGACGTGGCCGATGATGAAAGATTGGACGAGCCTAATTAGGCTCTCCTCTCTCATGCCAGCCTTTCTGGAAGTGACTCGTTTGAGGAGTCGAATCGCGTTGGCTGTTTTTGCCTTGAGACGGGTGATGGTTTCGCCGTTCCTTCCGTGCTTTTCGATGACCATGCCTAGGATCCTAATTTTGCCGACCTCGGGGATTACGTTGCCGGATTTGGTCACGATTCTGATTTTTTCGTTTTCGCGTTGTCTAGTCTTGCCTCTGCTGTATTTGGTAGGTGGGAGTATGAGAAGCTCCGATTTGCTCGGCGAACATCTCAGTCCGGTGCCTTCCAGCTGGTCTTCTATTGCGTCGACGGCGGCTTGCAGCGCGCCCTCGATGTGGGCGTCGCTGCCACCGGTCACCCATATCGTGATATCGTCCGCGTAGATGGTGTGCCTGACGTCTTCGATGCACCCGAGCTTTTCGGCCACTCCGATCATTACCAGGTTGAACAGCATTGGCGAAATGACCGATCCCTGTGGTGTTCCGGTGCTCCCGAGCTTCTTCTCTTGCGTCTGTAGGTCGCCTGCTCATAGCTCGACGGTCCTGTCCGTGAGGAAGTCCTTGATGTAGTTGTAGGATCTTTCTCCCATGTTGAGCTTGGAGACTTGGGACAGAATCGCCGAGTGTTTCACCTTATCGAAGGCGCTCTGCAGGTCGAGCCCTAGGATGGCTTTGTTGTCGCGGGCGCTGCCGCCATCATCGATGATTTGGTGTTTGAGCTGCAGCATCGCGTCCTGCGTGCTGAGATGCTGTCTGAAGCCGATCAAAGTGGCCGGGTACAGCCCTTCTCGTTCCAGGTAGTCTTGCCACCTGTTGAGCAGGACTTGCTCCAGCACCTTGCCCACGCAGGACGTGAGCGAGATGGGCCGGAGGTTATCCGTGTCCGGCGGCTTCCCCGGCTTGGGGATCAGGATGGTCTTGGCTGTCTTCCACAGCTTTGGCAGCGCTCCCGCTCTCCAGCACTTATTGTAGTATTGTGCGAGCTTTTCAATCGAGCCGTCATCGAGGTTCTTGAGCGCCTTGTTCGTGACGAGGTCCGGGCCGGCTGCCGACCGGCTGTTGAGGTCGTGCAGGGCCGCGCGTACCTCCTCGACGTCGATGTCACGATCGAGGTTCGCGTTAGGCAGGCCGCTGTACGGCGCGTGTTGTTCGGTAGGTGTAGTCGGCAGGTATTTGTCGTTAATGCGCCTGGTGACTTCGTCGACGCCGTGTGCTGAGACCGCCCGATGTATGAGCTTGGCGAGTCTGTCCCTTTGGTGCGACTTGGTCTTCGTTTCGTCGAGCAGGTGCCGCAGTAGGTTCCACGTCTTCCCGCTATGCATCTGCCCGTCTGCCGCGTTGCAGATCTCGTTCCACTGTTGCATGCAGAGAGCGCGGCAGTGATCCTCGATCGCTCGGTTCAGCTCCGCCACCTTCTTTCTCAGTCTGCGATTAAGCCGTTGTTTCTTCCAGCGATTTAGTATCGACTGTTTGGCCTCGATGAGATGCGCAAGCCGGCTGTCTACTTTGTCGATCTCCGCGCCCGTTTCAATCTCTTTGGTCGCGTCGCGTACGCTCTTGGTGATTTCGGCCGTCCACGAGTCGATGTCTTCGATCTCGTCGTCACCGTCGCTCTTCTGACTTCTGGCGTCTCGAAAGGCATCCCAGTCGATCCATCTGTGTGTTTTGACGCTGGTGTCGTTGTGTTCCGGTATGCCGATTTCCACGATGGTGTGGTCGCTGCCTAGGTCGATCCCCGTGTTTCTCCATGTGATCGCGCCCCGGATGTCGTTCTTGACGAACGTGAGGTCTGGAGTGGTGTCCCGGGACACGGAGTTACCAATTCTCGTCGGATGTGTCGGGTCCGTGATGAGGGTAAAGTCGAGTTCCGTGGCGTCTTGGTACAGGTCGCGGCCCTTTGCTGTGCACTTGCTGTAGCCCCAGGCAGGGTTCATCGCGTTGAAGTCTCCGCACGCGATCAGGGTGTTACGGCCCGCTGCGGTGCTGGCTCTGTGCAGTAATGTCTTGAATCTCTGGTTTCTCTGAGATGGCTTGCTGTAGACGTTGAGCAGAAATATGCTTCCTTTTCTCTTCTTGCCAGGGATGATTTCGGTCAGTGTGTGCTCGATCTTGAGATTGCTTTGCAGCTCATGTTCGACGAACGTGAGTCCCTTCCTGACCAGGGTGCACAGGCCTCTGCCGTCGGGCGGTCCCTTGTGCACTCTGTAGCCGGGGAGGGACGGTGCGTCGGTTAGTGTCTCTTGTAGTAGTATAACGTCTGGCTTGCGCGCGGCATGTACGATGTGCTGTTGGATGACTGCCTTCTTCCTTCCGAAGCCGCGACAGTTCCACTGCCACGCGGTTACACCTGCTGCTGCTGGTGTTGCGTTGGCGGCCATGATTGCGTTGCCGTGTACGGGGCTCCCTGGTTGGGTGGATGATGCGCGAAGAGGGGCGCAAACGTCGGGTGGCCTACCATCGGCTGTAGGGTCCTTTCGATGTAGGCGAATCTGTTCGTGTTATCGGCTCGGTAGGTCTCCATTGTTTGTTTCAGTGCTGTCACTGCTGCGATGTTTGTCGTGATTAGCTGTTCGAGTTTGCTGAATGTCGCTTCGAATTTCGCTTCGAGGCTGTCGATGCGATCGTTTTCTGTTTGTGTGTGCGTGGCCTCGATGGCTCGCTTCTTCGGTGCCGGTTCCTCTATGGCTTTCTCCTGGATGTTCGTTGTCGTTTCCTCGGTCTTGCTCGTGCTTGGCGTGGGTCTCTGTAGAGGCTCGTTGTTGCATAGCAGCAACTGACGAATCTCGGCGATCTCTTTCGTGAGGTTGTTGATGGTCGCTCGCAACACCGCGTTTTCGTGTCTTAGGAGCTCATTTGCCTCCCGGACCTGCCTTTTGTTTGTGTTATAAAATATTCAGTGCAGTAGTTCCTTCAGAAAAGAATCTGGCATAACCTATAAAAAGACACCTGTTTTCCCCATAATAGGGAAAGAGTTAAAACACCACGCAATAGTGCCGTCGGAGCACCACCATGCAACTCAACACGTGTCAGCGTCTCATGCCGCAACGATCTGCATGACGCTTCGCATTACGCACATGGCAACAATAGCTGAGTCTGTCAAATATGTTAGTTAGTTTGGATCATGCAATTTCCGAGTTAGTATGTTCCATCTCGCATTTCTTTAGAAAAGTTATGAACGATGTTCTACTGTGTTTCAACCGACCAGGTCATAATTTTGATGAACTAACTCTATATCCTACAGTCAAATTTCCATTCTGCACGAGACAGAAAATTGAAAATTGTACCTCATCCATAACTTCAAGATATTTCAACCAATCGGCATAAATTTTTCAAAGGGCCTTAGAATCTATTCACTATGCTAAATTTCAAACTATAGTCAACAGCACTTAGTTATTTTCTGTTGGGCTGCATAGTTTCTTTTTCCTTCTTTTTTGTTATTGTGTTGTCAATAATATTCCTTCCTTCCCACCTCCCTTTCTTTCATTCTTTTATTTATATATTAATTTTCTTTTGCGCGAGCACTATTTTCTGCCGCTACTTTTATTCTTTCTTTCAGATAGATGATTGTTCACTGACTTTCAGCGGAGCAGATAACACACCCGGCCCCGTTGTCCAAGGCCCCTTTCACAAAAAGAGGGAACCTGCAGTGACACGTCAACTGGCTGACATTCCTTACACCTTACATTCCTCCACTAACGTTGAGTATGACACCTTTTTTTTAACTCTACACCCTCGCCGCTAACACAACCACCGTCGTTACCTCGCCCATCCGCCTCGCCCCGTTAGAAGGACTGTACCTTTTGTACTATGCTGAGGAGAGCATGCGTCACCTTGAAAAAGACAAGTCCACTTGTCAAAAAGTTGGCTCCTGCTTTCATCTTGTTCTCGTTTTGCTCGCAGCAGTTTATGCATTTCATAAAACGACTAAGCTTACTTTGTATAGCTATCCAACAATTTCCTACCACATTCAATGCTTTGCCTGTAGCGCGAAGATGAAAGTATTTATTTTAGGCCAGCCTTTCTATTTATCTTGCTCCAGACATTAAGTTAGTGGGACACGTATTCGTAAAATTTGCGCAAGAGTGTTTCCTCCCGAAGTTTGGGGTCCTACCACGATTTCCACATTGACGTGGTACCTGCGTAACGAAAGTTTAGTGGATCTGGAGCATCACAGTGGTCCCAATACATTATTCTTAAGAGGAAGCTTTAGCTCAGGGGCTCCTATCTAAATATGTGCATGTAAAAGGAGAATTCGTTTTTCTAAGCAACCACTGCACCAAATTTCTCACCAACCACTGCACCAAGACGTTAGCAGCATGGGCAACTTTAACAATAATTTGCTAATTATGTAAAAATTCAATTTTTATTTACTGAATTTACGGCACATATTCTAATTGCAAAATTTAAGCAGTGTAGTTTGTAGTGATGTAGGTGAAGTCACTTTTTCTAAACAGAAATCTTACGATGTTTGAGTATGTGCCATGAAACACATCAGCTTTCCATTTCAGAGGTTCTAAAAAGTGTGCCTTTAGCATTTTGTGATGATCTTAACTGGAATGCTGGGACATTTTTTTTAGCACATTTGGGGTCGTATATCTCATAGTGCTCATAGGATTTTAGATAAGCATGCAGGACTTAACAACTCCTGCTCTTCAATTTCGCAATTAGAACTTGTGAACTAAAGTGTGAGCAATTAAAAAGTTAATTTGCACTTTAGATTATTAGTTAAATTGTATTGTTGAAATTTTTCCTGCTGCTGATGCTTGCATAGCCCCGTAACCTATCTGCGGGAGCTGCAGAGGCCTAGATACATATATAAAATTTGTAACCAAATTTCGCATGCACATGCAAAAGGACGCGTAGAAGCAAGTATCTGGGTCCTATTATAATTTTGGCTGTTTTGATTGTGTGCATTTAGGAAGCACTTGACAGTATTCTCAAAAATGGCAGTTTTGTTGAAGTGAAGTGAAACAAGTAATTTCTTGCAACAAAGTGAAGCTAAATGATTTTGTTGGGTGCATTACATTCAGTGCTATATGTGGAGCAATGCAGGCTATTCTATAACTCTTAGTGATTATACAAAGCTCCAAGTTTGCACAAGAGACAATACTCCTTCTGCTTCCAGGAGGCACAGAAAAATAACATTCTGACCAATTAAAACATATTAAAAATATATGGGAGATAACCCGAAACAATGTATAAATTTAATCCATTTAGCCTTAATAGCGAAAATATATTTCTGAGGTTCATCTCTCATAAATGCAAGGAAAGGTTTTCATACCTCATGGATAATACCAGAAGTCAGAGGAAAGTAAATATCACAGAAGAAGCTTAGTCTTGTAATAATATTAGGATCCTAAGGTATACTAGCAGCAAAATTGGGAGCGCATACCCTAAACTATCTTAACACTTTCTTAAGACAGAAAACTATTGCAATGGCCAACTGCATTGCAGCTGCTGTTGACATCAGCAGCCATTCCATTCACATTTTTGTGCATTTGTTTGTGTTCAAGTTCTTGGGTATTTTTGTCTCCCTTTGCAGTAACTAAGGAAAGTTACTTGCCCATTCTATGCTGTGCCCAATTGCAAATAGCTTTATCTTCCTCGGCAACAGCCAAATGCACACAAATGCCAAAGAAGGGCGTAAGATTTAACAGCTCCTCATTCACTCTCGTCATTTTACAAATACGTTGAGATCAAATTTTTCAGAAATTGTGACAGCAAGGTTAATGTGTGGCTGTTCATTGAGTCACAATTCTCGCACAGAAAAATATACAATGAGAAGTAATTAAGAAACCTTTATTTACATGAGAACAGCGTACTGATCGTCAAAATGCATGAAACAGACACAGTCACCACATATGTACAAGTTTGTCAGTTCGTGATGGCATGTTACACTTCGCTTTTCTTTTTGTCTTGTGTCACACCAAAGCAGCGTTTGAAGAAAGCTGGAGATACAGAAAACTTGAAAGAGCACACAAGTGCTTTTGCTTTTTTTCTTGAAGTGAATGCGTTTGGCACATAAATGTGTGCGAGGGATAAGTACGACCATTCCATGGGAAAAGCTTTTCCAGGTTGAAAAGAGTTAATGACAGGCTTATAGCACGAAAGTTTCAACATTATGTTGCACTACATATACATCAAGACTTAGAGCAGTAAATGGCCAATTGAAGCAGCTTTTTACATTACTTCATTGTGCAAAAAAGAAACAAATTAGTGGTGGTGACTGGAATTCAGTGACGTACAACGTAAGGATTGCTCGAATCAGTTGTATAAAAAAATTTCTTTGACAGCACGGTTGCTTTTGTTACAGACTACAAGATAAAAACTACACCTGCCAGAAAAAGAAGTGTTTAAGGAATCTTCCAACATCACAAGCTTGGTTGCAAGTTGTGATCTTGGACACACTAATGAACATCATTAGAGTATTTTCTAAACACGCGCACTTGTTCATACTTTGTAAGTCAACAGCTATGATACAAAACACACTGTTCACAAGTTGAGCAACATACATACCCATCAAACAATGACTGCAATTGCTTTCCATAGGCGAGCTTGTCTTGAACGGTTGCACAGATACAGTCTGACAATTCCAGCCAAAAACACAAAAAAAGAACTAACTAGAAAGAAAACCTAGAATAATTTACGCTGGCTCCTTCTTTCCATCAATCATTGTTTTTTTTTCTTTTTTGTTGTTGTGTCATCAATGATTAAGTAAGTAATAGTCAGCATGCATGCACCGGAAACAAGTGCATAAAAAAGCGGCACACTGCAGCAAGCTATCGTTCCTGCAGACTTGGTGGTTATCACTGTACGTATAAAGTTATGAGAAAGTACCCTAGTCAACTGTCTTATATGTGCCATAGATACAGTCCTAGTGGGACGACCTTTAAACAAGGAGTTATTCAGTCTCAGAGTGTGAAATGAACACTTAGCAAATGTTGGTGTACATGGCAGTGTTAAATCAACGTTGACAAAGTGACATAGTATATGAATACACTTGTGTGATTTTTGTAGTTTAGTTCAAAGGGACCTTGGCTCTGTGTCGTCATACACCGCTTATAGTATGGTTGTTTGTTTATAACACCAACAGTCTACAGCTTTGCTGACATCTCCGAAGGAACATTGTTAATATCTTCAGTATACTTTTACATAAGCATGTTGGCACACACACACACAGTTCAGTCTTGTTATAACACAGTCACATCCAACACAAGAACACCTTTGTTAGGTCTTATATTCAAAATAAAAGTACACACTGATAACAACAGAAAAAAAATTGCTTGAATCTATGTAAAAGTTGGAATAACCTAATGCTCTTTTTCAGAACTACCATTACTGCCACTGCAAGTCTCTTGTGGAACATCTGGAATTGTTGCTGCTACCAGAATACATGTTCTGAGCTTCAGGTAAATTATATCTTTGCTTTAAGAGGTACTGCTAATGTAACTTGTATTTCAGGCTTTGTTGATAGCAGTGGGAAAACCCATTCATATAAGCTAAACAGCCACATTTTAAATTTATTTCGTTGTATCCAACAGCTCTTTGTATCTGAAAATTTGGTACAAACATATTGTTATATTCAGGCCCAACTGTATGACAACACACTGTTGTCAGGCAACAAACTTTGTGGCAGCTGGGTGAGTGGGACAACTGTCTATGCTCATGTGAAGGCACTCTTCAATGCCCATAACATGTGCAGATGTGAAGGGGAAAAAAAATTGTGAGCATCACCAGTGAAATGTCCTATGACCTGAAAGCACCTCGACCTAAAATAAGTCAGTGATGTTTGGTTTGTGGCTAAAAAAGAAACTACAAAATGAGGCAGTCTACTCGCATCTGAAAGTGATGCAAGACCCCAGTCAAACCCATGACCAAGAAAAATTTACACTGCAATCTAGACAAGCCGATACTACAGTTGAACTAGACTAAAGCCAAGGAATAAGAATGAGAAGAGATTTATGCATTGCTCATGCTTTTGTTTAGTGGCAGGCTTGACATATGACTACATATGGATGATGAATTGCCATGAATCTCCCTGCTAGAAGTTGGTTGTTTTTGGTTGGAAAGGCATAAGCAGATATGTGCCGAATCGTCCATGACTATCGTGGCAGACTGAATATAGACTATCAATATAGACTGTGTAGAATATAGACTGATGTGCTGGTGGTGTGTAAATAATTGTGTCAGGGCAAACACGTCGGTGGCACTCAAATGAAAACATGTAGTCCAGGAACTGCTGGAGTAACTCATAGCGTAATGCTTTTAGTTGCACGGTGCACAGCTGAGCTACCTGAATTCTAGCCGTTATCTGTTCTTCCTTTCTCAAAGTTCAGAAGCTATTGATTGCAGATCTGAGCAAGTGTAATGGAAAAATTTTTTTCACTGGACTCTATTCCTTTATTATTACCAATCTTGGTGACAACTTGATGGAGTGCCACTCGAACCACTTATGGTGTGTGAAAAGGAATAGCACTGGAATGTTACCACGGCCCTGATCTTCTGGTGAGCTTTGTTTCACTACTTTGTCATGTGACCTTGAAGTATCATTGAGAAGACTTGGCAAGAACTCGGCAGTGGCTGACACAAACTTGATACCGGTGTACAGGCTTGCCAACAGAGATCTAGGTTTTTCTACGTATATTCATTCTAATGAATATGTTACAGCTGTGCCATCATGAAGTAGCAATGCCGCACCTTTGCACCAGTGGGTTACAAAGGTATTTTGCAACTCTGCATGCACAAAATAACAATAAAATTTCTAAAAAACCTAAACACTGCATGGCTGGCTTGAAACCGAGCAGTGAATAATTATAAGAAAACTGAGCAAGTAAAACTTAGCAACATATTAACTGGGAGGAAATTGCATGTTGTGAGAGAGTTTCAAGAACTTCTTGCAATTACTGTCACTTTACTTCTACTGGGTTCAATTTATATCGACCACAAGTGTGGAAGACTATATTAGCAATTTATATATCAAACAGTGCTGTGCAAGACAATTTGCCCTTGGCAATTTACATAGATACGAGCATATCCCACTGGAAGCAGAAAATTACAGGTTATGCAGACACTGACATGCTAGATGTCTCAAGTTTGGGAAAGAAAGGACAGCAACCTGAGTACATATCTACTTCAGTGCACAAGCTATCTAAGCATGCAAAAATAGTAGCGATGCCATAAAACAGCAAACACAAGTAGGCGTATAACACCCATGTTGTGGGAGGCACCTTGGTCTGAATGTCACTTTGTGGTACAGCCACAAAGTCCTGCAGAGCTTCTCTTTTCTTTTCATTCACTAGGGTACACTGTGATGTCGAAGTGAGAATGCAGTCATCACTGCACACTATGCTGTCTGGACCGTCACCATCTGCAGTTGTTCTGGCAAATTGCAGGCTCTGGTGTGGCACTGGATGGACAGCTGCAAGTTCTTAAAGAACAAGGTACGTCCTGCATGCCACATGATCCGACTGCACGTCGAAGAGAAAATCCAGTAGAGGTAGAAGAAACGTGCATGCCGTTGAAACAGATGGACTATGCAGCACAAGCCGAGGCTTCTTGCAGAAGATGGCAAGTCTGAAGGATTAAGCACTCCAAAGATATTGTATGTTTCACTGCAAAGTGAGATTGCTGCAGTACAGTGTGCACCGTTGTGTGGAAGACTGCAGAGCTGAACACAATAAAGCTTCAGAAGCACTTCATGCAGTTACAAAACTTCAGCCAGAAGTGTTGGAATGAGCAGCACAGCTCGCATAAAGCAACATAGTCTATTGGAGTCAGTGGTTAGCCGTTGACGAAACAGCTGATGCAGAGGATGCTGGTGGCAGAGGCAGCTGTGTTAAAATTTGTGGCGCAGAAAATAGTCTACCGCCATGCAGGAGGCGGGTCACCACTCTGTGCTGCACATAGTAACCATGTCAGATGTCTCGTTTTTGTTCCAGCTTGCATGGATAAAGCTGGCTGTCATTTTCTTTTCTTCGTGCCAACTGCGATGAGCAAACTTGCAAAACTCATGCGAATGGTACCAGCTGCTTGTCGAGCTCAGTGCTTCCAAAAAAGGTTACACTAGGATGCCACACAGTCCAGAGAAAAACTTTCAGTCGCAGCACCGGGCACTATTTGTGATTGTCGCAAACAGCTTAATTAGTTCATAGGAGAAGTTCTCGTGTCGGTGATGTACTTCACCGCGTCTTGTCAGCGTCTGGGGAGGCTCCAGGGCCCCTCATCTTCAGTGCAATGTAGATTATTGATGCGATGACGAACACAGCGTGAACGGCAAGCACAATCAGGATGGGCTGGGCAGTGGGCCACTCGCGGTGCAGGCCAAACAGGGCTAGGGCGTGGTTGTCCGTCACGATGCCACATATCGCCTTGACCTGCAAGATTCAGGTCATTTGACTATCAACGAGAGAGTGACAAATTTTTATTATACAGTAGCACTAACCGCCAAATGTTACAAAGGCATCTGTACACTTAACCTCTCTTTCCTCGGCAGTGCAAGATGTAGGCAAGAGCAGCTTAGTTGCACCTGTTTATCCATCACAAAGTGTTGTGAAAATGAGAATTTCAATCATGACAGGTACGATAGCACCTTCTGGTGTCATACATGTATACCAGATGTAGGAGCATGAGAGAAGTTGTCCCTAAATAAATGCCTGTAGGGCTTTTAGAAAGCCATAACACAAGTGGCTACAAAGTGACGTGTTAACATTCTCTCTGCTGTAATGAACAGGGGTAAACAAAGTTTTCACTGTACTACAGATGGTGAGAAAGTGGCGATTGGTGCCCTTTTACGATTGGCATCAGACCCGCGGGAGCTTCGTAGAGTTGACCTCACAATCAGTGCAGCAGACTTCGTATTCTGCATCCGTCATGACCTTAACGCGTGGGTAATACCTTGGCTGTGTAAGAAAGTTTGCTTCTTTAACGGGAAACTTTAACACAGAGCCAGCTCTGATTTCTCTATTGAAGTGTATCTGCAAAATGCAGAAATGCGTTTACAAGACCACTTCTGGACAGGTTTAAAAGACATTTGTGGCATTTGAGAAAGTTTCATCCAAGAAACTGTAGGAGGGAAAATTTGGTTTGGAACCTCAGATTTTAAGAAACATTGTTGAAATTTGCAAAGAATAGATATCACACTTCGGTGAACTGTTGTGCATTTAAAGTGTACAAATCTGATCTATGAATTTATTGTTTATGTGAAATTGTGACAATGTTTACAAGGTTTTCAAAGAAGTGCTTACAAATTAGTGGCATATTTCAGAGCAATGTGTTATACGTCAATATTATCCACTTTAGATCTGTTATTGGGTACAGCTTACAGAATTGCGATATTGAAATTTCTGCAATTTGCAAGAACTTTTTTGCAATGCATGAAGAATATTTTACAGGCCTTCATCACTTATAGGTCAGCTGAAATTAATTGTTCAATGTCAATAACAATGAATGATATGATATAATCCATGTGCATAGTCATCACGTAATATTTTTCTTTTGTCTTGGGGTGCTGGAAAACTTTTTTTTTGTTCTTACAGTGCTGCAGGAGTAAGCATTAGCGGCTGATCGTACATTTTCTACTGTCTCTCAATGCGTGATGCATGTCAGCTTCACTGCATCACAGAATACAGAGTTCAGATGACTGGATCATCAAGTTTTAGCACTTATCAATTGCAACTTTGTTTTTGCCAGCATGGCGTACAACCGAATTGCCTCCCTTTGTCCGCTCACCTGGATGCCATTCTCCTGTAGGACCACAGGACCCCGGGGGCAGTCGTACATGGGCGTCGCCCCACCAGCGAACTCGACCATGGCGAGCTGCTCGAGCGTCCAGCGCAGTGGCGACACCCATTGTAGCCACGAGGTCACCAGCGACAGGTCCATGAGGTGGACTGCGTAGCCGCCGCTCAGGCAGAACACCAGCACCACCAGGCCCAGAAAGGCGGCGGCACGCTGGCGCGTCGGGAAGGTCCACGCCGACGTCATGGCGACGGCCCGTGCGGTCAGCAGGTAGAGCAGTGTGTAGCCCATGTAGGGGCCGAAGTTGCGCGTCTCCTCGCGCTGAGGCAGACCCGTCATGGAGTAGGCGGGAAACACATACGCCGCCGCTATGGCCGCGGCTGTCGGAAGGCTGTACATGAGCTGTGAAGTGAATATTTTACAATATTACGTAACAATATTTTAGCGTTGACAGTGGGCAGGTGAGGTAGAATAAAGGTAATCAGTTGGGGAGATTTCACATAGTGCTGGTTAAAATGACAGCTTGAGGGGATGTCTGGAGCATGCAGAAACTTGTGTGCTGTAGTGATTGCAGTGGTTGTTGGTAGATCTGTGGACTTGCAGCACTAAAGTTTTTGAATCAAAGTATGGAATGCCATAATCTTCATGTGCGGAGAGATATCCACCGCTAAGTATCCACAGCAAAAAATAAATGAAACAACATTTAATGAAAAAGGCATATGCAAAAATGACATCTGCTGAATTTGTAAGATGCAAAATACTATGCGCTTTCACTTAAGCATTTCAATAATTCTTGCTTGCTAGCACTGCGCTAACTTGTGCGCTGTGACACAAGATATTTTTTCAAGCTATCTTTCTCGGACGTTATTCAGTGCCTTCTTACTGAAAAGGAAACGCGCCCAAGTATTCAGGGCTTTATCGGCTGCATCACGGGTGAACACTGCCATTTCTTGCAGCTCCTGGGCAGTGTCCTTGCCGTAATTATCAGTCTGCAAAGGCACTTTGAGGCCCTTCTCAATTGTTTCTATGGTATCAGCCCTGTAAACTTGCATGTCATCATCGATTCTGCCAGATAGCTGTTTATGTCCACAGAAACACCACTTGCATTTCATGTAGCTACAGCAGATTTGAGCAGCAGACTTTAATGGTCACTGCAATAGTGACTGCTTGACCATGTTAGGGGATCATTATAAGCAGACTCTTCCTTTTTTGTTTAAAGTATGTGGCTAACCAAAATGAAAAATGCTGCAAATTAAGAACTTCAGGAACAGCACCAACTAGAAAATATCAAGTTAATTTGTATGGATTAGAACTTCACTCATTAATTAATATAGTTGGTGAAATGGTCATAAAAATGATACAGGTAACTGGGAGGCTGCAGTTCCGCTGTACATTGAGTTCTAGTGTTGGTGAGCAACAATGAGGTAAAGGAAAGGACAACCAAGGTGTTGCGTAGAGAATTTTAGTGAAGTGTTATTAAAATGCAGAGCAATCAATATAGTTCAATAATTTGGCAAGAAACTTGCAGAGAACTGGGACAGCCACAACTGTCCGAATGCAGTATATGTGAGCTGTGAATCAACATTGATCAAGTCTGTGGCAGGAAGGCAAAGTGGACTTGTCTATTCTTTATCCAAGGAGTTTTAATGGAGTGCTGATTAAAATGAAATAGTGTGCAGGCCTTCTGTGGACCAGGCTGTCTGCCATGCTGAATGAAGCAGTTGACATTATTTGTTGCAAACTGAGATCTTCGTGACAGGCCTGAAGGTAAGATATGTGCAAAGCATTGCTTGTGGCCTTTTAACACAGCACTCTGATAGGCATCATGATGTAAACGGGAAGCACATGCTATTAGAGGTGTGCGAATATTAGAAAATTTTAAATAACAAATTGAACATTGTCCTATCCAATTCAGTCTTCGAATTGAATCATCACTGTTTGTAAGTATGAATATTTTCAACTGTGTGATCAAACATAAAATTCAAGCAACAGTATGGTAAAGCTTGCCCCCACAGCTGTAGTAGGCATACATATGAAGTCACGCGATGGAGAAGGCTACAGCACTTGAGGAGCCAGATTTTACTGCCTTTGACAACTTAAAATTGTCAAAGCTGATAAAAATAACAAGAAACAACTGATATGTTACCTTTGATATGATGTATGCAATGCCATTGTACAACCTTTCGTTGATATCTCGTGACACGTATGCCTTTTCTCGCCAAACTGGAATAAAAAAAGACATTGGTCTGAGCCACAGCAGCTGTAGGTGGACATGCCAGTCAAATTTTCACAGGTTCTGTCAGGATGGTGTGGAAGTATTGTAAACGGAGTTGTTCCTATAAACATATTTTTCCCATCATGATGCTGCTCTCTGAGAGCCACATACAGCACCGTAGTGTGCCAGGTGACCTGTTTTAAATGTAAATGTACTCATTGGAGATCTCCCATGATAGGTATTGCGATTGTCACATCGGCAATGCTACTTGAAGGGGTGCGCACTACTTGCAAAACAAACTGTAAAGTGGTATTAGCTAACAAAATGCCATCAATGAAGTGAATTGATCCTGTTAGAGTACATGTCCTAATTGTGGAATTCAATCAGTGCATAACAATGATATAACATCAATTTAGCGATAACTCCTGTGATTAGCACTAGCTTTAAGAAATATCTGCGGTGAACTGCATTGATTATCCGGTTTACACTTGTAAGCAGTCTATTTTCTGCAGTGCTCAAGGTGTTAACTGGAGCGGCAATGCATTTCACCGCAGATTGCTAAGCAATGGATTTTTGTTACAATATCGGTTTTTACTGTTCAGCTGCAATTTATCACTTCAAACACGTGCACTAAAGTTTGCTAACATCACTATTTACATTCCTAACTTCATCAACCTAACTTACACTAACTATACTAATCACAAATCACTACTACAGAGTTAGCAAGTGGGGTTTTGTTAAGCTAACTTGTAATTTGTATTGCAAGTATTGTCTACCTATTCCAGTAATCTAGCTGATGTAGTAAAATTTAGATATATACCGCAGGAGACCTGTAGGTCTGTTCCTATTAAAAGACATAATCCTGTAAAACACAACGTTTCTCGGATACATATAATTCTATAGTTTCCAAGTCCAAAATATCAGTATGGATATGAATGTGCTGCCATGTTGAACATCCAAGTGAAATTTTTACTAAACTGAGGCTCAGTAGTAGTTATAACCTGCAGGAGACATGTTTCGTGGTAATGGCACGCCTGCTACATAGCATCAGGATAGGTGACTTGAGTACTGTCTTCTTACCGTCTGTGATATCGCCAAGCAGAAGTGGCCAGAGACAGAGAGCAAGGAGCGCATAGTGAAAGCCGAGCCGATCCAGGACGTGCTCCTGGTCGAGCCCTGCCCTTACATTCCAGAAGATGGCTCCCAGAAGAACGGAGATGAAGGCAGCAAGGAACAAACGACGAAAGAAGTGTACCACGTTGTATGGGAAAGTGTAGATCAGTGCCCGTCTGCACAAAGACAAACAAGGGAGAACACCAGAGGTTACCTCATGTAATGATTGCTTACCTTCGATTCTATTTATAACTTTGTTTCTGATAACCATCACCCATTGTATTAAGTGGCCAACCACCATAGTCATTTAGTGGCCATGGCTAATAGCTATGGCTAGTGGTTATGGCTGGTGGCTATGGCATTTCACTGCTGAGCTTAAGTGCACGGGTTTGATCTCAGCGGTAAGGATAAAATTTTGATGGTGGCAAAATGCAGAAACACTCGCATAGTATTTGGATTTAGGTGCACGCAAGAGAACCAGGCAAAATTAATCTAAAGTTTCCAACTCTGGTGTGCCTCATAATCAGATCATGGTCTTGGCACATAAAGCATTTTTTTTCTCTATCAAGTGGCCAATACTGGTAATAACAAAGGCTTGGTGCCGTGCCAGCCACTGATGAAGGACCAAAGGAACTAAAAATGACAAGAATTGTTGCAAGATATGGCCGCATGATGCAAATGTCAGTATTATATTTGTGACTGGACTATGTCCCAATCCTAAATGGTGTCATATCGAAGATTACACCATGCAAATTACTAGGAAAAACATATGCAAGGAAAGTACTGAACAAGAATGAAGTGTCCTTTCCTTGTATATCCCTTTTTCCTAGTAACACATATAGCACAACATTCACTTAAACACAAAATATTAGCCAGCATATTTACAAGCTGTGATATAACCACGTACAGGTGGTCTCAATATGAAACCGAACACCTATTCAAACTTGAAGAACTGGTTGTTGCAGAAGTGCGAGTTTCATCTGAATTTTTTGATGACTACTAAGCTGTTATTGTTGAGAACAATGGGTCAGACAAGACTTTATTTCAGTGTGAAAACTAAATGCACACGAATTCCATCTGAAAGCAAGTCTGTTCAAATGGCCAGCTCTAGTGTGAGCGAAAAATGAGAAGGCACCGCTATATACGGTTGGCTTAGAATTGGCTATTCAAGTGTCCAGTGGACTGCAGGCATGGGCATTTCTGGCTCCACTATTCTTAGTAGACTGATATGTTTGATCATAATGAAATATCTGAAGAAATTTGATTATCAAATTTTCAAATTGAAGAATTTGTTCTGACACATTATATTGAACTTGAATTCGAAATTTCAATCGTTTATGCACTTGCACAATATAAACAAGTGCTTGGAAAACTAAAGGAGTATAGTTTAACTAATTTTTGTCCGTGGCTTTAGAAGCACTTGCAATTCAAAAGTGGCATTATGAGTATGTGTGAAAGTGGTTGCCTTGGCAATGTGATGGCACATGTAAGCAGACAAGTGACTCTTGTGGAATGATATAGTCAACAATCTTTGTCACTCTAGTGCTGACGTGCATGTGTAGTAACTAAACATCTTATTCACATAAAAGAGTTTTTTGACAATTCTTTATTGTCTGTGCGAAATAATGCAAAGCGTTGAGGATGGAAGATTTTACAGAAAAGTTGACAAGGGTTTTCGTAGAGGTCAGAGAGAGGGAGATTATAGAAAGATTGTGATTACGAAAGTGCGCGCTCACATCCACAGGGCCAGCATCTGTCCAAAGAATCCAGCCCTGTAGACATCCATGGGCGCATTGCCCGGAGGACCCGGGTCAGAGAGCGCCACTTGTCGGCGCCGGAACACCTCGACCAGGTTCTCGACTCGCTGGCTAGACTCGAGCATTGCCTCTGGAGACAGGTTGTCCAACGTCACCAGGTCGACTGCAATGTGCAACGTACACGGTAAAATCCTCTACCATTCTTTTTACGTTAGCCTCTGTGATGTGGCTCCTTTTTTGGCTAGACTGTTATCATTTGCACTCATAAATGAGTCCCAAGTATGCAAATAAACTGCTTATGTGCTCCTAGTGCTCCATTTGTGCTTTTACTAAAATGTGCTTCAAAACATGCAATCTAATGACAGAAATTTAGTAATGTTGTGGATACATTGGGATGTGAAGGCAATTTTATATGGACGGAGAGAACAGCAGTTCCTCATTCTAGAACTGCTTGAAAAGTATTCTATACTCAAGTCATTTTGCTTCTGACCCTATTCAATTCATATTTGATTCAGTTTTGAAAATTACTATTCACACATGGTCAGCGATAGTCAATTTCACATGCTCATTAACAAGCAAATTTGTGAATGAGAAAGATGAAGGTGGGTGTCACGATTGTCCCCGAAAGAAAGGGGGCACACGCTGTGCTCATAAAAAGCTCGTGCAGTAGCTGCTTTATGACCTGGTACACCATTAGCTTTCAGTGGCGCTAGTTTTCAGAGACATGTAGTATTTCAATAGCGGGAAGCAATGTAGGCTTACGGTAGTAGTCAGAAGGGTTCTTGAAAGCAGGACAGGGGAAGTCTATGTAGGAGAAGTACGGGAGCAGATCACGTCGCTTGCCATGGTACACCATGCGACCCGTCGATATGATGGCCACTGGAATTTGAAAAAGAGAACATAGTGATGTGCAACTTTTTTTTATTAATTTGGCTAGGTGCAAGCTATGGAAGCACTTAGTGTCTATCTAAATCCTGATTGCTGCTTTCGTCTCTGAACTGCAGTTTGCAATTGTACTACATGTAGTTGTAATATTGCACGCAATATGTATATACTGTTTGCCTTGTATGTGCTGCAAGACAAGCCTAAATTGCACTTACAAAGAAACTTTGCTGGTAGACAAACCTGGCATGGTAACCAAAAGTTATGATGACATTGAGGGAAGACTTCATATGCACACTAAGTGTGACGCATCTAGAGATTGAATGCTCACTATGACTGATCAGGCCAAAAGTTCATGTCGCAAGGCTACTTACAGACAGCCAGTAACTATGCAACCAAAAAGGGTATTGCTGCAAATGGTGCACAAGATCGTTTCTCTTTGTTGTATTATGCGCTTTCTTGTTGGCATTTCAAGTACGAGTAACCGTGTAAAACCAGATTAGCTGCACTTTACTAATGTGGCCATGTTAAAAGTCGGGCAAGGAGGCTGCTTCTAAATGAAGTTCATCTCTCTCTCTCTCTCCAATCATATGAAGTCAAGCAACCTGACCCATTTCGGTCGTTTGGGCTATGCCACGTAAAACATCGCAGTGGTACTCAACACTATTGGTGAAATGTTCACACATGCTGTGTGTCTTAACAACAGCATGGTGTGTTATTGCATTCTGGTCTTGCAAATATTGTGAAGGCAGACGGCCATGAATAAATTTTTTATTCTAATTTTTTCATCTTCTAAAAGTAAAACCTGGTTTTCATTGGCAGTACCAGGAAGTCCTCTCTTTTTCTTTAGTATTATTTGCAGTGTGTACCAATGAAACAAGAGGTCCTGGCATTCAATAGATCTTGGTTTATAATTAAAACTTTTTGCACATGGCTGGTAGCCCCACAAGACAGACTCCTTTTTCTGCAACTGAACATTAATAGGTAAAACATATAGCTGGGTGTTAGGCGACAAGAGCTGACTGATTAACTGGCTATCTATTCTTGGATATATGCTGCAATGAATGCCATTAATTAAGACAGAGAAGTCTGATGACATGCAATCTTGCAGTAAAACTCGTGCTACTTGATTTGATTGTTTAATCATAGCTGCAGCTCTATCTGTGCATGTGATGGAGTGGAAAGGTCAACATTCTTTGCCCATTCACCAACACAGTTGGTGTCATACTACCGCATTCTCCCAATATCGCATACTGGCGATAGTCTACATGGCTGTATACTGCAGACGGCAATCTACCTCGTGTCATCATGGTGAAGATCTCGTAGGTGGGTGGGTGGATGGTCATGACGACGATGCGACCCCTGGCGGCCCACTGTCGGACATAGTCGATGAGAAAGAAGCTGTCGAGGATATCCATGCCAGAGATGGGCTGGTCTAGCAATACCACATCTGCATTAAGAAACAAAAAATTGCCGCGTGTATGATATACTAAACATCACTGCAGTTGATAAGTGTGTTATTAGTGGCAGATATAATCAGTAGACAACATTGCGCCCAGGCTTCAAATGCAATGCATACAGCTGTGGCAACTGATCTAAGCAGTTAGAGTATATGATGGTGCCAGTGAATGTCAACGAATGTGCAAGTAGTGCTGACAGTTTAGCCTGAGCTCGTGGGATTGACTCGCATGGAGTCCTGGTTTATGGTGTCCATTGTACAGTGGATAGGTGGGTTGCACAGACTGCCCACAGGGTTTGCACCTCTTGTATATTGTTTCTGTATGGCATACGGACAATGGCGTTGCGTTTTGTTTCATACTGGGTCATGCTATAGAACACCATCCACGAATGCGAAGGTTTAAGCTACTTCATTGCTGTTATTGGCACTATTCGATGCACAATTATCATTGCAAAGAATCACAGTCATGATTACTTTGTGCTGCTTGAAGTGCAATTGACTTCTTGCAAAGAAATCAAAGGCGGTCCCTCCATAAAAGCTACTGTAGAAGAACAAACAGCAAGGGCTCGTTCATATTGGTGACTTGCAGAGGTTGCTTTAGTAGAAGAGCTACTGCTTTGGGTCAGTTGCTCACTGCCTAATTGCCAGAGTGAATGAGCCCCATGTCTCTCAGCAGAGGACAAGCGTCACTTATACAGTTCTACATCTTCTGTTATTTATCGGTTTCCTTCCATGTTTACAACAAAATGAAAGCAGACTGTAATATTGTAGTTTCGTGTTTAATAGAATTTACAAATGATCTGTTACTACAGCAAACATTTCATGCACTGACCAGTGTCGAGAAGTAGTTGAGAGCCAACGTTGAGTCGCCTGGCTTCGGATTCGGTGAGGTCTCGAATTCGAGTGTGCTTCAGCTGGCCAAGGCCAAGGTCTTCGAGAAGAGCGTTGATCTGTATGAGACATGCCAATTATTCTACCATTCTACTGTCTTAGTAGCATTGCTAACAGACATACTATGAATGATGTCATCAATAGGAACAGCAACGCACTTGCACACATATAAAGGAGCCTGAATTTTACTTCCATGTGAAAGACAAACCTAAAGGTGAAGCTCTTTTGCCACACTTTCCATGCGGGGTCATGTTACACCATTTGCCAGTCAATGTAGTAGCGTAGTAGTAATTGGTTGTTTATTGAAATAAATTAATAAATAAAGGAATGAAGAGCACGAAATTACTGCTGACTGTGCTGTAACGCGGCTGCAACCACTTAGCGGAGTAAGTGAATCAATAAGCTCAGGAAGGTGCGTAGGCTGCGATTCTCACTCTGGCCTTGGTGTCTCTTCCAGGTCCACCTGGCTCCTGGAGCAGCGAGGTGAACAGCATCCACTGCCGCACGCTCATGTCGGGCCACAGGTGCCAGTTGCGAGCAACATAGGCGACACAGTGCTCCAGTCTTGCCGGTGGCATGAACAGTCCATTGAACATGATGTCGCCACGCAGCCGGCTACCCCACTTTGGGTGCCGGTTAGCCAGGATATCCAGCAGGGCGGAACCTTCTTGCTCTGCATGTCGAAGTCCAAAGATATGTAATGGATCATCAGATATAACTAATTTTTGGATGTAACGAAGTACGTAAAAAATTATCCGTTTCTTCAGCATTATGAAAGTGTATGCTTATAACGAACATGTTGTTGTATATGGTGGTACTTTCTTATGACGAGGTTGGACTGTATTATACGACCACATTAAATGTAGACGTGGTCATACTGTGCTACGACATTGTATCAGTCGTAACTCTTGCCACCAACATTGTTGCTATTGTTCTACTTCTACTAAAACAATACAAAACCTGCTAGAAACCACAAATAATTCCTTTAAATATGCTACAAATCAAGGCTTATAAAAATATTAGCCTGCATGCTATAGCATACATGCCAATAAGCGAAGAAGTTTACTGAATTTTATGCTTGCTTTGTCATATCAAATACAGTAAAACCTTGTTATAACAAAGGGGGAGGGGGAACCACGATTACTGAGTTTTATCCATTACTTGGTCCTATCAATTATTGAAAGTACTGCACTGTGAATCTATTGAGGATTTCAAGGGGCATTTCATTTACTTTTGTTATATCCATTATTTCTGTGTATCCTGTTTCGTTATAACAAGGTTTTACTTATTCCGAGTTAGGAATTTTGTCACTTCACAGTACTGTTTTTCTTAAGCTTGCAGCTGTTGAGCAAATTTTGTAGAAAGCAATTAAGGTATTTAATGCGAAATTCTACTGACTCAGTGAAGCAGAATTCTCCCTTGCACCATAATTCATTCAGATCAGCCCAGCTGTTGTCTCGTAAAAGCATTTATTCGTTTTACATGCACTTGAATGGGGGAAATCCTTCTTTTAAGCAATCAAGCACGGTCTGATTACGCGTACAGCCACCGTCTAATGTTTACGAGGTGGAGGTGGGGGAAGCGGGTTGGGGTAAGAGCAGCATGTGAGCGCCAGAGGCCGGGGAGGTGGAAGCTCTCACATATTGGCCCTTGCCAGCGCCTCCGTCACGACTGACGTCACTCAACAAAGTGTGCGCTGGAGATGGGAGAGGGAAGCAATGGTAGGGGACGATGTGGTTGCGCTGCGTGTTTGTCGCTGAATGCCAACTAGACGCACTGCTCTCGCATGGGAGCTTTGTGGCATTCGAAAGTTTAAATAGCATGTCTAGTTTGTGTAAAGTAGTACTATAGTTAGTTTAGATGCTGTGGTTGGCTCCGTAAGCGGCGCCAGAAATCAGGGTCCGTAAACTTCATGGGCACGCTCTCTGTAGCTCCTACTATATCCAACAGTACATGAATTCGTGAAAACTGAGTTAAACATGTAACAAGCATTCTTTTCTGCCTGGAGGAGTTGCTAGCCCTCCCAAATGTGTGTGTGTTTCTTTTAAATATATTTTTTTCAGTTCCAGAGCAGCGTGCTCACCGGACGTGGCGATGATGGCGAGGATCTCCCCACCACGGACTTCAAATGACAGCCCCTCGAGCAGGAGCAACTTGGTGCGTGGTCCACCGCACAGCCGCTGACCCAGGCTGGAGCGGTCCAGCTCGAACGTCAGGTCTCGAACCTGTGTCAAAGAACCTGTGTCATTTATCGCCACGACAATGTCGCCATTGGCACCATCACCCACTATTCTGGCAAATGCATAGTTACACACACAAAAAAAGAAAAGACTAGAAACAGCTCCTGCCATAAGGCAGGGTAGCCTAAAAGAACTGCCCCTCGGACTTAATAAAGCAAAAAAAATTCTGCTGATAGCGTACGCCGATGTGAACATCTCTGCTAAATTTACGATAATGCATGAAATGTGGAGCTCGAAGTCACCTTTTTTTCAAACACCCTATTTTCAAACGAGGCCTACCGTTTCGAAGCTGCTGCCGACATGCCAGCAGCTTGCATACATGCTTGCGTATGGCGTCATATGCAAGATTTCCATAGATAGATGCTATTGGCTAGTAGGCGACATATGATAGGTGAGCACATGTGTGGTCTAACCTTGAGTTTCGCGTGCTTAGAGGCTAGTTGAATGTTCAAAACTAATAGAAATTAGTGCGACCCGACGGCTCGGACATGAATACGTATGGCCAAAGTTTCTTTCCTACGCGGGCGGCCGTGGCCGAGTGTTAGCAGACGATGCACGGAGACAGTATGATAGTCGTACTTCCAGAGGTGCGTAATGCTCACCGAAATTTCAAACGCAGATTTTCGCTTACTTCAGCAATAAACTGCATCAATAAATACAGTAACAGTAGGCAGAAGCGCACTGATGCAAACACCCTTCTTGATTGATGTCAGTTAGTGGCCGCACATGGGAATCTGCCACATTACAAAATAAGGCTTACAGAGAAGAGTGAGGAGAAGGCTTCTGTTGAAAACTGAGCATTCGAGAGAAAGGTGACTTCGCACTCTGCTTGCGAGATTGACGCACTGTGCACGACTACAAAATTTGGCTGAAATGTTCACAGCAGAGTACGCTATCTGCGTGCTGTGTTATTTCACCAAGCCTCAGGGGATGTTCAGAACCCTTTTAACCCTGTAATGTCTAAAGCACTTTCTATATACAGGGCTGTTTGAGTCTTCGAAATTCAAATGTGCACACGTGAAACACGAGCAGTGATATTAATATGCTGAAGCCAAGTGCCAATTCTGGATAGCTCAGAAATGTAGTATCGTACGCAGTTATCTTCCCCTTCTGAATCTTCCCCTTCTGAATTTCCCCCTTCTCAATCTCCCCCTTCAACTCTCTATTTTTATCCCCGTAACCCTTCCTCCCATGCAGGGTAGCCAGCCAGAACTACCTCTCGTTAACCTCCCTGCTTTTCTACTTATCCTTTTCTCTTTCTTTCTTAGAAAACCAATTACTGACTGCTATGGTAATTAGCTTGTACTAAGAACATTAAAATGTACGAGTAAGGTGTGCCGTCCATGCTGAGCACTCGCAAATTTTGTAAATTCTTGATGTAGAAATGTGTTGAGGCATTACAGGGTTAAATACTCCCCAGTACTGTTGTTGTTAGTGTTGTTGCATGCTTTGAAGAGCAAGCTCTGCAAAGTGAGTATTAGAAAACTTCAGCAACCAGCGGCCTCACAAACGGACAACCAGGCCTCAAGTGGCACGTCACTTCTGCAATTTTCACAATGCATCTTGAAGGTGTGCTACAGGTGGAGTCCATTAAATATGTCTGGATGACTCGTGAAGCACCTCTCAACTGGCGCATGCACATTGATTGTGTAAGAAAAGGCACACAGCGAAATGCCGCGATGAACAGTGGCAAGCACCCAAAAAGTTTTCACGGAATTGCAAATTGAGATGACCATGCTCGAACTCTGCCTTCTCCAAAAAACTCCCCAATTCAAGCACATGATATCGCACCGAAGAGTCGAAATGCTTTCGCATTCAGTGCACTTAAGGAGACTTAAGTTCAGATTTTTTGCATGGACTAAGTAGGCGCCGTGCAGGAATGGCACAACTCGTAAGGATGTATCGCATGTTCATGCGTGCTGCTCTGCAGCTCCATCGCGCACTTTTCTCCAAAGCACCGGTCCACAAGCTCCACCTTTTTCACTTAGAACGACAAGCTGTGCGCTTGTGTATAGAAAGCTTCCTCTAAAAGAAAAAACTTTCGAATACTGTATAGACTTGTGTAAGGGCTGCAAATCCCAACTCGGCAGCCCGATTTGGGAAACGATTTCCAGCAGAAGAGCGACTGCGTTCGCTGGCCGATGCCGCGCGCTGTGTACTTTCGCGTGCCACTACCAGATGGTGAGAGCCATCTGGTAAGAAGTTTCTGGAACCGTTATGTAGTATGCGGAACGCTCTAGCAGCGGCCCTTAGGCGGAAATGGTTCAGTCCCAAGTAAAGGCAGCACTTTGTCAAATTTTGCAAAAGTGCAGCCCTTACACGAGTCTACGGTAATCTGCATGTAGAATTGGCATTTCCTTCCCGTGCAGGTATAGATATTCGACAGCGTGAAGATTTAGTTTCAGAATGTCTTTGGCACCGCATAAATTATTTCCCAGGCAGCACTATAGGTTTGTGTTAATTGGCCGAGATTTGGCACTACCAGAATTAGTTCCACATATCTTCATCATTGCGACAGGTGCGCACATGCAAACTAGGTGAAGCTGAAAAGGTTAGTGAATCGGCAGAGCCTCTTGATTTCATTTGTGTGTACAAACGGATGAAATCAAGAGGCTTTCATGCTAGGCAAAGCATTTCACTGAACGTTGAAGAACCTCCAGTAGCTTTGAAATAAACTTGGCGTGAATTGATGCCACAGGGGTGTTGTGTGGCTTCGCACGTAGTGATTTGTTGAAAACTGGATCCGTCCACTACCTGTAGTACTATAGCGCATTCGCACTTTCGTTGTCATGTAGGTGCGTATTCAATCAGTGCGGTTCTTCCGCTAAGCGATTCCCGACCGGCAAGGGCAACGGATCGAATTCCTGTTTTGAGAAAACTCCGGTCTTGGGGCAACAGCACGTCCCATCAATCGGTGCAGCACGCCACGACGCCAAACCGTGTGGCGGATATATGAAATTCTAGATATAAAATTCATGCATGTAGTATGAGCGACGTCATGCTCGTCGGCAGATAGAGATGAGAGAACGTAGGCCGCGGTAACGGCTTAGCTGGTCAAGCTACTGGTCGGCGAGTACACGGCGATTGCTGCGCTCCAGTATCCGAGTGGGTGACGTGTGAAGCTCGTGCCAGTGACGACTGTGGTTCGAATCGCGGCGCCTGCGTTGCCGAAAAATGCGGTGCGGGTACCGTGGTTGTAACTGGTCGCCGAAAGGCCGAGCTGGATGCTGCGCGCAGGTCTGGATGGCATTACCGGCGTCTGCAGCGCCTATCCGCGGTGCGGATGTCGGAGGTCGCTCCGGGTGACCATGGTATCAGGCTGTACGCTTGGCCGCCGGAATGTAAGAGGAAAGCTCTGTGCCCTTGTGCACGTTACTTCGGTTTGCTTGCCTCCTGGTATCCTAAGAGGAATGTGTGTTGCTTCTCGTGGTCTGGGCTGAGCGGTGGACGCATCAGCAGACCGCAAGCGCCACCACAGAGGCTACAAATAAAGTTTGTTAGGCAGTGGACGTAGCCATTGGAAAGAGCAGGGAGGACGTTCAAACGTACGTATACTACGTTATCATACGCCCCCATCCCCAATTGCATGTCTAAAGTGCGCGGACGTCACCGCTGATCGGCCCCCTCCCCCTCCCCGGAACTGCATAACTGACCGGACGTCATTGCTGATGACTCCTGAAGTGCATGTTAAAATGAACGGGACTTGAATGACTGGCGACCCCAACTGCACGTAAAGAAATGGACCGGAACTCGTCGCTGATGACTCAATCCCCCAACTGCATGTCAAAACCGACCGGAACTCTTCACTGATGACGCAATCCCAACTCCATGTAAAAAACCGACCGGAACTCGTCACTGATGACGTCATCTTCAACTGCATGTAAAAAGCGACCGGAACTCGCTGATGACTGTATTCCCGAACTGCATGTGAAAACAGACCGCGCCACGTCGCTGATGACCCCCCCCCCCCCAAACTGCATGTCAAAAGCGACCGCACGTCGTCGCTGATCACCCGCCTTTCGAACTGCACGCGAAAACCGCCGCGAAACTCATCCAGGCAGTTTTGTCGTGCAGCGGGAGAGGGGGGGAGGGTCATCAGCGACGTGTTCCGGTCCGTTTTGACATGCATAGGGGAGTCATCAGCGACGTGTTCCGGTCCGTTTTGACATGCAGTCGGGGGGGGGGGGGGGGGTCATCAGCGACGTGTTCCGGTCCGTTTTGACATGCAGTCGGGGGGGGGGGGGGTCATCAGCGACGTGTTCCGGTCAGTTTTGACATGCAGTGGGGGGGGGGGGGGGTCATCAGCGACGTGTTCCGGTCCGTTTTCACATGCAGTGGGGGGGGGGGGTCATCAGCGACGTGTTCCGGTCCGTTTTCACATGCAGTGGGGGGGGGGGGGGTCATCAGCGACGTGTTCCGGTCCGTTTTGACATGCAGTCGGGGGGGGGGGGGTCATCAGCGACGTGTTCCGGTCCGTTTTGACATGCAGTCGGGGGGGGGGGGGGGTCATCAGCGAAGTGTTCCGGTCCGTTTTGACATGCAGTCGGGGGGGGGGGGGGGGGTCATCAGCGACGTGTTCCGGTCCGTTTTGACATGCATAGGGGAGTCATCAGCGACGTGTTCCGGTCCGTTTTGACATGCAGTCGGGGGGGGGGGGGGGGTCATCAGCGACGTGTTCCGGTCCGTTTTGACATGCAGTTGGGGGGGGGGGGGTCATCAGCGACGTGTTCCGGTCCGTTTTGACATGCAGTTGGGGGGGGGGGGGTCATCAGCGACGTGTTCCGGTCCGTTTTGACATGCAGTGGGGGGGGGGGTCATCAGCGACGTGTTCCGGTCCATTTTGACATGCAGTGGGGGGGGGGGGTCATCAGCGACGTGTTCCGGTCCGTTTTGACATGCAGTTGGGGGGGGGGGGTCATCAGCGACGTGTTCCGGTCCGTTTTGACATGCAGTGGGGGGGGGGGGGGTCATCAGCGACGTGTTCCGGTCCGTTTTGACATGCAGTCGGGGGGTCGGGTCATCAGCGATGTGTTCCGGTCCGTTTTGACATGCAGTCGGGTAGGGGGGGGGGTCATCAGCGACGTGTTCCGGTCGGTTTTGACATGCAGTCGGGTGGGGGGGGGGGGGGTCATCAGCGACGTGTTCCGGTCGGTTTTGACGTGTAGTTAGAGAGCGGGCGGGTGGGGGGGGGGGGCGTCGATTGGCGATGACGCAGATGCAGTTTAGACATGCAAATGGGGGGGGGGGGGGAGGGCGTATGATAGCGTGGTATACGTACGTATGAACGGCCTCCCTGCTATTTCCGATGGCCACCTTCAGTGCCTAACAACTTTTATTTGTAGCTTATGTGGTGGCGCTAGCGGTTTGCTGATGCGTCCACCGCTCAGCGCCTCAGCCGCTACCGCAAAAGGCATCCATCCTCTTGGCATACCCAGGGGTAAGCAAAACAAAACGCGCATGAAGGCACAGAGATTTCTCTTATCCACATTCCGGCGGCCGAACATGCAGCCGGATACCGTAGTCACCCGGAGCGACCTCCGACATCCGCACCACGGATTGGCGATGCAGACGCCGGTAATACCATCCCGACCTGCGGGCACGCAGCATCCAGCTCGGCCTTTAGGCGACCAGTTTCGACCACGGTACCCGCAACGCATTCTTCGGCAACGCAGGCGCCGCGATTCGAAGCACAGTCGCTACGGGCACGAGCTGAACACTTCACCCACTCGGCTGCTGGTGCGCAGCAATCGCCGTGTATTGGTCAATCAGTAGCTTGGTCAGCTCGGCCGTTACCGCGGCCTGTGTTCTCACAGTACGATCTGCCGACGAGCAGGACGTTGCTGAAGTGCATATGTCTGCGTCCGTGATACGCTCTGGCGTGCTGCGACGTGTGCTGATGGGACGTGATGTTCAGTTGCTCTCTGAGAGACCTGGGTCTGCTCATAAATGGAGTTCCGTGAGAAGCGTTCGACTACGGTCTCACCTTTTGCTGCAGGCAACAGCTGGGAACGCCATACGTTTTACATTCCTAATAACACAGTGCTCATCTTTATTTGAAATAAACATAGGAAAAAAACAGGAGGCACTTAATTCGTCCTCGTACATGCCATACACACATACACGGAAGAGAGATATATCTAAAGCCCGAAATACTTCTGCAACAGGGCAATCGCAGCAGGTAAATTAAAGAGATGGGCACATAACACCCCACAATGAGATGCTAAATAACACTAATGTAAGACAAATTTATCTGCAACGTTATCTAGAGCTGTTCGTGCGCATCATCTATTACTGATGATGTACGCGAATAGTTGAAGACAACGGTGCAAATAAAGTCGACTTGTTAGAAGAAATTTCGTTGTGGAGTCGTATGTTCCCAAACCTTTATTTTACCTGCCACAATAGCAAAGCACGAAAGACTTCCGCAGCAGAGCATGTCAAATAGATGTTAAAAATGCTGCAGTAGATACCACCAAGCGTTACCATCGGTAAACTTGGCCCGCTCGATCGCCCCGTGTCTCGCATTTGCGGCCATGAAACGCACACGTGACTTAGTCACCGTTGCCTTATACCTGCAAGTGCGGGTGCTTGACAAGAGAGACGTCCGTCTCCCCGCCAGGCAGGCTGGAATATAACGAGTCTCGAGGGAAGAGCGAGGACCGGATGAGTCCCTGCTTCTGCGAGGTCGCCCGGGAGCCCAACGAGACGTGCGAGCCGGCAACGCTGCGACGGTCTCCCGCCATGCGGGAGTCGGCTCGGCTTGGAGGGCCCTGCGAGAATGCGTAATCGACGGACAGCCGTCCACTGGTATAGGTAGCAGAATGTAGTGGTGTAGTAGAAGCGTAGTGGAGAGAGCGTTTGAAGCGTTTACGTAAACCGTTTCACTCCTTACGGGATAGTGGGGTTAATGAAGCCGCGGACGGCATGACGATGATTTCCATTGGCATCCCTTTCTAAGCAGGGCGGCGAACTATAGTATAGCCTAGCATACTTGGGCTACTCAGGCATTATGTACACCCGTGAGCAAAAGTATACGAATCACAGGGTCGCCGAAAAAACAATATCTTCGTAATTAATCTGCATTAAGGGAAACTGACGAGTGCACTAGAAAATTCGGTATGCCAAGTTTGGACTGCACTCTTTAATTTCAAGTTGCATTCATAGACAACGGAGAAAATTACTTTCATCGCGCAATCCCTGGTCCGTATACTTTTGCCCACGGGTGCACCATGTGTTGCAGTCTAGTGCCTATCTCTCCTAGTTACTTATGCCTGCTACTACTCCGGCTCCATCAATCTCTGCCTTTCTTTTTTCCCCGTCTCCACCAAGAGTCTAAACCTCTAGCAATACCAGTCTAAGATTTCCTGTGACTTCACAATAGCAAACCTGGTCCAACTACAATACGTTCGAAACATTCATGAGCGTTTCGGTCAAAATATGTCGATAGCAACGCTGTATACCAACGGTAAAGGGATTCGAATATGATATGACGTGATTAGAATATGTTTAGGTTACAATGGTGGGTCGCAGATCCAATCATTTGGCTAGAAAGCTATGTTTCAGAGCACACAGCGCTCCCCACGGTGACGCCAATTTACGTGACGAAAAAACGGCCATCCGCAGACTGCCTTTCCTGATAAAAAAATAAAAATAAATGCAAGTCCGTTCGAATGCCGGTGTAGACGTCTCCACTATTAACTCGTTTGAAAAGCGCTGGTTCAAAGCATGCATCGCTCACACTACTAGTACACGTGCTGACACCAATTTACACGATGAATAAACAAAATTTTGAAAATCGTTTGTCGCTGTGCAGCTCGGACTCTGAGCTCCTCCGGCTCGTCCAACTGGCTGAAGAGGTGGCTGGGACCCAAGACCTCCCAGCCTGCATCTGAGGCGGCGGCACACGCCCCCTGACCTGCGTCTCGGGGGGTGGGTAGATCACCTTATCCGTTGGACAATAAAGTTTATTCTATCTATCTTGTCGATGAAAAAAACATGAGCCTGTAGCCCATTAGAATTTCGGCTTGTGCATTCTAATGTCACATCTGTGAAACTAGTGTGGAGTCAGCTTGAGTTTAGATTGCTCCGTGGTTAGAGTACTCCCGAATGAGTGTGCCGTGCAATCCTCCGTCTCCTTTTTTTTTTTTTCCCCTACAGCGAAGCTGTACATAGCTAGTTTCCAGCGGATGTCCGTAGACCAAAAACTGTGGGCCGTTACGGAAGGTAGTGTAATACCGGAGAGACGCGCGGCGGAGGTGAAGCAGGCTTCGAGCACTCCGCCAATTTGCAAAAATAAGTTTAGTATCTTGGGTCCAAATACAAACCGTATCAGATATTAAGCTAAGAACAGATACTACATCCGCGTCAGTCATGTCTACGTTCGCACCGCACTCTCTCTGTCGACGTTCCAAGCACTTGCGTATCCCCTTTCCTTTCGCTACTAGAACGCTGTACTCCCGCTCTCCCGTGGTGGCGGTCCCGCCGAAACATCACGCGTGTCTAGTTTCTTCCGGCTCCTCGGGGTTGTGCGGGAGCTCCCGTCGTCCACGCGAATGTATATAAAAATTACGGTAAATGAATCCGTACCTATGTTCAAAATTCTCTGTCACCTCTGTGTCGTATGCTAAATAACAGCTTCGCTGCTCATCCACCTTCACAAAGTGTAATGACCCATTCTTATTTTTTTCTCGTTACCCGCAGCGGTAACTATGGCTATATACACTGGCTATGGCGTCGCGCGACTGAGCGCACGAGGTCGTGGGTTCAATGCCAGCCGTGGCAGCCGGATTCTGGTGAAGGCGGATCGCCAAAAACGCTCGTGTAACGCGCATTGCGTGCGCGTCAGAGAAATCCATCATCATCATCATCATCTTTTTATATCCACCGCCCAGGACGAAGGCCTCTTCCAGCGATCTCCAATGACACCTATCTTGCACTAGCTGATTCCAAGTTGCGCCTCAAATATTTCAAGAACCTTAGAGGCGGTCAAAATCATTCCCGAGTACCGCCCCACCGCGCGTCTCTTGATCATGGTCGTATCGCGGTTTTGGTACGCAAAACTCGATCATTGTCTTTTCTTTTTTTGTTCTTTTTACGTTCTTCCACACACATTGCTCTCTGTTTTCCAGCACATGACTGGGGTAGTTGGAGAAGTATGGGAGAGGCCTTTGCCCTGCAGTAGGCGTAACCAGGCTGATGATGATGATGATAAATGCATACGAGGAGAACCCTCAAACCTTGTGCGTGGAGCCCGGCGCCGCCGCGGCGGCGGTCGTGGTGGACGCCGTGCTGGGCCTGGGGATGACGTCCCACCGCCGCTCCTCCTCGCCCGCGATCAGGTCCGCCTCGCTGTTCGCCTTGAGTCGGTGGTTTTGCTTGCGGTGGCGCTCGTAGGCGGATATCGCCGAGGCCACGCCCGATGGCTCGGTGCTCACCAGGTCGTGGCTGCTGCGGAAGTCCGGGTCGCTGCGGGCCCTCTTCGGGTTGGCCAGCCGGCCCTGCAGCTGGTTGCGGTCGTCGTCGCTCGAGTCGTAGCCGCTCGAGTTCTCGCGACCCTGTAGCGGCGCGGCCGTGACGACGCCCGCAGGTCGCTCGCTGATGCCCAGGCACGAGCTTGGGTGCGGAGGCAGCACCCGAGGCAGGCCGAACCTTTTTTTTTTTTTGTATCACAAGGGTAAAAGGAAATCGCCACACTGTTAGGATTGACGTTTAGCATGCATTGTTTACCCGGCATCCCTTCTCGACGATTAATGCTTCACCGGCAAGTGTGCAACTATAGAAGGCCCTTCACGCTGTATGGTCGTTTTCGCAGGACGAAGGAACTGGCTACTAAATCGACGTGACCAAAGCTGAAGGGCAAGACGAGCGCCCACCTGGACGAGACTGACCCGACATAGACGGCGACACGCAAACAAAGGCACTCACGTCGAGGCGACCACGGTCGCCGTCCTTCGTGAATACCACGCTACCGAAGCCTGACCCTGACAACCGGGCCATCACGAATGGCCCTCTAATTAATCAAAGGGGCGAACGTGGAGGACTTTCGTAGGGACGCCTTCGACATCAAGTTCCCAGCTTGCCACGTGATGGGCGGGATTTTGCGAACGGTTCAACCATTGTGGTTGGTCGAGAAGAACAGTGAAATCCCCCGACGAGAGAAATGGGAAAAAAAGGAGAGCATGAAAAGTGGACCTTGCCTGCTGTGGGAGTGTGCTTCTACTTCTACTCAGAGAAATGGGAAAAAAAGGAGAGCATGAAAAGTGGACCTTGCCTGCTGTGGGAGTGTGCTTCTACTCATGCTCGTACTAGTACTCGAAGTCGTATTAGTAGATGTAAACTCTCACCGCGTAACTTTGTAAACAAACCATTTTTTTTTTCATCTCTTGGACGCACATCATCAGCCACGGAACCGTAATGGCCGTTCGGACGCTGATTTGCAACAACTGTGTGACAGCGCTAGCATACGCGACCCTGGGTCCCAACAATGCTCACATTCGCTTAACACTGTGCGATGAATGGCACAAACGCAGTTTCCCGTCAAGGAAAATTATAACAACTTCGTCACCTTCATTCGTGTCCATCGAGAGCACTTTAATGAAAAAGAAAGTATGAAATAGTATTCGAGTTCAACTTAATTCACTTAGTTCACAGTAATTAGTTATTTAGTAATTGGCTTACTCAATTATCCGCCACTGGAAACTCGCACAAGCGTATCAGAAGCGCTACTGTAGGCTACGTGTTAAGTTTCGCGTGGTGAAATTACAATCTTACTGTTTAGACCATACATATCTTTCTTTTAAAAAAAAAAAGGCCGTGAGCGTAACGGACGCGGCGTGTTTTGCAAATGATTTGCGGAGAAGTTGCCGTGTTCCAAGGCGAGGTGGGCCGCAAATAACGTGAGTATCAGAATTCAATGAATTTGTTAATTCGTTTCTTTTTATTTGAGCCTCGGGGGCTCTTATTTACATGGCATGCTACGGAAGCAATCACACTTTATGTCCTCCTCATTTTGTTTCCTAATCGTGCAGTATCGTAACCGAGCACACCCCACTGCTACGTCAGACGGAAACGCCCCGTGACGATGTGCGTGACTCGTTTGAATGATGGCGTGTCGCTTCAGGGAAAACTTGCCATACATCAGTTGCTGTCGTAACTCGCCGCGACGTTCAGTTTGAAACTTTCTCGCACGTTTCGTAGCCTGGCGTTTCCGTCTGGTGTTATGAGAGGCGGGCATTTCCTGCGCTCCTGACACGCTCGGTTTCGATGATTGAGCGTTGCAATTCGGTGATAGATATATCGAGTTTGCATTTGCATTCTGTATCAGTTCTTGTGTTTTTTCTGTCAAATAAACATTCATTCATTCATTCATTCATTCATTCATTCATTCATTCAATTAGGTTCGACTTTCAAGCTTAAAAAAGAAAGAAAAAGAGAAACACGCGTGTGCATTTAATTGTGACTACCGCGAAATGTGTCGTATAAACAACTGGTCCCAAGGCTCTAATGAAATGTCAAGAAATGTTTGTTAATTAGCCTTCTGTCTCACGTCATTAGTGGCAAATGTGTGCGTCCCACCTATAGGAACTCCTCTTCGAAAAACGCCGCGTTCGCCACACTCATAGCCTTCTTTATAAAAGAACCTACACAGCCTAACGAAGAGAGAGAAAAGATGCCGAGTAGGCCTACCTGAGGTAGGTGTTGACGTTGACGCCGAGCTCAGAGCTGCGCTCCTTGGGTCCGTACTTCGGGTGGTTGAGGATGGTGTGCACCGTCGACTCGCGCAGCTGGAAGTTGCCGAACGGCGGCTGCGACTTCTCGGACGTCCCAAGCGCCGAGTCGGTGAAGTCAGAGTTGAGGTTCTGCCTGCGTTAGCGCAGTCGACGCGAGAGAAAGGGGGAGGCGAAATTTTTTTTCGGAGAGAAAGCGGAGAATGGAGCGAGATGAGCGTTCTCTCTACAGCCCAACGCTCCGCAGAGATGGAAAGGTGGAGGGAAAGAAAGACAGAAGAAAAAAAAGCTATACGAGGTACGCGTTTACGAGGTGTACGCCGAAGTGTAGTTTACGATTCGGTCCACTGAGTGTATCGGATGACCTCCGAGTCGCCCGCTACGGTGACCCAATTAGTAGATCTCTGTTGCAGGGCGCGAGATCGCGGTTTAGATTCTCCGCCGTGGTGGGTACATTTGAAAGTGCAATTCAGAAAGGTGCTCGTCCACTTAGATTTAGGCTCACGTTGAATAGGCCAAGGTGGTCCGAATTAGTCGCGAGCTCCCCGCGCTACCATTTCGTTGAGTTCTTTACTCATTCAGTCCCTGACTCAATCAATTATATAGGAGCCAATGCCTTACGCAGGTGCCAGGCAGGGCTTTTAGTCCTGACCCTATTACACGAAAAAAAAAAATAGTTCAATAAATAAATAAATATACAAATCGAATCAACGAGTCATTACCATGTCGAAACATTTATATACTGTACAGAATTGTGGATGTTCCTTTCTTGTGCGATTATAATGTTACCTTAGAACAAAGCTTGTTGTCGTCTCAAATGCACTGTTTGTGACCACCAGGAAGGTCGGCCTCGTCAGGCATACGCAGCCTTTAGCCTCCCTCCTGATGTGGCGATGTATGTTTGTATACTGTATATAAAATCGGAAAAGAGAATAAACTCGAAACTTGAATCAATCAACCGCCCCTATCTCGCACGTGTCCCCCCTGCCGAGCAGAGGCCGCGCGGCTGTCGTACCTGTAGATGCTCCACGCGTGCAGGTCCTCGGTGGTCTTGTACGTCCTCGCGGTGGCCGGCTCGGAGAGCGTGGACGGTGGCACCGAGTACCGGCGCTCGTCGCCTCCTCCGTTCAGGTCCCACATACTGCTGCTGCTGGACCACGACGAGCGGCTCGTCTCCGTGTAGTCACGCGGGGGTTCGGGCAGCGCGCCCTGCTGCTGCTGCTGCTCGAGGAGCTGCGGCTGTAGCAGCGGCAACGGATCGCCGTTGCTTCTGCCGTTCTCCTGCAAGGGACAGAGTGTAGAGAGAGGGGGGGGGGGGGAGGAAAGGCTGATGTTCAGGCAACCTTAACGTCAGCGTCAAAAGATTATGCGACCCGGGTTAAACGAAATTGTTCAGTTTCTTCCTAATTAGAGCACGTACAGATGGCGGCAGAATTAACGTAGCCTCGCATTATTTGAACACCGCAAACGCTTGTGGCCGAATGTACCGTCTAAATGAATGGAACACTGCGTTGGTCGCACGCGGTACTGCGGGCTGATGCGCTCTAAGCCCAGCATAGGCTACAAAAGTGCGCACTTGCACATTTTCGAAAGGCAACGAACACTGTTTGCCTTGGATATTTGCAATATCCTCGAAACAATGGTAGTATGTATAAATTACTTTGCGGCGCATGGTAATGTAAGAATTATGATCAATGAGTTCTCAAGGCATATTCACTTGGAACAAATTGTACTTCAAGCGCAATTACGTCGGCCTTTGTATTCTATAGCATCGACACTTGGCTAACCTGTTTGGTGCTTTCTTTTCTTTTTTTGCCTTGAGGACAAGTGAGGCGATCCCGGAGAGAGTGAAGTCTATGGTGAAATGTGGCTAATTTTCGACTTCATTGGTGCTAAGTATGCCGATACCGTTAACTTTGACAACTCTGCCACTAATTGTTGCCTCTTGTGGGCACCGCTGAGGCCACCTTCCAGAGACCATTGAGTCGCGCGAGCCATGCTCAGTTCAAGCAAACTCGCTTAATTTCCCAAAAGTACAGTAGGGCGGCTTTGCCTCAGCATGTCTATATCTGAGGCGGTGCACCCTTTACAGGCGTTTAGTGCAATGTTATTTTTATGATCTAATTTTTTTTTAACTTTAACTACACCACTACGGTAAACTTTACCTCCTGTGCGACAAATAACACCTTTCCTGTCGTTGAGACCTGCATTTTCATAAGATTTGCGACGCGCTACGGCACTACGGAGGCGCGAACCGGCCGTTTGTTTCGGGAAGTGGTTACAAGATGTCCATATCGCACAAGCGCCATAACCTGGTGAAGTCAGTTAGGACCTCGTATTAAAAAAAAGAGAGAGAGAAAGAAAAAAAGTTAAAAATATTATGCCAGTAATCCTTTGAATTCGAAGGTGTAACGGAATAGCGACGGTCTTGGTGGAACACGATGGCACGTGAAGACACCCACAAACCACACATGAATTAGCAAGGTCAACATTATTGCTGGAGCCATCGCTCACTGCGAACAAGGCTTCCGTGTGGGATCTGATCCGATCCGATCTTGGTAAATTGTCCAAACGAATAGCTTTCTTTAGTTTTTCAGTCCTCTTTAGGGTTTTGTGTTAGGATGTCGATGGTAGGAGGTTGGAAGTTTTGCAGCTTTCGCCATCGAAAGAAAGGCACCGATGCAAGAGGCGTCGCGGAGTGCGTTCTTCGTCAAACCGCGCCAATTATTCAGTGCGTTGAGACGAACGCGTCATCCACACATACTGCCTCTACAGATTGCACTGATCAACGGCTCTCTCCTCTACGGTATTACGCAATGAAACAACATGCTACATAAACACCCTCACTGCATCATGCATATAAGCCTTCAAGCGCTTCATTCATTTATCAAAGCGAATAGGTTTCTAGAGGTCTTAGGCTGCCTACTTACGTAGACAACCATTGTCAATCTAGCATGGCGCTCTTTGGCCATACCTGGCCCTTGCGCCATTAAACATCAAGCACCAATCAACCATTGTCAATGGTTTCTGTAGACGCGTCTTGTGGTCGATGTTTGTCTTCACCTTTCATCAGTGCCCTTTTAACGTCACATCGCGACTGCATTCAATGACAGAATGGTAACTGCATGTTCCCATTGTATGATTGGCTTATGCTCTACTTACGGCAGTTCGGTCGCACGTGTGCACTCTACGTACCGGAGGAGGAGGGGCCTGTTCCTGCAGCGGAGCTGGCTCAGGTGTGGTCGGGAAGAGCGGGTCCTGCTGCTCGAATGCCTCCGGTGGAGGGTGGTATCGATGTTGCTCGAGTTCCCCCGGTCCCAAGCTCTGGGCTCCACGGCTGGAAGGCCGGCTGTACGGTAGCGTCTGCGGTTGGCATGCGCAAAACAGAGTCGGTCAATGAGTTATTTTGAATTCCAATGGCAGATCGCGAGCGCTCGGCCGGATCACGAACGGAGCGCGTCGTTCCGACTGCGATCGCTCTAGTCAAATCTGCGAATAAAATGCGGGGGCACTTAGTACAAGGAAATCAAGTGAGAGTGCGCTAGACCAGAGGTGGATCGGGTAGGCCTCATCACCATCCCCATCATCATCCGGATCATCCCGGCCATAGAGTTTCATATTACTATAATTAGAGGGAAATCTGGCGCTGCGATCGCTCAACCATCATGGAAATGATGGGAAGTACAGGCTACGGATTAGTACTCTGTTGACTGGCGAACTAGTCTACAGATATTGTTTGGCAGCTTTGGTTTCGATCCAACCGCAATTTCTGTAACCCGCAGTGGGACAGTGCGAAGCAATGCTCTCTGCCTTTGGTTCTGTTGCTCGAGGTGGCGATAGCGCGCTGGGCCAGTGGCTGAGCCGATGTTTGCGTCGCGTTGTGGTGCCTAAGCCCTGGCGAGAAAGCTATGGCATCGTAAACGTTGAAAGAACATGTTTTGACCGTTTGTATCTTGGTCTGTAAAGTGTCTTATGTTGGCGCTGTAGCGTTACATGCTTTATGAAACTTCAGAAGAGCAAAAAGAAGGCACTACTGATACAAGACATGGACAGCTGTACTTCTAGTGGCTTGACATTCAAATTTGATTGAGGGCTTCATTACGAATTTCTCGTTTATGTGCTCATTGAAATGTGTGTTTCAGGACATTTGTGAACACAAACTTACTTGTGGTAAGAAAAGTTGCTGTTTTCTGGTTGTATTCTGCTGCCGCAAAAAGGGTAAGTGCAAAGCCATGCCATAACAGCTGCTGGCGCACGCTTCAGAAGCGGTACATCAATATAAAATATAATGAAGCATACCCATAGAAGGTCACAAGCGTCCTAGCTAGCACTGCAGCAGATGTGCTTAAAAGTACTTGAAGATGTTCAGCAGTCGTGACAGCCGACGCAGTCTTTCGAAAGAGCCAGAGAGTTCGCAAGTGCCTGTCGTCTGCAGGAAAAGTCTCGCGTTCGCAGAGAGCAGACGTCGTAGCAGACGACACTTGTACTACTTCTATCAAAGGCGCAAGACTTTCTCCCACTGCAAAATTTTTATTCCCATAAATACTTGATGAGTATTTTTATATAAGTACATGCACGGCTGTTATAAAAATAAATACATAATTATTCTCTGGCGCTAAATATGGAACAGAATTGCCGAAGAATGCATACCCTGGTGTGCCCTGGTGGTAAACCGTGCTTCAATCTGAAAGTCATACATACTTTATGTAACGTGTTGTGCAATATATAATATACTACGGGAGTAAAATTAGATTTTACGCGATAATGTTTGAGTATAGCTTCGTTTACTGCGCCTTAAGCAAACGCAACTAGTCTAAAGATCGAAGTCAATCGGAAGCACGTGCTTCTCATCATTCCCATGTTAGGCAACACTCATGAGAGCCCTCGTAGACACTAGCGCCACATTTCCCTCTAGGGTATTTATTTAGAAACTCTATGATCCCGGCATTCCGTGCGTTCTTTTTTTTTTTCTTTGTCGGTAGAATCATCACTAGACTTTGGAACTTGTAGTGTCTGAGTCGGAGCTGTCACTATCCAGGAACAGGAACAAAAACGCACGGCGCGATGTAGCGTCCATGTTTTCTATGTCGTCCCTGGCACACAGTTGAAACTCTATGGTCCATAGCTGACCGCGGCCGGAAACAGGCGACCGCGACACGAAGCAGAGGCGAGCGAAGGAAATGCGTCACGCGGACTTCCAGTCAAATCTGCCGATTTCGGTGGACCAAATATTCTTGGTCCGCAGAGCGGTCCGGAACCGGTGGCTGGTCCCAATCTGCCATTGGAACACACAACTCGCGCTTTCATTTCTGCCAATGTAATAGGATTGCTTCATACATAGCAGAAAAAATTTGATCTGGATCTACCATTGGCATTTAACATTAGTAAATGAATTGTAGCAGTACCAACGAGGCGACGCACCGAAAGATGAGACCCCTCCGTGGTTGAGAAAGAGCTGTACTGCCGACGCCGTTCGCGTTTCCCCGCGTACACGTCGAACGCGCGCAGTGTCCGTCAGTCACTACAGACAGCGTCTCTGACGGCGGTTCGGCGAGTTTCGACATTGGACTGTTTCGACTATTTGCTGACTACAGTGAGAATGGAACCCACCGGCGACTCCACACAAGCGTCTTCCGACCCCGCAGCGTCACAAGCCGTCTCCGCTTTTTCGTTCCGCCTTCCGAAATTGTGGCCAGCTGACACCTCCCTCTGGTTAGCGCAAGTTAACAGTCAGTTCGTGACTGTCCGGATAGCATCGCAGACTTCCAAATTTCACCACGCTGTGTATGCACTTCCTCCAGAGGCTGCCGGGGAAATCTGTGACCTCATTCTTACTCCGCCCGTGACAAACCCCTACGACATTTTGTCGGATGATCTCCTAAAGCGTACTTCGTCGTCGGAGAGGCAACGACTCCAGCAGACACGCTCAGCTGAAGAACTAGGCGACCGCAAGCCTTCACAGTTTTTGCGACGCATTCAGCAGCTTCTCAGTGATAAGGCTGCCCCTTTCGATCAAGACCTGCTCCGAAAACCCTTCTTGTAGCGCCTGACCGACGGAGTTGCGCATAACACAATCACCAGGTTGCCAATTCTGACGTACATACGTAGCGGCGCAAGACCAATTTGATATGGTTAGTGACCCAAGTTGTTTGTTCGACCTCATACACCGCCGCGCACCACTGTCGGCCTCTTCTTTTTGACGTTTCTTTCTGTGTCCCAGGGCCTTTCCCATTGCCCAACAGTACGCAGTTGTCGCTGTGGCGGCATGCCACAGGTATCTGTACTCGACAAACACATATACGCCCAGTAACCTAGTAAACATCACCTGACCCATGGCCTTGTGTATAGAACACTCGGCTGGAATGGCTCAGGGAGGTAGCGGGCGTAAGTCTGCTGCCGGGAGGTGGCGGGACCCCTTAGTGTGCCGGTGTGCTTAGGAAAGGGCGCGCAGGTCGGGTCAGAACTCCCGTCTGCGTTGAGATGTACTCAACGTACTTGATGGATTGCGCCATTTCGGTGGCAGCCTTGGTTCCATCGCTGTCCTCTTTTCTTTTTAAGAAATTCGCATTCTTTGAGAACTTTACCAACTTTGCAATGTGTATCTAATATATTTCACATACCCGGTGACCCAAGTTGTCTACTAGCTTCTGCCGCTAGGTATGTCCTCGCTGCTATCTTGCTAAGCAGACGACATTGTCCTCTGGGCATGTGGCTTAACGGACAACTTGGGTACCTATTTGAAGAACGATGTAAACCCACATTAACTGTAAAAATCCCCTACAATGAAGGCGTACATTACCGACTTCTATATATCTGCGTTGCTTACTTCTTGTTTACTTTTTTGGCGTATGTTAATGTCTAGTGAGTATTGAAGGCATTGGGATAGCAGCGTCATACTGACGAGGTAATGATCCACATCCTGACGTGAACAGCGCGGAGAGTACGAAGCGACCACAGCTCCATAACATGGACGACAAGCCGATGACTGCGTGATTACGAAGGCATGCAGCACGCCCGCGTGATGCTCACCGCTGCACGCAGCTGGTTTATCTCTGGCGAATCTCGCGCAACTTGCCGACTCAGTGTTGGACGTCGCCTCCCCACTCAATTCTTCGATAGCGACGACTTCCACAACAAGTGAGTCACCTTGTCTCTCGCCACCTGATTCGCAGGCATTTTTCGCGACGACTTTCGCAGCCAGATAGACCATCTATCCGCGGATATTCCCACCCTATCTGCACGCTCTCGATCCTCGTCACGCCACCGCTCCTTGCCAAGTTTCGGCATTTCATGTATACCATCACCACCGATAGAGGTCGACACCTCGAGTCTTGCCTTTTCGAAAAGCTCTTGGCCTTGCTATAGGAAGTTCGCAGAGTCGCACCACAGCATACCACCCTACCGCAAATGACATGGTCGAACGTTTCCACCGGACACTGGAGGCATGCATCCATGCATCCTTGAGGGTGCAACCCGACACGGTCGGCTGGACAGTTTCCCTGTCTCTTGGTTTGCTTAGCCTTCGGGCAACGTTAAAACGGGACATCGAGCGTACACCTGCTGATCTAATCTATGATTCGTCGCTCTGCCTTCCTGGAAAACTGTTCGACCCTAGATCCACTTCGCCTTGCCCCGACCCGTCCGAGTATGTTGTGCAGTTGCGCTCCGCTCTGCACAATCTCTGTGCCCCGCATCCTCGCCCACAATACCGTGATTCGACATCCCTCCTGACTTGGAGCCCTTCACGACACAGGACACTTCTACGTGCGCTCCTGACATTCGCCGAGGCTGTCGGCCTCGCCGACCGCCTTTAGCTCCATCACATTTCCGCGGCGTGCTGCTGTTTCTGGTGCTCTTTCTCTCCCCCTACTTTCATTCCCTACCCCCTGTGCAGCGCGGTTGAGGTGTCCTCTGCTGAGAGACAGTTACTGCGCTGCACTTTACCCCAACCTTTCCTTCCCATCATCAAGAATCTCCTTCTCTCTCCTGACTTGGAGACAGCGGTACATGCATGTGTTTGTCCGTCGCGACGCAGTACGCAAGCCTTTGCAGCGCGCCCTTACGCTGGCCCTTATCGCATCATCAAGCCCAGTGACAAGTTGTATACGCTTGATTATGCTGCCTATGCAGCAGCACCAACGAGGCAACGCACCAAACGATGAGACAGAGCTATACTGTCGACACCGTCCGCGTTTCCTCGCGTTCACCTCGAACGCGCGCAGAATCCGTCACTACGGACAGCGTCTCTGACGGCGGCTCGGCAAGTTTCGACCTCGTAAGAAGAAGGTTTGAATCTATGGTTTGGAGTCACCCGTCGTGTAGCGTCGGGAGTCGCTGCTTCTTCTCGCCTCGCAACGTTTCTGACGCAAGTTCCTGTTGCAGATCTGTGTTTACTTGTGTTTACGCAATTGGCATCACGTAAACACCATCTACAAAATAAATAAATAAATCAGCCAGTCAACAAATGGCTGAAATGTTGAAGACAGCACGAAGAAACGCGGACCAAGGGGGAGAGAAACGGCCAAGAGCTGCGGAATTTACATGCCCCTTAGGCTGCGTTCTTCTTTCTTTTTGCGCTGCTTTCAACATTGCAGTCAGAGATACGTGGCAACATTCGCTGCCCAAGTCAATAAATTAATCCGTGAATTATTCAACCAGTCATCCAGTGAATGAGTCAACCTGTGAATCAAGCAGTGAATTAATCAGTCAAAGAATGAATGAGTCAGACAGTGAATCAATCGTTCGGTGAATGAATGAATACCCCCTATCAAACCTATTCGACAGGACTAAACCGACTATTCATTCAAATTCAGCCATATCGACAGCCAATCACTGAGGAAAGACTAGACCGACAGATCAAACAATGAATAATTGGAATACTGTACGTAAGGAGAAAATCTCAAGGAGTTCGTACATTTCTGCAGAGCTTATTTTCACTGGAAAACTAGCAGAAAAATGGTTATCAGTGCACTGCAGATCATAACATAAGCCGACGCACTCTAGCCCACTGAGAAAAACCACTGGGAGTTTACCGAATTGATATCAAAATTCTAATTACGCGAGCATACACGGAAAGGCGTCGGGAGTTAATCTCTCTCGCCTGGCATATTTAAACACTACGAGGACTGTTGGCAGCCCGTTTCGAGGAAGTATATCAAATCAATAACTTAATAGACCGAGGTAATACAATATGAGGAAGTCAGAGGATAACCACAACATTCAATTTTTTACTCTACACTGGGCCAAGTGAGAACTAAGGAACATAAAGGTGATGGGTGGCGAAAACGACAAAGCGGAAATGTGCGCACGCACAATCGGATGTTTGTGACGCAAAATTTTATTTAAATTGCGGACTTTATAACGTCGGTAAAGAGCACAGCGGGTTACGAGGGACGCTATGGATGAGGCTGCGGATTAATTGCCTACCGGATGGGGCGTTCCAACGTTTAACGCAGACCCAAAGCGTGTTATATACGAGCGTTGTTATGTCATACGACCGTGGGCATATGCTCTCGTCGCAAGCATATACTAATAGGTAGTTGCACGTTGAGCGGTGTCTAAATACCGTAGCAACGCTCGTGCAGATATATTTGCATATATGACGCACGAGCCCACTGTCCTGGCATGTTTTGCTAATCTACCGTTGTCGGACCTGACCTGATCTAACCCAAGTAATCTAACTTGAGACAACCTAATATAACCTAGCCCAACCTAGCGACTCGACATACTAGAGCGAACAGAATATGTTAGGAGTCCAAAGAAGCGCACTCACTGATAATGCGCTACGTATAATGCGCTAGATATTATGCGATCCAGTTTTGTAACCGCGAGCATTGAACGCGCGGTAGTGCCACACATTCCACCAAGGAATGAGCAAGTATTCGTCAGTGCGATGCCCCATTGCAAGCTACAGTGGAGCTCGCTTATAACGCGACGAACGTCAGCGCAAGAATTAGACGAGGCCATGGAGAGTTGTTAACGAGAGCCTCTTTTTCCAACTTACAGCAAATCGCGAAAAAAATAAGTTATTGAGTTAATTATGGCAACTGCGTATGTCTACACGTTACACTTAGCAAGACCGCCTTGTAATACGCGATTCAAAAGCGAGGAATAACCCGCCTCCGACGCAACCTACAGCACCGTTCGCCTGATGGCGCCACCAGTAAGACTGAGACGTGAAAGAAAGGCTGTAACGGGGCTAACGGCGCAAACTAGATCATAGCGCACCTTTTGCCGGTCCCTAGATTAGTGTTAGACAGAAGCACTTATAAGGTTCACGCATTATACGACATTATAGGCTGCAAACGGTTTCCTGTCGTCTTGTGAATTTGAAATGTGCTCCGTCCTACTTCACCCTTGTTCTTTTTTTTTTTTTTGTTTTTTAATAGAGAGGTTTAGCTTGTCCGGTATTCCGGTAAAACGCAGGTGGAGGCGTTGGGGCGGAGGCGTAAACGTGAGCGTTCTGCATCGTACAGCCACCTGGTGGCGCAGTGATCAAACAGACAGAAACAGCTAATATTGCAGTAACCAAGTGTATTTTACTTTGTTACGGGTGTAAATGTTTCAGATAGTCTTGCTGTTTTTTTTTTCATTCTTCTTTAGCCGATTACAACTGTTCCACCAGCATTTCGAAAGCAAACGTTAGAAACGGGAACATTGCAGCATCATATTCTTACCATCCTATTAATAACTTGAAAAAACGCCCAGACTTAGGCTGATTTCTCCCCAGTGAGGTTTGAAAAAAGGAAAGAAAAAGAGAAGAGAGAAAAAAAATAACTTCACTCTCGTTACCGTATCGTAGGGTCCGACTTGTGCGAGAACGAACACTTTGAAAGTATGCAGTCCCCCAGTGACTTTGATCAGCTTGGCAAAACTTCCCCCCATTCTACGCCTCGAGTTCAACTGTAACTTGACTAGTTGTTACGAAATATGCCGCTGTTCAAGTCACGTCGTCTTCCAACCTTGAATAACATTCTCGTAGTTGCGGTATTGGTGAAAAAAAAAAAAGTGCGGAATTTTCGGTTGGACGCCGGCAGGACAAGTAAACGCACAAGGACGAGAGCAGTACAGCAACAACCTAACAGCACAGCAGTTTTCCCTTGGAATGTCGTAATCACAGCCTTAATGATTGTTCAAAAAGTGCGTGTGTGTGTGTGTGTGTGTGCGTGTGTGTGTGTGTGTTTGAGAGAGAGAGAGAGAGAGTTTAATGTCGAGAGATCTAGCCGAAGTGTGCGTACAGACGTGTTGCATACGAACCCTAACGAGATCGCTTACTGGATCACGTTAGTCCTCACGTTGCGTGGCGAAGCGTAATAGTACAGAACATAACGAGCGCCCACTTGCAGTCGGTTAGAACGCGGACACCGTGCTGATGTCAGCAAAGACAGAATCGCGAACGGCCGTCGATTACCGTAGCACTAGTCCTGGATAGTCTTTCGGCTTTCTTCCGCGGGCGTGGCGCATAATTTCCTTTTTTTTTTTTACGATCGAATCTCTGGAGACGTAATATACTGCGCCCACGCGTAATTGCAATCGACGTAAGAACGAAAACTCGGGGATGACGTCATCACGGTGGGCTTGGGAACGGGAGCCCATTATTAAAGTTGACCTCGCTCGATCGTTTTCTGGCTTCAGTTTGCTGTTTGGACTGACTCGATTGCTTCTAGTTGAAAGAAGCAGCAGTGTAATGGGCTAGAAATGCCGACACCTGTTTAGCCAATGAGAGCATGTGTGTTGAGATGACGTCATAACTGCGCTGTTGAGTATCGGAGTAGACTATCACTTCCTTGCGTGTTTTCTGGCTTACCGCTCTTCCGATCATACTTAAAGTGGCCGTTTCGCTAATGTAGAAGCGTATTTACTAACGACGATTAGGTTATTATTTAGCTGTGCTGTCTCCACTTAAATATGGTCATCGGTTTGCTTCTGAAAAATTCGCGCGATCGTTTTGTTCGCAAGGGAAGCAAAGGCGGCGCGAGTGACTGCGTAGTTCCCTTCCGATGCACAGGCACTAGGAAGGCGTAAGCAGAACGGGGTAATATATATATATATATATATATATATATATATATATATATATATATATATATATATATATATATATATATATATATATATATATATACGATACGAAATTGAAATGCAAGACGTCAGGCACTCCCATCAAGAGAACACTGCAGTTAACACACCGAGGTACCTGAAAGCAAAACAGGCAGAATGGATGGATGGACGGATGGGTGAATGGATGAATGGATAAAACGGAGCTAAACCACAAACACGTTTGCTTTGATACCTTCATAACTGGAGAATAGGAAATGCATTAACAGACTTAGTGGGCTAGTCGGCGACTGTCCTGTGTGCATTCTTTCTGTGTCCTGTCCTCAAAACCCGCCGTTATAATCATGTTCTAGTCAACTTGGGGAAGAGGGGACACAGTGATGAGTCCAAATCAGGGTTAAGGCGTAAAGAATACACAGCGCAATCAAAAAGTTCCTCTGTTTTCCGGTCGCACGAAGAAGCGCAAAACCGAAGAGAGCCGGTGATAGTAGTTAGCGTTATAGGGATATGAGATAAAAGGCGAACAGAACAAGGACCGTGCGAGGCAATCGAACGGCACTTGAGCCCGGGGTATCTCGGCAGCGCCCCCCCCCCCCAAAAAAAAAATACAACCGGCCATTTCATAGGGGGAACACGAGGACGCTAATAGCGAAACGGCCACCAGGGACAAACGCAGAAGAAGCAGAAGCAGACGAGCTTTTGTGCTGCAGTTCGAGATTACAGAGGAAACATGCGCCGAGTGGAGTTGAAGAGAGAACGCTAAAGGAAAGGACCTCGACAACAAAAAAAGTTCGTGTGTTGGGACTCACGAATGCCGTGCAGTGTGGTAGTATAGTCACACTGATGCGGAGTTCAAGTGCCGGTGACCTGCAACGCTTAATCGATTTAGATTAGCGAGGAATTCTTTAAAACCTTTGTTTTTGTTCACTTAATTGAAAAGAGGCAGTACACTAGGTGAGAAAGTGAAGGTCAAACGAAATAATTCGGCTCTTCCGAATCAAGCGGCGAAATTTCAGCGCGGTTGCGTCAGTGTGCCGTAACGGACTCCAATTTATTTACGCGTCGCTCTTATGGCGCAGAAAGAAAAAGTTATCGAAAACTGAGAGGTTGACTTTTTTGGGATTTTTTAGAATGCATCGCAGACCGCCTTTTACAACAGGGAAGATAACTAGACTTGATTAGGCACTGTTCGATTTTACTGACCAAAACTGCAGTCTCCTTGCATCCGCGTATCGCCGGTACCAAAAGAACGCGTTGTGATTGAAAAATTAGACCTACGTAGCTTGACTGTGGCTGATAACTCTCAATGCTATTGTTAGCTAGCTTGTGGATAGCCGTGCGAGCTTATTTTCGAATAGATTTGTGATCTTTCCCGCGATGTTAACCCACGCCAGCCTCCACGACAATGCACGGAATTATACCTAACACACGATATACAGAGGAGGAGGCGAGCGGAAGGACCGAAGAATGCATTGTGAATTGTCGAATCCTGGCAGAAGCGCACATAAAGCCACTAGCAGACGAACCATCGGGCAGACGAGCTTACTGGGCAAAGTCCAAATGAACAGGGAAACGAGAGACAAAGAACAAAATCCCGGAGGATTTGTGGGGCGTCCGGAGATGCAGCTGCTGCGAGAGAATGTCCTCTCGCAGCAATCGTAACTAGAAAAAGAAAGAAAAATGCAAAAAAAAGGCACACTGTCAGAAGGGACAGCTAAAGTAAAGTATTCCGCGTCGCAAATTAAGGAGCGAGCAAGTGAAGCAGACGAAACTATCGGGGAACACGAACTATGCTCAGTCGTAACGGCAGAACATTGCAGACAGGCAAGAAAATCTGCCAGGGTAAAGGGAGGTGGGAAGGCTATTGTGCAAACAGAGGGACTAACTAGCTTGAAAGCGAAAGCAAATGTTGCCGGGCTGTATACGGCGGGCGAAAAAGTCAGTCATAGAGCTCTCTGGGCAAACTGGGGCCTTCAGACTAAGCAAGAAGAGCGTTAAATTTGCGAAAGACGACGTGCGCCGTGCAGACGAACACAGCGCAGCAGCACACAACCACGGCGAAAAGCAGACGGCATGATACAGAGCACTGATGAATCGGCGAGTCACAAAGCGAGCAAAACGGGCTGGTAAATCCTAACCAAGGAAGAAACTCGTTAATACGACAGGGAGTGCCCCCTTGTTAGAGCCATTCGTGCAACAGTGGACCTAGAGTGAGTTGATCATCTGACGTAATGGGTCCCAGTGGGCGCACTACAATAAGGGCGGTGGGGTTCTATTTGGTCAGTATAAGACCTTTAAGACACGGCCTTAGAGATCGGACAATGCGAAGCTTGATTTCGGAGGCCATGTAAAAGGTACATAACGCAACGCCACTGAGATGCAGAGGAGCTGCCGTAGATCTATTCCTGTACATGCAGATAGTAGAACTGATCCAAATGCACGACAAGGAGTGAACGTTACTGTGGCAAAAATTAACGCATTTATGACAATCTCTGCTGACAGTGACACTCTTAAAGAAAATCAGAGCAATGGGGAGCGGTTTCATAGCGAAGCTATTCATGGCTAACCTTCCGTAAAATTTTTACGTGTGCGAGCAAAAACTCCGGTGTCAAAATTGAAGTAAAAGCGCTTGATTACAAGCAAGACCTTATATGTCTCGTCACTTTCATATGCATGTTCAGTGAATCAGTTATCAATGAGCGCTATTTTCAATATCACTAGATTCTCAGGTAAATAATATATGTTTCTCAAACATTTACCGCTATGCAACCCGCATCGGCCATACCCACGCTCACACCGCCCTCTCTTTGTCGTCGTTCTAAGCGCATGCGCACTTCGTCTACTTTGCGCCGGCCATCCCGCGCGTGTATATAAATAAACCCACAAAGACAAGCTGTCGTTCTCCGTTTTGAAGTCCGCTTAACTCGTCGTCATGGCGACGCCGAGTATAGTGCGCACTCCCGAGGCCGGATGAGTTGCCGTTTGGGCTGACTGCCTGCGTAGGCCATCGTAGGCTGCATTAAGTAGGGGGTTCGATACCCGCAGTCGTCGGTTACCCACCAACAAGAATGGGCATGCGCAAACAGCTGCCCGCCACCCTGTTTTGAAAACACTAGCCGCTTAGGAAAAATGGCCGCGCAGTTCAAACTCCCATCGAACTCGGAGACACCTCTAGGGACAAACAGCTTGCAGCGGCATCTTATGTCTTTCCTATCTGTCTATATAACCGTCTGTCCTCTTGTGCCTTTCAAAACGTCGTTCAGAAATCGCAAATCGACCCACCCAACCAACGAGATCCGACCAATCATTGTCGAACCATTTAGGGAATGAACCCTGCACAATTTCATACTTTCATTCGAAATCCTCGAGTTCGAGCAACTCGCAGAGAGGATGATGAACTCTTGTCGCCGCTTTGCCATCTGTTGCGTTCACAATCTACTTGTTTACTTCAAGACATCGTTTAGAGAGCACCGACTCGTCCAACCGCAACTCCCAACGAAGCGCCATTGTAGTCGCTCGGAAGCAGACGAACTCGAAACTCTACGCCGCACGCGTTTCGGTCGCTAGAAGTCTCGAGCTGCCGAGGAGACTTTCACAGAGGCGCAAAGGCGCTGTAAGAGCGAGGCGTTCGCACCGTCGTTGTCACGCGCGGGGTGTCAAAGGAGTGGGTCGATGAAACGAGACGGGGAAGGGCGCATGTAGAGAGGGCGGGGGTTCCGGCGGGGGAGCTGCGCACCCTGGAGAAAAAAGGACCTTGGGCTCCCGCGTCGGATCGCTGCACAAACGCGCGACTCAATGAAGCGCACAAGAATGCGCCAAGGACGAACTCCGCGAGAGAAGGGCGAACGCTGCCTCTCGAAATCCGTGCAGCGTATACCGTGGAACGAGCTTCGACCGCCAGTCAAGAGCCGAGCTTCGAAAGAAGTCCTCCGCACTGGCAACAATGGTTCTGAAGCGTCACATACGATGTGACGCATGCGACGCGTCTTAGCGGATGACGGGAAAACTATTTTCAGAATTGTATACGGTTGTGAGTACGACGTTAACGCCCGACGGATTGCGTGTGGATTTGTGCCGTCTGCCTCTTGGGTGGGCCGCCGTACTTTGCCGGAAGACGAGTACAGAAAAAAAAAAAAAGAAAAAAAGAAGAGTCAGACACATCGCAGAAGCGACGGCCGCTGGGAGAGGGGCAGGGGGGAGAGCATAAATAAACGGCAGTGTACAATTCATTTCTAAAAACGTCTGATTCCGGTGCATTGCTCTGAAGAAAACTATGGTGTTCTATTATGTTAATTGAAAAGCTTCCGCTACGGACTCCTTCATAGATAGTTCACGTGAATCCCTCTGTAAGTAGTGATCGGCGAACAAGCGAATGAGTTATCAAACCAAGTGGGCGCCACAGAAATGCCGGCCAATTCCGTACCGTTCGTACTTTCCCGCACACGAACGAACGAACGAACGAACGAACGAACGAACGAACGAACGAACGAACGAACGAACGAACGAACGAACGAATGAACTTGGCTCTTTGCTGACGTGGCTCCCACAGCATTGCAGGGTTTTAGTAATACTAGAGTCCTTGTGATACCTTGCGGGAGGGTTGTGTTGTGTGTAAGGAGCAGAGGCGTAACCGTGACGAAGGACTATACGGTGTACCGTTGTGTGTGTGTCTGTGTGCGTGCGTGCGTGCGTGCGTGCGTGCGTGCGTGCGCGCGCGCGCTCCTGTGGCTGGGGTAGAAGGAGAGGAGAACCGGAACGAACCTGGCCAAGCACGAACGACCGTGCGCCATTCCAAGGCCAGGACGGAGGCATCAACGGCGCAACGCGTAAACGAACAAAGCAAAGGCGAGGGGATAAAAAAAAAGTGTAGACGAGGAACATGGCGGAGGCACACTGGGAAGCCTGCATGCGTGCCTGCTCACGAGGGCTGCTAGCCGGGGCGGAAGAACGCCAAGACATTTGGCGGGAGAGCCTCGAGAAAGGGATTACTCTCCGCAGAGTCCCGGAAGAGAGAAAGCTGCGCCGTGTCGTTCTTTCTGCACGTTGAAGAAGGAAGGCAGGCGTCGCGAGCCTCGGCTAACTCGCGAGTCAAGTCGACCGTGAAGAAAGTGACGGCGAAACTGCGTCGGCTATATTGGCAGGAGCATCGGCCACGTCATGCTGAACGCGCCTCGGTTCTCGTCAGACCATCGAATACCGAGAAGCACCGGGCTCGCTTGGACGTCGGCCTCGAGCGAAGCTGGCAGGGAAAGGCCGAGCGCTGTTCTGGCTCAAATCTTCCGGCCGCAGAGCAGTGCGGGGTCTTCACATATTAAGGGTTCTTTTCCATTCGGTGTATGTTATTGTGGACATCGTCAAACTACACCATATTGCCGATTTATCAAACGGCGGCATTTTTGAGCCAATCGGGGAGGCCGCAGCAGCTCACAAGCTGGTGAAGTCGACAATATGGCGGAATTGGGCAATGTCCAGAATAGGTGGCGTCCGAATCCACGCTCCAGCGACGGCTGCCTCTGAGTGACAGAAACAGACCTGGGAGGTTATGTTTTTGCGCGCTGCATCCGCCGGAAGGAGCCAGAAATTGGGCGCGATGTTTTAGACATCGCCTATACAGCAGCCTAGTTCCGTTCATCTCTTATCGTGCGTCCCGACGAGTGGCCGGTAGTATAGCGATGCAGAGGGAGGGGGGGGGGGGTCGCTTGGACTTGTGTGAGCCAATTTCCGTGACGACAAAAAGAAATTGATCGTTACTAAACATTGCAGTACATATGTCGGTACTTTGAAACGATTCATTTCATATTTCCATTTAATTACCATCTGCCGTGCCGAGCAACCAATTACGGCGATAGCGACGCTTGAATTCGTGCGAGCGAGTGACTAACGGTAAACAGAGAAATTAAATGGATAGTTGTGAAATACAGCCGCGTGGGCTCATATTTTGTAAAAAAATTGATTTCACTTTCTATTCTTTCCAACGAAAGGATCGTTGCAAAACATAGCTATATTCTGTAGTAATGCGTTTAAGTTTTTGATTCCTTTAACGTAGTAGTTGATCGCGGCTCTAACAACGGCGCCGTGACATCCGGGTCAATTATGGAAAAAAAAAATGAAATGAATCGTCACAAAGAAAAAAATCTAGGTGTTTATCTTGATCGAGACAGGTACCACTTACTCGGCAAGGTATTTCGCTCTATATACAGCAACCAATAATCGTTTGCCTGCACTCACAACCATAACGTCCTCATGCAAAGCGACACACTCACTCTCAAGAATTGGAGTTGAGAGGTCGAAGATCGAGACCGTGCGGGGCCATTGAGTCAGCTTCGCACGTGAAAGAAAGAAGCAATGTATTAAGCATCACAGAATACTTTTCCCGAAGGCAAAAAAAAAAAAATGCAAGAAAACTGCTTGGCGTCGCGCATCTGTGGGTTCTTGCAACACATCGCTTTCGTCTCGCTAAAGGCTCCTCTTCCCTGTCTCGAGGGTCGCGTCATGTCAATCAATACATACTCGCTGAGCGCACCGAATTCGGCACGGGCATCAGTGCAAAACCAACAAGGACGACAAACGATAATGGCAGGCAGCAGAACTGGGCCCTGACCCTAACCGCAACCAAGGGGCCAGCCGTGTCCCAAGTTGGCGTCTAAAACTGAACAACTAAACGAACCTATACCGAGCTCAAACAAAAACAAACAAACAAACAAAAAATGACCTTCGAACGCGGGCTCCTTTATTTTCGTCGAGCCAGCAGAGTGACCCCCGGGGCCACGCCGCGGGCACTCAACGACAAAAAGATTAGTCGCGCAGCAGCAGCAGAGGGCGGCCGGCTGGAGACCTTAACCTTCGACTCGGGGGGCCATACACTCCCCACGACTTACATCGCGTACAAGGACAGTTACAAGCGAAAAGGAAACAAACAAAACGAGAGGCCTCCTCAAAGAGTTGGCGTCCCTTTCTTTACCGGACAGAGCCCGGCTCGCAGTAGGCAACGAGAACTTACGACCCCCCCGACCGCGAAGTTCGCCAGACCTGCTCCGTCAGGTCGCTCGTGGAAGCATTGTCTCGTTGGCGGCGGGGGTCGTCTCAAACGTGAGACATCGCCGACGGCGTAGTCCGAAGAACGATGTGCTGTGCACGTTATCCGGGCACCGTTGCCGTTAGTTGACCCCGCCGGGGTGGCCCGCGCACCTTCTCGTTAGTTTGGTGCAGCGAAGTCTAAAAGCGGATTTCGAGAAGCTGCCGTGCTCCCGAGCGCAGTGATGCACTGTATTTTGGATAGTGCCGTATAGACCGTTTTTTCGTAGGCGCCGCCTATGAGCAGCGCCATACTGGCGTGGGTGAAAGCGGTCTCTTGCATGGCAGGTATACGCTCGGCGGTAGGTTCTGGCGTTTGTTTTCGCGTTCGTGCGGTCTGTTCAGTATGGCGTGCGTCTTCTACGTGGTAAACGGTTCTGTGAGACGTGCTGAAGCGGTTTAATGCGTCATGACCAGAATTTCTGCTGGCGTTGAGGTGGACGGAACACGCAGCGCGATGTGTGCGCGCATATTTGAGCCTACAATCAGCCACGGAGATCAATTGTGTACTTCTGAATGTTCCATTCACTAATGTGACCTTATTGCAGTATTATCCTCTAAGCTGCGGTTTAGGAGCCATGAAACATACGCGACGATCGTAACAGCGTGGGTACCGTTCTGCTACGATAGGAGCTGTGATGTTATACTTTGACAAGCGTTCAAACTGTTCTCTGCAGGTTACATTGCGTGACTACTTGGTTCGATGGATGAGATTTCCGCCCCTGAATAAAATAGTTTTGGCAAGCAATAGTAGCATACCTTACAGTCTGAATTAAGCGTGTCCAGCAAAGGGACTCTTTACGAACTGCGCGAGCGTCCTAAGCAGTGGTAGGCACTGGATTACAGATATCTTTGTCCTGTTACCGCATAGTCCAAGCATACGGCATCAGGGTTATATATTTATAAACGTTGTGCGGCGTGACTATGCGAGGTAGTATTGCGGCGTTAGCCCTTTTTCTCTTGCTTTTTCAAAAAAGAGGATGATAACCGAATTTTTTTTTCCAGTTGTGTTCGTTCCGTTCTCTACGACGCACTCACACGTATTACGAAAATTTTGTCCTCAGAAATAGGCATCGTATTCTTTCTATGCGATCCCTCTCATATATTATGGCTATATACAGGCCAAAAGCGCACAGCTTACATATGTATCGTGCTGGTTCACCAACCGCAGTGATCGCTGTGTTGAGCTGCGCCATCGGCCTCATGCAGGAAGGCTAGCGTAGACATATGGTAATTTGAAGCCTACTAGACTTGAAATGCGCTAGAACGATGCCGGTGCATCACAAATATTTTATAGCGCCTGCCGCTTAGATGTTTCGGGGTTGCCTTAGGTTGGCCGTTGTTACGTTTCGCCTACGACGCGCGGTTTAGCCGGCGCGACTGCAATAAAGCGGCAGACATTTTGGCCCGTTCGGCGTCGCCGCTACGCTCCCCGCCAAGCGCGTCCAGGCATGTTCCGATGCCACGTGTCTTCATGTGCGTGTGTGAGTGTATGTGCCATTGTGCCCGACCGGCGGCGATACGACAGCAGGGGTCACCTTCTCCTCCCAGCCATTGTGCCCGACCGGAGGCCATACGACAGTAGGAGTTACCTTCTCCTCCCAGCCATTGTGCCCGACCGGAGGCGATACGACAGTAGGAGTTACCTTCTCCTCCCAGCCATTGTGCCCGACCGGAGGCGATACGACAGTAGGAGTCACCTTCTCCTCCCAGTCTTTGTGCCCGACCGGCGGCGCTACGACAGTATGCGTCACCTTATCTCATTGTACAATCACGTGCTCGTCTATTGAGGGGTTCCTTCTTGCCCTCAACTGCGAGAGTATAAAAACAGCTGCCCCCGGACGAAAAAAGAGGGCTCCGATTTCTTCTGTTGAGTAAAGTGCTCTCCCGTCTCTCTACTTCGGTCAACCTGACCGCCAACTCTTTGCGATGTTAAAATAAACAAGTTGTTTTGTTGTTACCAGTCGACTCATGCTTTGCCGGGACCTTCGGATGCTTCCAGTTGTACCCCAGGCCGCCAGGCCAACGCTACCCTTGGGGCTTGCGACCCAGGTGCAACAACGGGCGTCAGCGCCGAGTTCCCAACAGGTCGTACCATCGGTGCGACCACAACAACCGTTGCCATCGGTGGGATTCAAACACCGTGCACGAGCATGCGCTCTTATGCTTTATGTTTTACTACCTACGCCAAGCGATAAGATAGTGAGCAGATTTACCATTTCATACTGCTAATAAAGAGACACCTTGTTTCTTTGTTGAATTAAAACCTATATAAGCAAAATAGTTCACAACACATACACACACCGCGACTGATAATCATGTGCGTACACCGCGGCTGATAGAGCGCGTCACATTTTTGCGCCCCCAAGAGATATTTCCGCCTACTGTAGTTACCGATGCACCGAAAGGCTTCCCTGACGACCTTATATGAACGGACATGGCGTAAATTTCACAAAGTACCATCTAAAACATCTCGAAATCGTTCCGCAGCACGCGACAGCAACACTTTCAAGCAGCGTCGCGCCGGATAGCCCAAGCCAGAGAGGAGGAAAGGCTCTCCGCGTGCCCTATCCTCCTCGCCCGATGAAGCGGTCTATACTAACGATATATTCTGGTGATGAGTTCGATATGATATCCTAGTGGCGCTTAAGAGGAAGAGCTGCGGCATGGCCATGCCGTGCACTGCTTGGAGCGGACAACGTCGAGCAGCTGTTCCTAGTAACATGTAGTAACTATTTAAGTAACGGAGCAGGCGCCGAGGGAAATGAAAGCCAGTCGAGGACACAAATTTGCAGGCACAGGATAGGATCAGCTGACGTAAGACACGAGTGGATTGGAAATCACCTGGAAGGGGTCTTCCTCCAGCACCGGACACACAATACGCTGCTGAGATGATGATGATGATGATGGTGATGATGATGATGATGACGACGACGACGACGACGACGACGACGACGACGACGACGACATCATGTTAACGATCCCTTCTTTTTTTTTGTCGACTGTATTCTTTTCTTCTCATACCCAGCCCAGATTTCAGCCCAGCGGCTGAAATCATTGAAAGATGCAGCGGTTCAACTTGCAAGTCCATGACAAATGTTAAACAAGAAAAGGAAGGGGGGGGGATATAAAAAATTTTTTTCCCTAGTTTTAATCTATTGAGAGACGGAATGTCATGCACGTATATTAATATAATCTTCGCTTATGCGTTTATACACACTTTCAGTAACTATGTTTACAGGATTGAACGAAAAATAAACACAGTGGACTCCAAATACAACATCGCAAATAACGTTCTATGGCTCGTAATAAACAAGTTATGTTACAGCCACTGTTGTGTTTTCCATACAGCGAAACGCCGAAAGGCTAGGGATAGAATGTTCTTCTCAGAAATCGGACTATATTGTCATTAGTGAAGGCGTTAGCAAGCGAGCCAAATAAATATACAAAAAGAAAAAGAGCGCGAGCTACGCAACGTTATAGAAGTCGTGATCCTTCCCAGGACAATGTACTATCTACCAGTCGCTAAGATAACCAACACGCAACGTAACAAGATAGACATCATACTTAGAAAGTGTGCTAGACTTGTCCTCGCACCTAACCATAAAATTGAAGCAAAGGGACTCTTTAACTCACTAGAAGACAGAATAGACATCCACATTCGGGCGCAGATACAAAGACTTCCATCATCTCATCAGGGTCGACCAATACTGAAGAGACTCGGATACGAAACCGCTAACTTATCCCCAATTCCTCTGAATTTACCAGCATGGGATGGTCTGCCAAGGATAAAAGTAGATACCATTCCAAAAAATATGCACTCGGAAAAGAATCGAAAACGGCGGTCTAGAGCAACAAATATAATACAACAGACAGGCGATAAAAACACATACTATACAGATGCCAGTCGTAACGCCGAAAGCAACAGTCGTGGGCCATGACTCGACTCTTGTGAAAAGTTGCTTGAGAGTTCCAACGCCTCATGCGGCATCGCTGGCGATAATGCTTGCCATAACGGAAATGGTACACACATCTGACACGACTACAGTACGAAAGGGCAGTCAAGGCGCTTGCAGAGACATTCAAAACGATGAATCGCCTTTACACATACGCACAGAGCTCCACATGTACATGCACTCTCACCTCCTTCTACATGTACGTATACAATGGGTTCCAGGCCATCAAGGATGGCGAGGCAGTCATCAATTCTCCCGAGCAGAAAATCGGAGACCTCCTAGCCTTGGGCCTATCGAAGACACTTATAACCACAGAAGAGAAAGGAAGATACAGCGGAACGAAAGGCTACACATCTTGAAGTACCGCAGGAAAGCATCAACGCTTCTCGACGCACAATCCTACACGCATTCAAGAGAGGACGCCTCAATCATACGACAAGCACAGGCACACACATTACTCGCACCACACTATCAGCACGGCATTAACAGGGACTCAGAGACTTGAAAACAGTGAGGGACGTATCCCTCAAATAAACACACCTCGTGGGAGTGACTTGCTAACTCACCCTCCCCCCCCCCCCCCTCCATCTTCAGAATGACAATACTTTCTAAACTACCGCACAACCAGCGCCAAGCGCGTAAAGAACGTGCTGCGTCAAGAGGCATGAGCCTACCAGGAGGCCCGAACTTGGGCATTCTCTCTCTCTCTCTCTCTCCATACATTCTCACAAGAGACAACAGTAATGACAGAATTCCCAGTCGAATGTCAGTTAAAACTATTCGATGCTGGCTTTCCGCACAAACACACACAAGCGCTCGCGTAACACGTAGCAAATGAGTGGAACTTCTCCGAACAAAAGGTACTGACGTCGGCTACAAACATCGCAGAACCTTGGAAGTGCTCCCGTGGTCGTCACACGCGCTTTCACGGATTTCAGTAGACCGCCGTCAACGTAACACGGCTGTCGCCATCCGCTGTGTCAGTAATTTGCCGTGACGGTACGGTTTTTCGGTTTTGCGAATATTATTATATCTGTTTTACCGACTCGGCCACTTATTGCCACCAGAATTCAAAGAATGAAGGAACGGACGCAACCCGTGAGCGCGTTTTGCGCTGCTAATTAGCGGAATGACGACAGAGTTGGCATAGTTCGTGAGAGGTCGCGTTGCTTCATGCGTTTGATGGCTGCCTCGCCAGGCCTGAAAGCACTTCGCATGGGCAACTCTGGTAAGCTATACCGTCATTACTGAAACGTTAGTCGGGTCTTATTCCGGTTTAAAACAGGACGCCAAAGAAACGATGGGCTTGCACGTTTCAGCCTTCTCCTGCGGAACAATGGGGTGAAGCTACCCGGAAGGGCCGCTTTTAATAATACGGGAGGCGTGATAGTTAAACAGCACGCGCGCAATTTACAACACCATTGTGAAAAGGCAGCAGACTGCATCGGTAAACCGTTCATCCACCGCCAGTGTAGTTAATAGTTAAGTTGCCGCCCTTTCTGAAAACGCAGCACTGACGCCCTACAGCCTGAGGGTTGGCGTTAGTGTATACGTTATATTTACTTCTGTCCTTTTAGCTGTAGCCTTGAAGACCTCTCGAATTTTCTGCGTGAACCTTTGATGATTTTAAATGTAATTATCTGTTCACTTAGGAATTTAATTGTTTTAGATCGCTTGGCCATGGGTTTGCGATTTCTTTTCTTGGTTGTTTCTATCGCAACTGTAATTGAGATGGAACGGCCGGAAGCTAAGAGTCTGAAGACTGTCCATTTAGACTTCCGGTTAGCCCGCACCGCGTAGCAAGAACTCACGGTGTATTATTAGGGACCATAAGGATGACAAGAAGGTTAATTGCATTAGTCGAGAATTTCTCTAAAGCACCCATAAAGCCGGTGGGCATGCTGCAGGGTAGGTAGACTAAACCACTATAGCAAACTATATCACGATAAAAAAGGTGTTAGTCTTTCTGTCTCACTAAAGCGGTCATGATTTTATGTTATACCGTATTTCAGTCTGTTCAAACGCTGTAGTAATAGCACGAAAAAAAGAAAGAAATTGAGAATGTTGACGACAAGTTCAAGTTTTTTTCGAATATCCTGTAAGGGGTATTCGTGCTTCACTCTCGGACTCGGCTATAAGGAACACTACGAAAAATTGCAATGGGTTCCTTGCTGGTAAAAACATAGGAATTCGCACATTTCGAACGAAATTCACAGCGATATGTGCGTTGTCTGTTGGCTCATCACTTAATAAACTCTCAGTAAGCGGCATCTTAAGAATGCACGATAAACGTACGGGAAATCTTTAGTGAGTCCTTTGAAGCAACGGGCAACAAACAGGCTTGCTATAAAAGACAGCCCATTCTACGTGTCGTAAAACGACAGTAAAAATAATAATAATAAAAATCCGGCGAAGCGAGAGACGACCAGAGGCAACGAAATCGGTTTGAGGAAAGAACAAAGACAGCTAAAGGAACGTCCACTGACGATGATCATTATTCAAGGGACGCAAGTACGTGCTTACGAGTGCAAGCTATTGAGGACAGCATTAGAAAAGCGGCATTCCCGGCACACACGCAGACAGGCCATTCGCTCATCCTTATGCCTGTGCGCGAAACGCTGTGGAGACGTTCTCGTAATGGATGTCGGCGCAGAGCTTTACCAGTACACCGAGTGAGACGAGCTACGACGACCTTGAATGGCATCCAGAGCGCGCGCATCTGTGGAATGCGCTCCAGAACGCTAGCATAAACGTAGGATAATGGATGAATGCTTGCAAGACGAAGCAGACGACAGGCGCTTTGCCCGTCTGCTGCCCGCGGATCCCGTCTAGACGAGACGACAGGCGCAATCACATGGATGGCGTCGTCTGCTCGTAACGTGACGTCACGGCAGATGGGTTACTACTTGGAAAGGGCAATCGGAGTCTGTAAATGTAATACGGCAGTATGAGAATAGCCTTTTCTGCCCATAAAGCAAGATGAGCTTTACAGACGGGCCTCGGTTGTGGGTATATACACGTTGCAGGAAAGCGCCGAGAGTGGACGTCGTCTGCTTAAGACCCCAAGGAAGAAATCTGGAACGACTGCTCTGTTTTTGACTGCAAGATGCACGACTGGATGGCGTAGACGTATGTTGGGAAAGAGTTGCGTAACGCGGAAGGAGACCTAATAAACAACACTCGTTGCTTAGGAACTCGCAAGAAACAGTCATCTGTCGCAGCTGGCGTCGTAAACGCGCGGGGTATTTCTCCCGTCTGCAATGAGCCCTAAATTGCGGGATATGTCTTATACAGCACGTTCAGACGAATTTGTTGCTTATGCAACCCTGATTGCTTTACGTAGTGCACTTCTTGGACGCCGTAATAGATGGCGTACGGAATGTGGTGTTTTTAGAACTACTGATTATGTTACATGCCGGGCAACGAGTAAAGCACATACGTGTACATCATTTCTGTCAATGTTTTATGTGCCACTGTATAGCGTTGTCAGTTTGCGTTTTATTGGCAGCGCGTTTATGATTGCTGCACGACGGTCTCGGTACAGGTATTCACATTACGCGGTTCATCTAATAGTAGTACTTCGAACACTGTCTGGAATGAAGAATTAAAAAAGGAAAGCGATAGAGAAATGTTGCCGTTATGCTTTGTCCCATTCCTCCCTACCACGGAGCAAGAAATATTTAGGAGTGGAAACTCCGCTGTTTGCGGCGACCAGAAAAGGTCACAAGCCCGCGGAGCCGTTATCGTGCTGGCGGCGCCTGGCGGCCTGGAAAGAAATTACCGCCGTTGAGAGCGCGCCGGAGTGGCCGGAGCCGCCTGCCCGGGCGCTGCATTTTTTTTTCGCTGCGGCTTCTACAACGCACCGCATGGCGCCGCCACTGTATATGGCCCCGTCGGCGCATACAACAATTGTGACTTTATCTGGTCGCCCGCGCTCGCTCGCGCTGACGGGAGTTTCACCTCCTATATGTCTTACTCCGTGCTCCCTACTAATGCAGACGACTCCTATCAAGCTTCATATATTAGGCAACCTGTACTATCGGCTGATGACTCAACGACTTTTTACGAGACCTTCGACGAACCATGCTCTGTCGTGCACCAACCATAGAGCAAAAGGAGTCATTTGAGGTAACGGCGGACTGGACGCACTTTCCGAAGCTGACTGCACTACATATTTCTTGATCCCCCATCCCCCTCCCCCACACTTCCGCCGCCTTTGTCTGGTGTAGCTTTTCGCTGTATAGTACTCATTGCCTTATGTACCCGCGTCTAATGTACATCGCACGCGACGTATATTAAAGAGCAAGTAGAGCGCGAAGGTAGTTACGAGAAAATCATTTCCAATGCATACATAAAGCTCCGAGCAGTATGAACCGGTTCCATCTCGCCGAGATTTCTGTTCCCAGTTTTTATACTTAGAGACTGTAGCTGTTGCAAATGCAGCGTAAGACTAAGTATATATAAAATGGGTCGCCCAGACACGCCCCATAATAGAATGTACTCCAGAACTTCACCTGTGCTAACGACATCAAGGCCAGAAATTCAACGCAAGAAAAAACAAAACAAAGAACAAAATAAGCACACTGTCACAAATATGTGATACAGAATTTCCCCGTGTAAGGACACCTGTAAGAAGCAAATAGAAGAATGACATTCAGTGTACACCATTTGCCAGACATGACGGTTAATGTCATAATTTTGCGCACAGGAGGCCGCTTGAAACAACGTGAGATTTGCGCAACAATGAGCAGCAAGGACACTTACGAAATGATTGCTGGCTTACTTTGCATGTTATACGCACGAAGAAATGTAATAGGTGAGCCAGTTCATTCGGAATCAGAATGCTGCGCAATGAAAGCGTTGTCTCATAAATGTTCTCAGCTAGAAATAAAAAAAAAATTAAGTAACAGAAACCAGATCGACCCAAGTAAGCTCGTACGACCCCAAGTCAACAAGAGCCGAGGTAACTTCCAGCTCCAGCGATTCAGAACAAACCCACTCCATCAAATCGCGTCGAGCTCGTATTCATCTTCGCCGAACGAGATCGCTTCCACAGCCAATAACGAAAGAAAGAAAGAAAGAAACAAACAAACAAACAAAGAAAGAAAGAGAAAAGACAGAAGAGACCAAGCAAAGGAGGCGAAACACTGTTACACGAACGGCACTCATTGCCGCATAATATAACTGAGCGGCACCGACTCCGTAAGACGAGATGATGGCGACGTCACACTCCAAAGCGTCGAAGAAGGCAAACAGACGCACGACTCTGAACTCTTCCCACGACCTCCCATCAACCACGGCCGCGTGCAAGCGTCCTTGCCGGAGACGCAGGCGAACGGGGCCCGTTGCTTGGATTCATCAAAAACAAACAAATAAATAAATAAACAGAGCGTTGCCGGGCGTTGTGTAGAATTGGCGCACCAAACGAGAGATAGAGAAGAAGATCGCACACCGGCCAGTCGGTTCCCGCCACGAATTAAAGGGGCACACGAAGCTGGCCGCACGCTTCGGCTTGCTTGTCTTCGAGCTGAACCACGCAGTCCAAACAAAAAGGGCACGCGAGGAACCAGCGCGAAAGCGCATAAGCACAAACGACAGGGTCCTCCGCTTACACACACACACACAAGAAAGAAAGAAAGACCAGCGAGACCTGTTTCTCAATACCGGGAGAAGAGGCAGGACAAAGTGGTCGTGGTAGCGGCGTGGCTAATGACGCATGCCTGCAGGTCGGAACACCCGCACATTCTTGATTTGGTTCCACATAAGTTGCATGTGCAGCATAAGTGCAAAACACTTTTACTTACTAGAGAGAGAGAGAGAGAGAGAGTATTTATACTTCGAGGAACTTTCGCGAAACGAGATAAAAGAGTGCACGAGTGAATCTCGTTCTCCTCGCCAGCACATCTCCTTCTGTAGATTTGGCTTTCCGAATGACACCTGAGCTTAAGCTTTGGCTTCGGCTGAGACCTTCACTGATCTAGCCACGCGTCGATCGGCTAGATCCGCCACCTCGTTGACTTGTGATCGATTGGAGACATGCTAACCTAGCTGGCTAAACGACGACACGCCCACTGCTGCTTCCGTTCGGCCGATCACGTTACGCCCACGAAGGAAGGAAATAAAGAGCGGCCTTTCGCTGGCGCTCCAGCGATTGCACCGACACCTGTCGGGAAGGTTCTAAATCGTTTCTCGCTCATCCGTCACGCCTCGGGAATCCTCGCGCAGCCGGCTTTATCGTGGGCAGACGGCGCCTCGGTCCCTACTGTCCAGCCAGCGCTTGCGGGTCACGTTTGTTTCGCAATGAGATGGCCGCGAAACGCTTTGCAAAGTGGAGATTGATCCGATCGTACGCGTCGGGCATGACGGGATGAAGACTGAGAGAATCTAATCAATAACCGGCTGTGCGAAAATCGAAACAAACAAATTAGTAGCCTCAGGTAAATAGGCGGCTACAGGTTGAGAATAAACAAAACTGCGTTCATTGTATCGGGCGCAATTACACTGCTACGCGTGTCAATCAATCAGGTGGCAGTCGGGAAGTAGACACAGAACGCAGGAGTACGCACACAACATGGCGTCTACGTACCTTGACGCCTGCGCTGTCCTCGTAATATTTGAATCAAGACATTCAGAATTGGAGTCACTTTTGTTCGCGTATGAACGGAGATGTGAGGGCTTCGAGAAAGTAGATCCATCATAATGATTGTCCACATAGCGTGATTGGGTAACGGCGCCGTGTCTGCACGTTAATTAGCGAATGAACACTTTCACGCTCACTCGACACCTCTACGTGCAGTCGGAAATAAAATAAGGGGGAACAAGACGTAAAAATATAATAACAAACGAAAAATGGCTAGCACACCGAAGTTCAGTATTGCACTGCTCAATAATGAAGGTCATACTGAAGGTCGTACTCATAGTAAAAAAAAAATTGTATTTGCTTTCTTGTCGAAACCGCGGCCACTAAATCTTTATTCCGGCCAGTATACCGAAATGCGAGCTCTGTTTGCGATGGCCTTGCGTGAACAGATATAAAGATGCATCGAGATACTACCGACTTAACTCAAAGGTTAGAGACGCAACTGTACGCTCTTAGACAAACATACACCCTTTGGGTCGTATCTTGCCACACAACAATAACCGTCATCTGTCTTGTCTGCATTTACTTTCTGTAACACTTGCCGTGGTTGCTCAGTGGCTATGGTGTTAGGCTGCTGAGCACGAGGTCGCGGGTTCGAATCTCGGCCACGGCGGCCGCATTTCGGTGGGGGCGAGAATACCCGTGTACTTAGACTTATGTGCACGTTAAAGAACCCCAAGTGGTCGAAATTTCCGGAGTCCTCCGCTACGGCGTGCCTCATAATCAAAAAGTGGTTTTGGCACGTAAAGCCCCATAATTTTTTTTTTTATTTTCTTTAACGTTGCGAGCCCGGTACTTCCAAGTCACGAACTGCATGCGCGTTATCAGCACGACATAGCATTCTCGACAGGAAAGTAGCGAGCGCAGCGTTTTCAAGAAAGGAAACGTAAGCAAAACAGATGACGATTATCGCTGTGTGGCAAGATACGACCCAAAGGGTGTACGTTTGTTTAAGAATGTAACCGCAAAGTGTGAAGATTGCGGCTTGTTTTTTAGTGCTGTGCCCATAGTATAGTTAGACCATAAGTAATACCTGAACTTGTCTCACCGGCAAACGAAATGCGATTCGCGGATTCCAACTGGCGCACACACACACACACACACACACACACACACACACACACACACACACACACACACACACACACACACACACACACACACACACACACACACACACACACACACACACACACACACACACACACCTGGTGAAGTCACACGAAAAGCAATGTTTCGCAGATTGGGACTGCATTCAGAATTCAGCACAAACAGCTGTACGATATTATTCGCCGGCGCATAACCAGTAGACGCTCTCGCCAGGCGCAGTATATTGTGACGGGAATAGTCTGTCAGCAACTCATCCGGACAAAAAACCCGCTTAGATGACGCCCGAGATGATCGCGTTGCGAAACTGAATTGCGTGCGAGCCACCTTTACTAGGCTGTATCGCAGTAGCCTGAAAGCAGACAGATGTAACGCCGAAGAGAACGCGTGCCCAACACGTGAAACGCCGAAGTGTGAAAATTAATCCCGCGGCCAGCGTACCTTCAGAAGCAAGCGTATAAAGTAGGCACTCGTAAATCTAAACCCAAACGAAGGCAAACTTACGAACAAGAGACAGTTATTATGTTGCTTGGCCAACGACTAAGATTATAGGCTCAAGGACATAAGGAAAGGAAATAGAAAACTGTTCAATGTTATGCGCTATGCTATGAAGAGAGCTATCTACTTTAGAGGTAATTATGAGGCTAGATTACATGTAGAGTATTTATGTAGGCTTTCTTTTACTTTTTTTTTTATTATGCGCTACAGAGGTGCGCTCACTGTGACTACTTCTTCAGTCAGCATAAGAGCTAACGTGAGCCTGTTTACTGGAGATTGTATTCAGCAAACATGTAACCTTCATTTACGGGGCGTTATAATTTAACGTTAACAGAACTTTTAAAGATAGGCTGTGACATTTAGTATGAACATACTTACTGAGCTGGAATACTCGAATAACGTACATCACTTACACTGCAAATCAGTGCACACATCTGATTAATTAACAGAAGAAAACGCACTAATTAACTTTTCGTCTAATTACTTTACCATGCATTCTTGCAATCCACAAATTGAAGCCAAGCCAACGAATTTAGAAACTACCAGTTTTAAGTTAAGCGCCGTCAAACTTGCCCTACAAATGCACAATTCCGTTTACTGTTTAAAAATAAATGCCTTTTTTTCATTGAAGCCCAAAAGTTACTGGGACACAATGCATTTTGTCGAAATTTTTCTGCACGCACACTTAAAAACCGGCGTCATCGTCAGAATTTGTTCCAAGCGGATACGACTTTAAAAGTCCCCGACTACAATTTGTAAATTGCACTATGTGCCGTAAGGTAACTAGTTTACAAGCTAGGTAACAAGAACTTGTTATTCAGTTAAATAATTCACTTCCATTTTTTGTGCAAATATCGTGTGCGTCTGAAAGTAATCTAGCTCAAGAAGTAGAATAATGCTATGTGTCACGGGTGATTTTTAAAAATTCCGTTAAATATGAAATAAACAAATACCCTGTACATATCCACAAATACATCTGGCGAGATACCGACCGACTTACGCATAAGGTGGTGTCGAAAACCCGACGTCTATGACGTGCTTCCGGCTCACAAAATCGCTTCCGGCTCACAAAATCGCTTCCGGCTCACAAAATCGCTTCCGCTGAGTTCAACACGCAATAGCACAGCCTTTAACCGCATTCTAATTCCAGAGGGCACCACCTTACGAGACGTGGATTTGGAGACCACCTACAGCAGTAATTGCCTCAAATCCGAGAAGGGAAAGGGGGAGGGGAAGAGCAGTCAAAGAAATGTTAGCTTCTAATAAAAAATTTAACAAAGCAGTAATCATCAGACGAACATTGTCAGAGTCGTCAGCGTCAAGCAATAGGTTCCTGGCAGACCAGCTGAGATATGCCGATGGGAGATATGCCGCTGTTAACGCCATGAGTCATGAGGATGCTATGACGTTGCACTTCCTTCAGGATTCACCCGCGTTACAAACAACATTAAAAGACTTGTCAAGACACGAATCGTGTATTGCAATCAGGATCGCTTCCAACTCACCGCGGTAACTCCGTGGCCACGCGGTTGCGCTGCCAATGGTGAAGTCGCGGGGTACAAACCCGGCCCCGGCGGTCGTACCCAGATGAGGGCGGAACGCAGTACATACCGGGCATTGGTTGCATTGGTTAAAGAACCCCGGAAGATCGAAATTAACGCGGGGTCCTCGACCACGGCGGGACCCATAATCAGATCGTGGTTTCGGCTAGTGAAACCTAATGATTCACTATTTTTTTAGGATCGCTTCCCCCGAGTTACTGCCTTTGAATACATTACCTCCGAGATCTGCACAGCTCTTTGATTACACTACCTCCGAGATCGTACCCGATTTGATTACGCTGTCTCCTTGCAGGATCGGCCCAGTTTGCTTGGCCTGATAGCCACATGAAAGAAAGCTTCGCAAAAAAAAAGTGAAGCACAGTAAACGACTGCCAAGGCAAAGAAACTTCCTAGAAGTATCTCGCTAGGCCTTGAAAACATCGTCTGTTTTGATCACACTGTCTCGCATCCAAAACTAGTCACGGCTTAAAGTTTCATGAATAAGAACGTAGCGCGCAGTTTTAATTAACTGCCCCATATAGCTTTGCCGTGCTGAATGAGAATGGAATTCAAAGAATAGGATCCCAAAGAAGGGTCTGGACAAAGCGCCCAGAATTAGCTCCAACCATTCTCACAAACCCCGTTTCAGCCCCCCCCCCCCCCCCTAACCAAATTGAGAGAATATGAAACGACGTAGCGCCACTCGTACTAAACAGTCGGAAGGGCTAAACATGGGAAACAGCATAAGGCACTCACCCCTCCCCCCTCTTTCTTTTTTTATAGTACCTTTGGCCTGACTGCTATCGTCACCATTTAAGCAAGACCCAGTCGAAACAATGAAGTGCCAAGAAAACAGTGAGACGAGCAGCTAAAGAAATGAGAGAGAGAGAGAGAGAGAGAGAGAGAAACGGAGCCAGGAATCGTCAGAAGCGCCGATCCAGCGAAAGCCTTGGTAATTAATCGCGGTACAAGGTTAATTACCGAGCTTCCCAGCTCGGGGCTATTTTTCATCTGATCGAAAGCACAGGGGGGTCCGGTTTTCTCGTGAGCAGAAATTGCCGGCCTGTTTGCTGCTTCCGCCTTGCATTTCTCTTTTTTTCTTTTTCTTAGCTCGTCGAGATCACGTTCTGTTTCGTTCATCATAATCGACTCAGTTCGTTTCGTCGCTTCTTTTTCTTGTTTTTGTTATCAGATCTCTGTAATGGCCAACCTACACTGCGAGGGCGACGTGTGTTTTCCGCGTGTGTGAATTAATTAGCGGAGGGACTAATTTGTGGGATGAGACAGAAGTTGCAATGTATAGGCTAAAAAATGCGCCTGCCCATCGAATAATATTACCATATGTTTTTGGAGAACGAGCTCTCTTACTGGCGTGCCGAATAATGAAATCGTCGTTTTGGCACGTAAAACCCCGGAATTAACCCTGCTCTCTTATGTTTCGCTGACCATCTTAACGTTTAAAAAATCTCAGATAGTAAAGCGTTTGAGTTGTGTGAGCGCATACAGTTTACTTCAATTATGATAGTAAGCCACAGACAGCGTTCGTTTGCATTGGCTCGCGTGAAGCTTCTTGCGTGTCAACCGTGCCTCCGAGATGCGCAATCACGCAAACATTTACTGGCGACAGCGAGTCATACTTAGTCTTTGTCATGGTCCCTGCCGTCTTGCCTGAAGACTTTTGTGTGTCATGTGTACAATCCTCCTGCCCCCCCCCGCCCCCTCAGAAAAAAATATAACGAAACTAATGTACAGGAACCGAAAAAGACGCGAAGGTGCAAACGGAGATGTCGGCGACAACGCATCCCGACAGCAGCATACTGGATGACGCTGCAATACTGCCCAGAAGCAAACTCCGAGGCTTCACCAAAGAGGGCAGTATCTCCGCTTTGCTAGCGTGAGTTAAAGCACAAGGCTTTAATGAGCAAATGCACGTATGTAGGCGGAATCGTTCGCAAAAGAGTCCCGACGTTGCTGCCGCAAGCGCTTTTAGGCCCAGATTTAAACTAATAAAATTCATTCACAGTAGCTTACACGATCCTCAGTGGAATATTGTGATTGTAGCCCGTATGTTCGATCTGACAAGTTTTTTAGGTGTCATAATCGACAGGGACTTGTCATGGAGCCCTCACGTATCATACGTGAAAAAACGGTTGACAGGCATCTGCCACCTGTTCAAGTTTTTCACTGGCAAGACTTGGGGATGTCGACAAGTGCTATGCCATAGAACTATACAGGGTGCTTTTCCTCGGCTTTCTGAGGTACAGCTTGCCAGTAATAACCAACAAAGGCAAAACGAATCTACGCGCAATACGAAGTGTTCGGGCTCAAGCGCTCCGGATCTGTCTAGGACTGCCTGCCTCAGAGTGCATCAGCAGTGGCTACTGTAGCAGTCGCTAGAGACCACCTTGTCAAGACCCACATTGAAATTGAAACGCTGAGGACCCATATAACGTATATTGCCAGGACTCCTCGCCACCACCTAGCATCTCTACCGGCGGACAGACTACACACCTCTTCCAGCCAAACGATAACCGCACATGGTGAATCATTGCCAGCTTGTTTCACTCCGGCTGCGAAACCTTCGGTTCTTCCATGGTGCCTCGCTCATCCAAAGATCAACCTGACAATACCTGGCATCACGAAAAATGCTGAACAGCACTTAAACAGCTCACGTTACTACTTGTGTATACGAGAACAACCGTGGCTTTACGCATATCTACACTGACGGATCTGTCCTGCCAAAGAGCTCCGCTGCGGCAATCGTACGTGATACCAGCGAAAGTTACAATCGTAAAATTTAAGACGACTCACGCGACAACATCGACGGCAGCAGAGCTCGCAGCGCTCTTTACCGCCCCTCATTACATCGGTGATGAACCGCCACACAAGTGGACGACCTGCGATTCAAAGGCGGCACTGCAGTCTCTACCGTAACCTTTACAACGCGCACCGCACGAACAGCTAGTATTTCAGATTACAGAGACGATGCACCATATAAGTGATGCAGGCCATGAAATAACTTTCCGATGGCTTCCAAGTCACTGCGGGATTATCGGCAATGAACGGGCCGATCAAGCTGCCCGTTCAGCCTACACTGAGGACCACCACGTACCAATACCGCATTCTAGAATTGACGCCGCACGGAAGCTCCGCCTGCTTGCTCGCCAGTGCACCACGTCACAATGGAATGGGCCACATTTCAAGAATTCCCGACTATACTCCCTTGATCCCCCATTAAGCCTTCGAGTCCCATCAGAGCTTCGTCGTGGAGACGCCACGCTTTTGTATCGACTGTGGTTGGGCGTTGCTTTTACCAGAGCCTATGCGTTCCGCATATGGATGGCCGACACCGTAACCTGTGACTACTGTGGCTATGAAGAATCGGTTGGCCATATTTTGTGCGACTGCCCGCAGTATAGCCCAAGGAGGGAATCCCTCCGCCGCGAACTCGACCGCTATCGAAAGAAGGAATTCTACACCATCGACAGGACCTAACGTCACTGAAGAAAGCCGTACGCTAGCGCTACTGCGCTTCTTGCGATCTACCGGCCTTTGTGAACGTCTCTAACTGGAACGCACTTTGTGTGTGGCGTAAGCTAATCAGGTGGCTATAGAGCTCAGATGGTAGAGCGGCTGCCCCGGAAAGGCGGTGGTCCTGGGTTCGAGTCCCGGACAAGGTCGAATTTTTCCTCAAGTGCGAAGCTTGTTCTTTCGAGGAACCCGAACGGGTTTCATTTGTAGCAATTGCTACGATCGGGTGGATGTCACATTTCCCCCTTTATTAGCCCTTTGTATGTGTGTCTCTGGGCGTGCATTTTTTTCTTAACCCTTCCCTCTCTATGCTCTTTCTAACCCTCATCTCCGAACCCAGTGTAAGGTAGCCAACCGGGGACTAATATCTGGTTAACCTCTCTGCCTTTCCTCTTCATATCTCTCTCTCTCTCTCTCTCTCTCTCTCTCTCTCTCTCTCTCTCTCTCTCTCTCTCTCTCTCTGTTGTAGCTCGGACAAGCCGTATTGTCTCCGGTTTCACCAACACGCACAAATAGACAGTCGTCGGCTTCCTTATATAGTGTGGAGTGTTATAGGCGCCTAATCTCGACAGAATACCGGACCAGCAGGCGTTAAAATACTCTGTTTCTTAAAATAGGTAACATTAGGTTAGGTTAGACTGGGACTGGAATGTGGGAGACTAAAGCCTTACGCTGCGATAATATTGCGTACGCGGAGCTGTAAAATAAGTGTTTGTTACTATTCTCATTGCTAAACTTAAACTAGCAGAAATTGCTACAAATCAGAAACGACTACCTCCGCCTCTCCGGTCCCTTGTTCACAAAAGGCTGTTACCCAAAGTTTGCTTGTGATATAACACTCCAGCCAATCCTGATGCTGGACATATCGTTATCGAAGGTGACCAGCCATCGGCAAAGATCGCTTATACCAGTGACACACGTACACTTCTGATCGCGATCGGAGCCGATCCCGATCGGATTTCTTGATCGCGATCAACAATAGTCGTTGTCCCACGGTTCAACAATCCGGATCGAGTTACTGCGTCTGCTCATTGCCTGCAACTCTCAGAACTGCATAACGCATGGGCTATAAGTTCAAATTTGCAAAGCATGGCCAAATTTGGACGACAGATCAATTTTATAGCTCGCTATTGCTGCTAAAAGTTTTTTTTTATTTAGCTGCTCTCAGTTCTTGTCTTCAGCATTTTCTGAATACTGTGCTAGAGGGCGCAGACGTCAACCTGCGATCGCGATCAAGAAACATGATCGCGATCACGATCCGACAGTGACCGTGTAGCAGCACACAGTTTCGGATTGAGTCTAATCCGGATCGGCCCTGATGGCGATCAGAAGTGTACGTGTGACACCGGTATTACGAACAAAAATGCCTTGTGAATTTGGTTCCTGGTCTTTTAATTCATCCGCCACAATGACAAGTCTTCCGTTTATACGCATGAAGCATGTCGCAGACGTATATATCAGGCGATGCTATTGCTTCTGAGCCAGCTGGAAATGAGAATGCTTATTTTAACTTCTTCCCGTGCTAACACGCAATAGCTACCTTGTACAGATTGTGTACCAGACGGCGGTCCGACGGTAAATCACACAGATTTGGTTCAGGGCATTTTTATCTGCTCCGCAGATGTAAGTTTATTTTACTTGAAACGCGCGTCGTTTTACTCAGCTCGTACAACATAGCACGTTAACGCGGCTTATTATGAGGAACTTAATGATAATCAACGAGTGATTGCATCTCATGAGCATGAATTTCCACTAACAAAGCGAAGAAAAATAAAAGACAAGACATGGTGGCCTACGTATACAAGTTAGCCCTCATTAAATTCGTCTACGATAAACCCGGAAGCTCTGTCTTCATCTGCATCCCACTTGGCAGAACAGCAAACACTCGCAAAAGGTACGACCCTGTAAGCAGACGAATTCCAATTTGCGCTCACCTTTCTTGATTACAGAGAGCGAAGCTGTGTCTCTATGCCATGGGAAAACATTTAGGCGACCCCTATCAGAAGACGTAGTGCCTTTGCATTGGATTGTGAGTGTGTGTGTGTGCGTGCGTGTGCGTGTGCGTGTCTGTGTGTTTGGGAGGGGGGTTGAGGGCAACATTTAGTCACGCCTGGGAGCATGAGATCGCAATTAGCACAACGAATCACCTCCGGGCGATGCATGTTCTTCGTTCGATACAGACATGCTCGCCTGATTAATGATCTTTAGCACATATTAATGTAACGAATCAGGCGTGATACTGAACGAAGAGAGAAAAGAAATCTTGGCTTGCGTCTAACGCAAGAAAGGGTCGGCGTAAATGCATATAAGTTTGCGCGTCTGAATGCGACAGAGTGGGCGTGCTTAGTTCGCGCAGTGCTACAGGGATATGCGTCGGATTTGAAACTTTACGAATCGTCGCGCCACCCCCAAAAGACCAGTTAAAGTTATAAGCACTTTCATTAGGCGAGACGAGCACAAAGTGCTAGACTGCTTTGAACTCGAAGTACTAACGTCTGACACATCAGGAAGGTCGGCCACATTTAGAGATAGAGAAGTACTTCTCCGAAAACTATTTTGATTGGAATAACTCGTGAAACTCTGGAAGGATAATCAAGTATGTAAACTGGCCTGTCTTTAGCCTCTGCTGGCATAAAAAAGAAAAAAAAATAATCAGGTCGCCATTTGGCATATCCTTACGTGAATCGGCCCACATCTTATGGTGTCTTATGGCTCCTCCCCCTATTAAGCAACCTGCTTTTCTAACCTTTGTGTGGCCCAAGCTGGAGTATGCCGATGCTATTTTTGACCCCCACCACAATAACCTTATTAATGCCCTCGAGTCGGTTCAGAACCACGCGACACGATTTATCCTGTCAACTTATTCGTACCCCCTCCCCCCCCCCCCCCCCCCAATTCAAGCATCTCAGCACTAAAAGCCCGAATAACCTACCCACTCTAGCCTCACGCCGTAAAATAGCACGTCGTAACCTTTTTCATATTTTCTTTATTCTTTGCCTTTTGACAAACCGTACATAAAAAGAGCACATCGCATTGCCCGCACCAGTCATTCTAACACAGTATATCGCCCACAAGACCGTTACTTTTCAGCAATCATTTTTTCTGCGCACAACACGAGACTGGAATGGCCTGCCCGCCGAAATTGCCACTATCATCGACCCACTTGCATTCAAGCAATTCATCGGAAATATCCCTTTGTAATTTGTAGTATCTATCTTTGTCCCTAACCCCCCCCCTCCCTCATGTAATGTCTCAACAGAGACCTTTGAGGAAATAAATAAATAAGTATACGTAAAAGGGCGCCCATTGTCCTTTTGATAATTACAACAATTCAGAGATGCTGGTACCCTGGACAATAACAAGAAGGAGCGAGATCATTGGGAACACCATAGTGCGTATGCACGTGTCCCTACGTCACATGTCTCTCCGAGCCAAGGCGTCAATTACTCACACTCGAGTCAACAGACCTGAACGCTGTATTGAGCGCTGTACAACACGTTTCGTATAGCAAGAGCTGTATTACCAGATTACTATTAACGCAACCTATCGGTTGCGTTTAATAATTAGATATGCGTCGGAAACTTAGCGGTACACCTTTACAGAACCCCCATTCGCCCTTATATAGAAAGGCGTTGGAGTAAAAACTATGACGCCACAAAGTGCTTCTTATATGCTACTGTAACTTGACGCAAAATAGAGAAAATAATGATGTGGGAGTGAAGGTAACAGAAATATAGCTGAAAAGCAAAGCAGCATCGACAAGGTCCGAAATAAACTTCATTTCATTGCGGTTGCAGCGGGATGTCATATGCTGAATGACAAACCTGGTAGTACAAATAAAATGGTCCTTCGTTCCGTTGGTTGTGTTCAATTCCTTCAATATAGCCTTTTGATTATTTTACTTGTGCTAAAAGAAACTTCAGTTGACACTCCAAAGTCGACTATAACAATCACGGATTTCTTAGTGAACGAAGATTCACGTTATAACTAGAATGGCCTCCAGATATCATACGAAACAATTGAAACCGAAAGCTGTACAGACTCATTACCAGCTTACCACACACAATGTGCAACTAAGCCGAAATCCTAACTACTATCAATGCTTGCCAGGAAGAATTCAATGTTTAACATTGAGGGTTGCAATGTGGACTTGTTGGTAATGCATCTTCAAGGGGAGCACGGTAGCGCGATTAAAAGACGGGACAAAAGAAGACACGTAGGGACACACACAGCGCTGTGTGTGTCCCTATGCGTCTTCCTTTGTCCCGTCTTTTAATCGCGCTATCGTGCTCCCCTTTAACATTGACCCACCAACTATACATCTGTTACCTACAAGCAATATTCAGGTTAGGACTGGAAACTAACCACTGTTTTATTATATCTTTACATCACGCAAGTTGTCAAAACGGAACCGAAAGCCCATGTGAATTTTCGCAACCAGCGTCGTGGCATAACGAAATGAGTGATAAAAGAAAGAAGAAAAAAATAGCTGACAAGGCTTATATCGCAGACAGCGTATACGACTGAAGCTAGCGTGCATCATATCTCAAGCAAACATTCTACTAAGGCTTGTCTTGTGCTTCTATTCTTAGTAGGTGACAACGGCGCGTTCATCACCGCTATCAAATGAAATGACAGCGGGCCCATTTGGGCCTTTAATTACGGCCAGGAGGCGTTAGATAATAGCTGCCCGTACGATGACCCCCCTATGCGAACATAGCGAGCTACAGGCATGATGTCTCTTCCATAGCGGTGTGCACATAATTATCCGCGTTCAAGGGCATATCGACGATGACAGTTTCGGGTGCGTGACCTAGATTGTCGTCTGCTGCTGGCAGGACTCAGACGGACACACGCGCATGAACGCACGCACAAACAGAAAATAGCCCCGAGCTGTTGATCGCCCGGGGAATCAGCTGTAATTACTTCGCAAATGAAGCGCGCGATCAACGTCGTCCAGAAGGAGAAACAAAACAGTAAAGAAGCAGAAGGAAAGAAGATGACAAACAGTCTGCGACGCCGGGCGAAGGATTAAAATAGACTCGCTCTGCGCCAGAGGACTTTCGATGTCCTCCACTGATTTCTGCGTTTAACGATCCCAGACGTCGGCGCGGGCAGACGAGACGCGGTGCGTCAGACGACGTGCGTTTAATGGCCGACCCAGTTCGCTTGTGTGGAAATTATCGAAGCAGACGATGGGACCAAGTTATCGTCTGCTTCGTTCGTCTGGAAATTATCACGCGTGTGGGCAGCGGGAGAAAGATCACCGGGACAAAAGTGAGAAACTATCGTCTGCTAGGCAGTGCAAGTACTTGAAGGGCGAGGGTGATTCGTTGCGACAGTGATGCGCTTTGATTACAGCCAGTCTCGGTTCCACCATCGCCCCCCGCAGGAGCTATGTGAGGCTTCCAACGACCCTTTTATGGCTTCCCGTTAACGACTCCAGCAACAGTTCGCGCGAGGCGTTCACTATGTAGCAGCGATAATGAGTGTGGTGCCTTACCCAGGACGCCATTAATGCGTGTTAAGCTTACCATGTGTGCGAATCCGAAGCTGTTGGCTGAATGCTGCGTTCACTGTGGCAGAAAGGACAGGGCAATACAATAACGGTGGAACAACTAAGAAAGTACCTGCGTAAATATGGGGCTGCGAACCCGCCGTGGTTGCTCAGTGGCTATGGTGTTGGGCTGCTGAGCACGAGGTCGCGTGATCGAATCCCGGCCACGGCGGCCGCATTTCGATGGGGGGCGAATTGCGAAAACACGCGTGTACTTAGATTTAGGTGCACGTAAAAGAACCCCAGGTGGGCCAAATTTCCGGAGTCCTCCACTACGGCGTGCCTCATATTCAGAAAAGGGTTTCGGCACGTAAAACCCCACAATTTAATTTTTTTAATGATGTTGTGAACAGCAAACCGCGCTTTTCAAAGGGGTACAAAAAGTATGCGTGTTATAGAAAAACGTCTGCGTGAATATTAAATAGGCTTTCTTCGGTCTTCGAAATACCTTTACTCGGCGCATGGAATTTCAGCACGTGGTCTTGTTAGATTAATTTTTTTTTTTTACTGGAAGTCCACTGTTACGTTAATAAGAAAAACAGTGCGGTGACTGCGATAGGGAACGGCGCAATAAACTTGTCAGCCGGTGGTCACACTCTAAGTACAACTTTTAGACACCACAAAGAATTAACAGACTACGGAAGAAAGAAAGCTGCATACGAAAATAGCTATTTCTTTTAGTTATGGTTGTGTAAGTGACGAGGGTTAAATTTACAGTAAATCATTGTTCTGGACGTTGAAGGAAAGGGAATGAAAGTGTAAGAAAGCACTACTTTGCCGCAAGTGGGAACGAACCCAGAACCTCTGCAAGACGTGCGCGTTGCTCTGCCAGTTTCTGTTTCCTTTTTTAACAATATGTCGTTTATTGTAAATAAAGCCCTAATACGCTTCTAAATATAAAGTTCACTTACTAAAAACGATAATTTCTTCTGCAATTTTACTGGATTCAGTGTCAGTTGGTCTGATATGGTTGTCACTAAGAATTGAACCCTCACCCCACCCCCCACCCCCTCTAGTTTATTCGTTTCTGTTAGCCTTCCATCCATTAAGCATACATAGTTACTCATGTTTTCTTATTTGCCTACACAAATACTGGTTTTAATCAACGATATACAATGCCACCCTAACTTCAAAATGGGAAATATATGAATTCTGGCTAATAATTGCACAGCCGTAATCATGAGCCTTTCGAGCCACTTCGTACTCACAATATCGGCTCATAATATCGCTTACTGTATACTACAAAGACGCCACGACGAACAAAATAATGTAAAAATAAACGCGTACCTATTTATAAAACTGCAACCAGGCCGACCAGAACAGCAGAAAGGGTAGAAGCTGCCCCACTAACTCTGCCACATCAATCGGCACTTATATAAATATATATTTTTCTGTTGCAGTCTTTGCCAAGCTGCAGTAAGTAGCTTCGTGCACCAAATCATTACTTCAGAAATAAGACAGGAAAACAAATGTTATAATGACGGAGCACATCTGCGAGCGCATAAAGGTGGTTTGAGAGCCGCTGTAACCGAGCCGTCGATTGGCTTCCCCCGCTGTGCCACGTCATCAGAGTACGGGGATAAATTACTAGCCGTCAGAAGGGCGACGTGACAAGCTAGAAACGCCACCCGTCCGAGAGAGGGCCTACGAATCCTCGCTCTTAATTATTCTAGCCACCTATGCGAACGAGCTGTTCTTTGTCCCAGATAGAGTGCGTCATCCCTTCGAGCTTAATTACGACACACGAAGGCTAGGTCGCTAGTTTTTTTTTTTTTCGTGTTAATTTATCTTGCTCGTATAGTATTCAATGTGTTCGGCGTGTAGAGCAAACGACCTTTTGTCAATGTGAAGGCTGTATTTAAAGTGGTGCGATGCCTTAGTGCATAGTTATGGTGCGCTGAAAAGCATTGTAGAGGAGGAAATAGCATACGAGAACGGAGAAATGGTTTAGGTAGTGTTTGCGTCAACGATATCGTTAAAACTTAGGGAATCTTCGGAATAGGTTTCTTTTAATTTTTTAACATTATTATTTGGGCTTTCAGATCTTTAGAATGTGCCAGAAATGGAGAACTTTGACAATTCCGATCGTACATAATTGTGCGCCAACGAACGCGTTCCTGAATCTAATAGCTTGGCCTTGAAACTGCGGCCACGTGACCTCTGTAGCATATGCTTCGTCATTATATTTTGCCTACTAGACGCCCTTATGTCAACACAGTTCAGCTCTACTGTCAGCGACATATTATCACGTGCACCGAAATATAAAGTTCTGATCGCACGTATGTGCACCGCCAAACACCGTCCTGAATATAGAGATTTGACCTTGAAGCGACTGTATTTCCCGGACTATAGTCCATGGACTATACAAGTTTAAACACTGAAATTTTGCGGGACGTTGCCTATCTATAGGCGTAGACTATACATGATGTTATTTTTTTTATAGCTCAGAAGCACGCTTGGGTAAAACAAGTTTACACTGGGCTTGAAAATTTCATTCCGTACTAAAACAACGCGAAATTGGTTGTCGCTGCATACGATCAATATACTCCCTGCTCACATTGGCAGCTCGTGATATGCAAGCGAATGCTGCTCGCCACATACGATAGGTGACTGCATTTGAGTGCTTCGACTTGTGAGCACTCAAATGACCGCGTTCTGCTGTTCTGATCGGCCCCGACGAGAGTGATTTTGACGGATTTTAGGATTGACTACAATATGCAGTCTATTAAAGGGCCCACGGTTTTACTCGCGGGCAACAAAATCATTGCGTCTCTACTTTACACAGGTTTGTACCTGCCGACTGCACAGCGGGTGCGGACTAGCTAAAAATACACCCTTATTTTAGTCCCAAATTGGCTCATGCGAACTATACACAGGATGCGGACTATAGTCCGGATAATACGGTACTGACGAAGAACGCTGCCCACGTTGCGCGACAAAACCGACTGGCGTTTTTTTACGGTCAAGCTGCGAGCGCAGCGCTCGCGTCTCCGAGAGACGCGCTTGTTAATTAAGCGAAATCAGCGCAGTTCTAGAGGCACCGGTGCGCATAAAATGTGAGCAGAGCGGAGCGCAAGCAACGCTCTGCTAAAACTGTCCACCATCGAGTCCTGCTGGTCGAGAGGGCCGGTGGAACCAAGACGGCACAACGGCTGCAGGGGAGGTCTTCTGCAAGAGTCCACCTAGTGGACATGTCCATTTCGTCTGCTGTCCGCTTTTGCATCGACTGTGGTTGGGCGTTGCCCTTAACAAAGCCTATGCGTTCCGCATAGGGATGACTAACACCCCAACCTGTGACCACTGCGGCCCTGAAGAATCAATTGACCATATTTTGTGCGCCTGCCCGCAGTACAGTCCACAGAGGGAATGCCTTCGCCACGTACTTGACCAACTGGACGACCAACTCCTATATCGGAAAAAAGAATTCTATACCATCGAAGGGACCTAACGGCGCAGAAGAAAGCCGTGCAAGAGCTATTACGCTTTTTGCGATCTACCGGCCTTTGTGAACACTTTGCGAACTTTGTGAAGCCTTTGTGAACTGGAACGCCTGTTGTGTGTGTGTGTGTGTGTGTGTGTGTGTGTGTGTGTGTGTGTGTGTGTGTGTGTGTGTGTGTGTGTGTGTGTGTGTGTGTGTGTGTGTCCATGTGTGCGTACTTTTTGTTCTTTTTTTACCGTTTTCCTCTCTGTCATCTTTCTAACCCCTATCCCCCATCCCCAGTGTAGGGTAGCAAACCGGAGACTGATATCTCGTTAACCTCCCTGCCTTTCCTCTTCATTCTCTCTCTCTCTCTCTCTCTCTCGTCTGCTGTCAAAGTTCTGATTGGCTGTGGCGCCCCTGGCTGCTGCGGACGCGCGCTGCGAAGCTCAGCCAAACAAAACTTCAACGGCGGACTAGATGGACATGTCCACTTGGTGTACTCTTACAGAACACCTCCCCTGGAGTAAGGATCCACGCCATATACTGAACTGCTCTGTAAATATGTTTTCTTTCTCAAACTGGAGAGATAATAAACCAATAACGCAGCCTGCGTCGAAGCGTCGAAACCAGTATATGAACGAGGCGCCAGTGAGAAAGCACAACCACACGCCGGCTTCGGTGAGAGCCAACAACGTATACCCCTGCAGTCGGAGCGCGTGCATGCAGACACCGGTGTCAGTAGGGCCCAACGTTACGTAACGTTGGTACAGCCGGCGCCGGATACAGAAACATGCGTCAGATACGTTAAGCTGGATATAATGACGCGTTGGAGAAGGCACGGGCGTAGCTAAGGAAATACTCAGTGAAATGCTTGTAAACTCGTGGGTGTAGATGTCCGGACCCTTAGGACTTACGATGGGAATCAGAACAACCTTTAATTTCGACCTATCCTATGGGTTGCTCGGATTGGCATGCAAACGCGAGTGCATTTATATATATATATATATATATATATATATATATATATATATATATATATATATATATATATATATATATATATATATATATATATAAACACACAAAACTGACTGGTACCTTCGATCCTCGAAAAGGCAGAGCGTGTGTCGAGCGAGCTCCTGAACAACATTTCGCAGTGTGGTGAACGCAGTTTAAATCATGGATCTGAGGCATTAAATATGTGCGACGTAACTCTAACGCACGTCTCACGCATTTAGCACTAAATAGCCACATAATTTGTTTAATTGCTAGGGCATAGAGGTACTAGACCGGAGCGTAGAAAGACTCAAAGCAGAGCCAAATACAGGGCTATCGTTCATTCACACAGAAGAGCTTACAAAGCACTAACCTTTCGATGAGCGCGAAGGACAACCCGCGTTTACTTTCACAGACCCTGCTTTCGCAATACTCCTCAGCTATGCGCCCATTCTGTCCTTCAAACCAACGCGGAATGCTTTAAAATAAGTGAGAGAAACGCAAGGACGAAACAATCAGCATGCAAGAAACGCAAACATGCGTCAAGCAAGGCACACTCTGGCACCGATAATACGTTATCTCTTTCGTCACTGCCCCCCTTTTCTACTGTTTGCTGTGCTGTCGTACAAGTCTCGCTCGTGCATATTTGCTCATTCGACGCACGTTCATCGGCACGAAGTCACCAAGCCGCCGTGTCCCCTGCGAGTCTGTGAACCGACGCAAGAACGCTGACCCTTCGACGAACGCGTCCCGTGTGTCAAGTGATAGCGCGAAACGTCGAAAGTGGAACATGCCAACTTCTAGACGTCTCTGTGACGTTCATTAGGGACCCGGCCATGACGCGGGCACGCAAGACACGTCCAGGGGGAAAACGCTCGGAGGCTCGTACTACGTGTATAGGCGATGCTTACTTACCCTGCCTGCCCATTAGGGCAAGCTTGCGATGGTGCAACGATATACGCGACTGGCGTTCTCTCGTGAGAACTGTGTCTTCGTGGCGCAACCGACACGATACACTTAGAAAACAGGAAGCAAACATCGTATGCTCCCCTTAGACGGTACGCTAAGACGCGTTCAGCAGCCTAGAACGTTGCTGAAGGGGCCTCAGAATGACAGATCAAGAAACGCTTCGTGCTAAGCACATGTCACCCTGATTAGGAGGGTGCTTGCAGCTACATTGAGGAAGCAATTAATCCTACATGCGCGGTAAGACTTTGCTTGGGGTTCTCCTTCCAGCCTCGGGGCCAGTCAACAAGTACTAAGCCTGTCATTTTCGGTGGTCACATGCCAGGAGACAAACACGTTAGGATGCAGCGGGAAATTTCTATATTTGACTATCGAGACCACACGTGGCTCCCTTTCCTCCTTTCTCGAGTCCAGCTGAGTTGCCGACTTCTGCGTGTGACCGCCGGATTCGTGCATCCTTTAAATGTAACCTTTTTTTTTTTCGCTATTTGGGCTGCGACCATAGTTTCGATCAACAACGTTTGGCTACATCGCCTTCGGCACGTTTCGATTGCGTAAGCTGTTGACCGCCGTCCCTGTCGTTCCACTGACACTAATAATAATAATAATATTTGGGGTTTTACGTGCCAAAACCACTTTCTGATTATGAGGCACGCCGTAGTGGAGGACTCCGGAAATTTTGACCACCTGGGGTTCTTTAACGTGCACCTAAATCTAAGCACACGGGTGTTTTCGCATTTCGCCCCCATCGAAATGCGGCCGCCGTGGCCGGGATTCGATCCCGCGACCTCGTGCTCAGCAGCCCAACACCATAGCCACTGAGCAACCACGGCGGGTCGTTCCACTGACACGTCGCCCTGGTCTTCACGCATGTGAAGAACAGAAAACGGTCTTTCCGTGCTCAGTATTCGAAGTGAAACACAGCAGACTAAATGTGTCGCGCGTTTTCCATACTTATTTGCGTCTCAATATCATACAAGATGAAATTAACCATTCAAACATGACATATAAAATATGACTATTAATGTAACCGAAACATATTGCGCTAGTTATTCAAGAAAGAACGAAAGAAAGAAAGAAAGAAAGAAAGAAAGAAAGAATAGAACACGCTAATTTACACATCAAGATCAACAACAAAAGTGACATTGCATAGGCGAATGCGTTGAGCAGCTGCACAGCTCAGTCGGTACGTTCCAGTGTCTTTCGCCAGACAGTGACGCCATGGCTGAGTTTAAATCCAGAGGTCAGTATGAGCGCAGTTACCCGAGGCCGCCTTCTAAGGATAACAAAGGACCGCAGAACGAATCTGCAGTTGGACAATGTAGACGACGTAAAGGTAGCGAACCCACAGAATGAAAAGGCAATACTTTTTATAGATAATACATCTGAAGTTTCGATAGTTAACGCGTAACAAACAGTTCCAGGAATAAACGCAGGAGAATGGCAAAAAAAAAAAGAAGCGAGCTTCATGGCACCAGTCACTAGCCTGTTTCAAAGCTCGCCCTCATAAACATCATCCCCCCCCCCCCTAATCCATCCTTCCTCCTCCTCATCCATCTACGTGCATGTAGCACGCAGCTTCACGCGGCAACAACTTTTCCGAACGACGGCTGCCGGCGAGCGTGATTCGCCGCGACCCGCAGGAACAAACGCACTTCGCCGCGGCTCCAATCACCGCGATACGCGGCGAACCACTGACCCGAAGTCCAGTACACATACTAGACTGTGCGTGTGGCGTTATGGCAATTCAACGCAGCCACGCCGCCGCAGCTATCCGCCTTCCTCGCTCGCCGCCTCCGTCGTCGGTCGCGCACAATCGCGAGCGATCGGCGTAATGCCGCCGCGCAGGCCCACCACCGAGAGCGCGGCAGCTCGCCCCATCACGACCGGCGAAGGTCAGGCCGACGCCGAGGCGATGCGCGTGCGCACGCATGCGCGCTCGGGGTCTTCAAACGCACGCGCACCTACACGCCTGAGCAACATCACCGCACGCGGCGGCCATTCTAATGCCCGAGCTGTTGCTGTTGCTGCTATAGCGCTGCGGGCTCATTTCTTTTGCACCGACGTTTCGGCACTTTGTGCGAGAGAGCGATCGATCTGGGAGGGAAGGAAACGGTGTGCCGTTTCGATGCCGGGTCCGTGGGCCCGGTCGTGACGGAGGCGCGCGCAGGATCGGCGGGGCTTCGCTATGGCCACCGCGGGCAAAGCCAGACTAGGAAGGCAAACGCTTCGATACCGATAGGTCGCGCCCCTAATGCGCGAAGGTGAGACGCCTCCTCGCCTATCTCGCTGCCTGCGCACGGAACGTGATGCACTGATGGTTGCTGCGGGGTTGGTTTGGTTTGCGCGTGGCAACAGCACGTGCTGCGTTGCTCCCGTGACTGTCTTTGTTCGGAAGCAACGTTGGAGCGCGTTGCATTTGCGTATTATTCTACTTGGGCTCTCGTTTACGCACATGTATGTATGTGTGTATGTATGTATGTATGTATGTATGTATGTATGTATGTATGTATGTATGTATGTAGTATGTATGTATGTATGTATGTATGTATGTATGTATGTATGTATGTATGTATGTATGTATGTATGTATGTATGTATGTAGACCAAGGGTTCTGCGAAAAACCCTAGTTTCCTGACTGCCCGGTATACAACCTGAAATTTACGACTATAGTTAATAATTGGCATTGGCAAACAAAGCACAGCATTCGTCAGTTTTAGGTTGTCAATCTGACATTCCAAGAAATTAGCTTTTTCCTAGTAATCCTGGTCCGCATAGTGGTCCTCTGCTAACAGACCCCAGGATCTAAAGAAAAGAAAAAAAGATTTAACTTCCGATCAGTTAGTTACCGTAGTTAACATAACCGTACAACAGTAGCGAACTTCAGCTTGTGCGTTATACGTATAGCCTTTTGCGGAATACTGCGTTACCAGACAGGTGTGCGCAAGCACCAACGCTTGTGGCGACATCTCGTGAGCACACAAAGAGAGCATGCAGAGCTAATACTGCAGTAGCCCAGCTGGAAGTCGTTGAACCAGGGTTGGGCAGACACGGAGAAAAAAAGAAAAGAAAAGAATGAAAAAGATAAAGAGTGCAGCGCGCGATGATAGGCCCCGCCCTCTTTTGCGTGAAACTCAAATGGGTTGCGTTAGCTGCGAAATGAACTTTCTCCTTTCCACCTTTCACGAGCACACACGTACGACCTCTGTGAAACGCCCAGCGACGCACGGCTTCAGGAGTTCTGGCATTCATACCAACACGAAGCCTTTTCGAAACCACGCACTCACACACAGCGATTGCAGTCAAATCGGTGGGAACATCTCTGCTAGCCTCCTTCAAAGCTCGCAATAACTCGACTCGTACGCTAGAATGCACTCATGAACAAACAAAAGAAAAATCACCAACGTCGACCTCACGTTGCGCTCCAATTTCCGTCCGACGTGGAAAAGAAACCGCGGGATCAACATCGCGCATGTAGATCGTGTCACGTGGTCCTCTTAACAGCTTTACGTGACGCGTCGGTTTTTGATGAAACAAGGACCCACCGTGGTCGCTCACTGGCTGTTGTGTTCGACTACAGAGCACGAGGTTTCGATGGGGGCGAAGACACCCGTGTACTTAGATTCAAGTGCACGTTCAAGAATCCCAGGTTGTTGAAATCTCTGGAGTCCTCCACTACGGCGTGTCTCGTAATCATAAAGTGGTTTTGGCACGCAAAACCCCAGAATTTAAAATTTTTAATGAAACAAGGAACCTACGCTCAGGAACATACCACGTCCCCATTTCTTGCCACATACTCGCCCCATTCATGCCCCCCCCCCCCATTTCTTTTTCTTGATTTCAACTAAGATGTCATTAACTCGCGTTTGTTCCCTCACGCAATCTGCTCTTTCCTTATCCCTTAACGTTACACCCATCATTCTTCTTTCCATAGCTCGTTTCGTCCTATTGGTATGCGTATTGTTATGCTAATTGAAAATAAATGTGTATGTATGTATGTATGTATGTATGTATGTATGTATGTATGTATGTATGTATGTATGTATGTATGTATGTATGTATGTATGTATGTATGTATGTATGTATGTATGTATGTATGTATGTATGTATGTTAGCGACGCACTGACGCAAGGCGTGCTAGCGCCCAGTTAAAGTCGAAATGAACTTGCTTGCCATCTCACCGCTTTCCGGCCCCATCGTCCGAAAGACAGTCATACAACTCAGTCACGCTGACTCAATTCAACAAATATTTAGTTTCTGGGACGATTGTCCACTGGAACCTTTGTTCTGCCTTCGTCACTGCGATCCCGGAATTTGGAGACTAACCGCACCGTTATTCCACTTTTTTTTTTTTTATCAGATCTCGGGAACGGACATCTCAAGTCGTGCTGTACTTTGGATCTCTGCTAAGCGGACATGACTTCCTTACTGCTCGGTTTCAATCTCTCAAATTGAAGAGGTGTTCTAAGCTGAATGTATGAAGAGTTAACTGCTGAATATTGTCATTTAGAGAGATAAACATTGGGATTTGTTGCGCAAGAAATACCCGCGTCTTCAATAAACCCAGCTGAAAAGCTGGAACAGTGCTTTTGCAGCGCAGGATATTTACACTATGTTAAACCAACCAACCAACCAACCAAACAAACAAACAAACAAACAAACAAACAAACAAACAAACAAACAAACAAACAAACAAACAAACAAACAAAAACGTACATGTGGTGCATCGTTCTTAACTTCTCGAGGACCCGGAAGTGTTCAAATCAAACTGGCGTTAATGGAAAGTTGCCTGCGTGTGGTCTTACGAACAGACTTAAGAGCAGAGCGTGCACAAACTACGCAGCGCGTGACTGCAACATCGCCAGGTTGTCGCTCTGCGCGAGTAAGAAAAAAAAAAAAAAATCGTCCCGGGTTTCGCAAACCGGCCGTCGCGAAAGTGATTCCCCCGTGGTACAAAGCGTAACACGCGATCATCGAGAAGAGATCGTGACGCCTGGCTTTCGCCGAGGATCTTGTGCCCTGATCGTGTGAATGACCCGTCGTTTCACGTGGCGATGGCCGCCGAGCGAGAGTCGTTTTGCGTGGTATACAAGACGGAAGGGGGGGGGGGGCGGTGTCGTGGGAATCGTGTTTTGCGTCCAGATAAGCGCCTCCGTAGCGCATTTCGCGGTTACATCGCTTCAGGGCGTTCGAAATCTTCTTCGACGTGCTTGGCTTGGCTGATGGCAAACCTTTGTCCAACTTTGCTGCCATTATGACTCGCCGGACCCCTGTTGCGTGTCCCATGAGCGGTGTGAAATAGAACACAGCGAAAATTTGCATTCGGGAGGTCGGCGGTTCACAGGCTCGACGCCGAGCTTAAACGTGTTCTTCTAGTCTCTAGATGTCCGATGAGAAATTATGTGCAGCGATAATTGGGCGAGCTGGTTTACGGTTATCGTGATGGATGCCGCACGGCCGAAACGCGCAGGATTGTGGACTTTCCGTGAGAAAGGTACGTGGTACATATTTGCATTTTAGGTTCTACCGCACAGCTCGAACTTCATCGCGACTTCGAGACTGCGAAGTCTGCGTTTAATTTCACATTGATCTCGCCTATAGCTTTTGCGTGAAACGTTTAAAAGACGTACAGCCTCTCACCATCGCCGTTTAAAAGCTGTGCAATCAACCTAGCGTGCAGCTTTCTTTGATTGCACTACCATTATGTCAATATATAATGGTGCACAAATGAAGAAACAGCTCCATTCTGGTAAAACGTATACCTCTTTGTATCTTCACGTGCTGTAAATTGTCATTCGCGTGATTTAGCAAAAGGTAATGTTAAATGCCCAAAGGCTGAGCAGCGTTGACCACGTACTCTCGCACTCTTTAAGACGCACGTCTACAAAAAAAAAAAAAAACGCAGCTGGATTATGTACATAGTGATTGTTTATAGACACACAGACGTAGCATATAGGCAAAACGTCCGTTGACTACGTTGACACGAAGTTGGTTTTGAAAAATTGTAATTTTCTTTTCTATCCACCCGTGTACGCACTTAACATATTCACTGTTAGCCGATTCCATTACTTTGTAAATATTCGTTTAGTAACTTTCCTAATGTCGACCCCACGTATTAATCTTGCCTGCAGCGAAAACGCATATTTCTGGCGTACGGAATGCGACGGCAGTGCCACCGCCATCCTCATGACGTCACGCTCTGCATCTTGTCAACGTTTCCCACTCTGCCTCCCGGCTACCGCTTCGGGCGTCCGGGCCGCGCAAAACCCGGAACCGGGGCGGTAAAGATAAATCTTGCTAATGACCAGACCACGTCACCTCCGCCCTCCAACACTTCCCTTTGTCCTCATAGTCGCCCTTTACACTAGCTCTTCCAAACACGACAAGGAAGCTCCTCGTGTTAAGGCAACACGCACCGTGGGTGACTAGGTGCCCTGGAGGGGGGGGGGGGGGGGTCGTCGTTATTCTTGCTGCTTGCGTTTTGTGGAGCGATCTTCCTTTTGTCTTCCGCCGCCGCGACCTGCCCCTCGCGATTGCCCAGAGAACGTGAGGTCACGGCTGTGGCCGGCGCGCGTGAAGGGAGAAAAATAAAAATGACAATAAAAAAAGAGCAAAAAGATTTCGCCCGGCGTCACCACGCGCATACGACACAATGTATGTATCTTGGTGGAAGCTTGCTGCGCGCCGGCTACCATCTTTTCTCTTTGTCATTTTTCTTTTGCAGTTTGCGAGACAAGAAGGCGGTCACGCGAGAGGTGTGTGCGTCCTCTTTAAAGCGCATAAAACAGGGGGAAATGAATGGCAGCTAGGAAGGCATACTTCGTGCATGAGGTGCAGGGGGTCCTCTTTAGAGGGCCCCTCACCAGGCCGCACAGCACCTTTCGGTTATACGCAGGAAGTTGTTACGTGCCCTCTAGGGAGCGTTCTGCGGCAAGAATTTTTCAAATTGGTTCGTTAATAGCCGAGATGGAAATATTTCACTGCCGCGAACCCATGACTTCAGGAGGCGAGGGCCACTGCAATGAGATACACTCTCTCCACGTGCCCCGTCCAGCCTCCGCAAGCGAAATTCCTTCCCTGCGTTCTCCGATACCGGAGCTTGAAGATCGCGTGGCGCATGCGTCACGGACACCGCCTTAATTTCTTTTATGCGAAGCATGCTAGCCGCACAACCACGCTCTTCCTTGCTGCGCCGCGCGCGGCCGCGTAGCTACCATATGACGTCATAACAGCTGCAAAAGCGGAGGCTCAACTCGTGCGCTCGCTTGCGGCCGCGTAGCTACATAGCCGGGTCTCAACTCGTGCGCTCGCCTGCATGAGCTGTTTCTTCGTCTAGCCGAACCAAATATAGCCAAGCAACAGCAGTTCACCAGGCTAAACAGTGGTTCAACAACTAAAATAAAGGCTAGTATGCTTCGCATCCTGGGCTTAACCTTAGCTAAGCCACAGCCATTTTTTTTTCTCTTTTCTTCTTCTTCTTCTTTTTTTTTTTTTTTTTTTTGCTGCGCGGCGGACTTCCGCATAGGGCGTCGCGCGCGAGCTGTCGCGTTTGTCTCGTTTTGCGCAGCACACGATTTTGCGCGCTGTGCACGAGAACACCTCACTAGCGGAATAAATAAGGGCTACGCGAATACTGGGGCAGACACCTGCAGTGCATGGAGCACGATCGCACTGGAACACGGCATACGACGTTGTTTGCGCTCGCGACTGCACGACCTGGGAACAAGCAGTCAAAACGGGAAGTACGACTCTCTTCTGTGGTGCGAAGTAAAAGAAGAACACGCAGACATTCGGTTTGTATATTATATTCTTCCTGTAAACTTTGATTCGTCTATTGAAGCAGCAGATTACACAAATAACTGGTGTTGCCTCGAATAATTATCGAAGTCACGTGTCACTGCGAGCGACGTCACAGCAGCGCGATGTACGTAATCGCGCTTACACGATATTCGTCGATTCTCCGGCTAGGACCGCGGCGCCCGCGAGGAGAAGGGCAAACCGAGTTCGGTTTGAAATTTCAGCTCTTTCCGCGGCGCGTAGCGTTGTAATATTTAGCAGACACGAACGTCAGCGCGCATTGTATGCACGACTCTTGTCAGCTCATGATGGCCAGACGTAATAAGGTGCCCTTTAATTGGGATTGTAGTGGCCCAATGTGTCATGCATGCTGTAATCTGAGCTTGACACCTCAAAATATTTAAGCACGGGAAGCTTAAGAGGAAGCTTTATCTCGGGCCCAACTCCAATGCCGCCTATTCAAATACATGTAAAACCCAGAAGAGCTTCTCTGAGATAACCACTGGGCCGATTTTTATGAAATCGGTTGCAATTGAAGAGAAAGTTAAATTATTGTGATTGTTGAAACTGAATTCCGATTCAGGGCCTGAATTTTAAAAAGAAACTTTCAAAAACTCGCAAGTCCGAAAAAAAAATGAAAGCATGAAATTTACAATTTCGTAGATCTGTACCAAGAACAAGAACACCACATCGGGTGGTCATATAGCAGATACATTAAACACACAACGTTTGTTGTCTCCCTACTGCCGTCGTTTATAGAACTAGAACTAGAAAGAAATGCAGACGGTAGTTGGAGAGCGCCGTGTTACGCGAGACGCAGTCGGAACGCGAGAAAACGCATGAAAATGGTGTGCTTTAGGTTAGGCGACGCAAGCGGCTTGCGTACGCAAGAACTAGGGGCGACGGTACTGCGCATGCGCAGACCCAGATGTAGGGGTCTGCGCACGCGCAGTACCATGGCCCCTAGCTCTCGCGTACGCAAGCCGCTTGGGTCCCCTAATCTAAAATTCTCTAATGAAGCCACTCTAGCCGGAGAATAGCAGACCATAAAGGCTGGTCCCCCCGACTAACGTCACCGAAGGGCCGTTCGCAGCGCCGTAATGGGTCGCGCACGAGGCTAATAGCTCGTATTTTTGGGCAGGTCACGCGATGCGCAGAAGAGAACCGTTGGACTGTAAGAGCGTCAGATCGGGTTCCGAGGTAAGGGGAAACGCAGTCGAGGACAGCAGACGACTAGGTGGCGTGATGAGATCAGGAAAGCTGCAGCCACAGGACGTGCTTGGGTTAAGCAGGAACATTGGAATTTGGAGATCTCTGGCAAAAGACTTCAATCGCGTGATGATGACGATGCACAAGGTGTGCAAAGGACAACGACACCCGGGAAAACGCCGAACAACCCTTTGCTAAGCGGTACGATTACTTTGCGGGCTGCGATCATAGTTGATGTTGGTAACGTGTTGCGTGTTGATGTCGATATCACGATCTGACCGGACGCGCGACAACATCTGCTACGTAAAGCAAAGATCAAATCCTAGGAAGCTCCGTCTACACAGCCAAGATCAAACAAGAGAGCAGGGAAATGTGGTTGCGCTTGTTTGAAAGTCGGTACACCATAGACTGAAGATTACCAAAAGCAGCAAAGTACAACGCGAACATGACGACAGGAAGCCCAAACGACATAAAGCTTTTCGTGAGGGCTTTCTTCGTGATGCTCACGTTAACGTTCTGCTGTTCTTTATTTTGAAACCAAGGCCGGAAGCAGCGTTAACAAAGACGAGAGAGCAGTCTCCGTCACGTGGTTTCCATCCATCCAACCGGCACACTTTTAAACTTTATCTTTAATGCATCGCGCTCATTTCTTATGCGGAACGCCTTGAGCTACCAGAAATGGCAGGCGCCTAAGTTTACACGCTCCTTATGTTCTTGTCTCTGCGCTTTTACTTCGAAGAGAAAGGCTTAGACGGAGAGGGGGGGGGGGGTGAAAAGTGAGCACAGAGCGTTCGGTGGGCGAACGAGGCAAGCGGGAGAGGTGGCTGTTTGGGCAGAGGGCAGCATGGTGCATAAGTCAAGGGGAAAGCGCGCTGTGCGAATACGCAGGAAGACCGTTAGCCACCGTCGTGCTCCTTACCCAGTTAAAGATGCTTAGCAAAAGCGACCGCGCTTAATAAGCTGAGCACACCGGAACGTCCGTAGCAACCTGCATACCACGGCGAGTTGTTCCTCGGTGTGCACAAAAGGCTTAACGCGTGCTAACGACTCGAGTGGCAGGAACGCGGACAACTGCGAGAAACAAGCAGCTCTCAGCGTCCAACGTGCAATAGCAGATTTCTTTCTCCGAGTTTCTTTTTCGACAGCTTCGTCTTTGTTTCGTGTTCTGTCTGACCCTTACCCCCTCCGAAGGCCCTCTGTTGGGGCAGCCGTAAAAACAATGGCCTCGGGAGTTCGTGAGTGCGGCTTATGCAGATGCTACAAGTCAATCTCGCTTCGCGCTGCTATCCCGCAAACGAAGGCGGCGACGACTCGTTTTGCAATGCGCGGCAGTTAACAAGCCTCTTAGAATTACGGTGCTTGCAGGAACGAATTGGGAAGCCCGAAGACTATGCAACACGGAAGCGAAGGCCCTTGGGGCCACTTCTTCGAAGTCTGTAATTAATTAGCAGCGGTACACAACAATGACGGTGAAGATAATAATAATAATATTTGGGGTTTTACGTGCCAAAACCACTTTCTGATTATGAGGCACGCCGTAGTGGAGGACTCCGGAAATTTTGACCACCTGGGGTTCTTTAACGTGCACCTAAATCTAAGCACACGGGTGTTTTCGCATTTCGCCCCCATCGAAATGCGGCCGCCGTGGCCGGGATTCGATCCCGCGACCGACGGTGAAGACTGCGCTAAAGCTGGTTGGAAGATAATGTGCACATTGACTCGTTGTTCTGTTCTTATTCTTCTTTGGTATTCTGCAGCAACGAGCTTTGCGTGAGAAGCACTCACGTGCACTCACTGTCAAAAATTTCCAGGCCAGTGAACACGTGTCATAACCTGTCATCGGGTGCAGCAGAATAAAAAAAAAACTCTGCTGCTCCAAGACCCGAACTGGTTAGAAGCACAGTGATTCTCACACCTCCTGAAATGCGCAGCGACGTACGTGCTGCAAAAGCTTTGCAATGCGATCCAGCGAGAAATCTCGTCACCCATGAATCGGCTTCGAAACTTAGGAGGAATACACTATCATAAAAGGCGAGTTTGTACAGCGCTACTGCCAGCCAGTTTAACATTTGTAGAAAGGGTAACAATTGGGTAATTACTTAGCACAAGATTGGACGTACGCGTGACCTGCAATGTTAACATGACACCGACATGTTAAGTACGGGTCGAAAAGGCAACGCATTGGTGGTACATCGAACTTGAACCTGACGCACAGTAGGCGTTTGGAAAAATTCGTCAATTTACCTCGGCGACGCAAGTTAAAGGACACTTGAGAAAAAAGATAAAATGCAAGCTACTTGCAAGGTTTCACACTTGCTTTGCAGAAACGCCACGCTGTCTCCTCCAGCAGAACAAGATACCGAATAAACATTGTATTTTCAAAAATGGAGCAGACGATTTTATTTGGACAAATCCTTGCTCCTCTCGTCTGTCTGACGACGGTACCTGTATGACGAAATCATAGCGCTAAAACGAGGCCACGATGGTGCTTCCTTTGCAGAAATTGCAATTTATTTTAACGCACAGAAAAAAAGAAACGATGTTTTGTGTCGCCATCACGGAAGTGCATTCCAGAAACTCAAAATGCATCAATGTGTTTCTTTTCCGTGTCAGGTCTCAAACTTTAAGACCCGAGCACACAAACACGCACAGGGCAGAAGCACAAGAAGATGTGAAGCATGACGTCTGCAGCGCAACGTCGAAACAAACCGGCGATGCGATGCAGACGATTTCGCTTCCATTACCTCGGACCCCTCCAGGGCGTTCCACATTTGTTTGTCACGCGGGGACCAAAGAAAGAAAAAAATGTAGTTCTGCATAACTCACAAGTAGAGGGATGATCGCAAGAGAACATCGTCTGCTTGCTCGCGCCGCGGGCCCTGCGGCATCGTCTGCTGGCAGCGAGATTACGCGTGAGCGGCAACGCGCGTGCCTAAAACAATGGGCACGGGAAAAGCGTTGAGCACATCCTGCTCCGTAATAATGCAAACGACTGCGCATAATGCGAATGAAATCAGCACTTGTATTTGCATCCTGGCTTGTATTGTACTGCTTCCCTTGTGTGGTATGTCCCGTCTCTCTCTCTATGTACTATAGAGGCACCAAATGCGAACGAAGCAGTGACCAATGAGCATAGTTTCCAGAAAGACAATTAAAAAAAAACCACTTAGATTGTGATATATGTTTGATCACGACGGCGAGCATGCCCTTTGAAGTGAACCTGCAGCGGCAGGAAAACCTCTTTGCATCGTTGAATCTACTGTGGTGAAGTCGACTGAAAGTGATTATCTGGTCGCGAGAGTCTTGGAAATGGACCAAACGAGACTGTACGACTTGGTAATGCGTAATCGCTGCAAAAATGTGCGAACACGTATACCACGCGACGAGAGGTGCAGGCGCTGCACGAGTGATTAATAATATGGTGAAAAACATGTGTGCACTTCATTATATAAAACACATTTGGAGTCGACTCGCGTCGGGGTCGCGAGGCGATGCGCAAGAACACTACAGCTGAGAACGGCGAGATCCCATTCAACGTCGACCGTTTAAATGAGATCTCCAGTAGGCGGATGAACAGCTTCAACCTTGGCCGGTATTTGCTCCCGAGTTCTCGCCATATAGCCCGTTCGCATCGTAAATCTAGGACTCCCGCTGGTCTAACAGAGAAGCGAGATATTTGTTTGCGGTAGGTGGCTGCGCACGAGTCTTCTCCATACGGCGACTATGCGACTGCAGGCGCAATACTATAACGTCCAGAGTGATTGCAGCGGGAAAAGGACGCATTACGAGTGCGATAATGTTCATTGGTGACGGTGATGATGAAGATGGTACGTTTATTATGTAGGTGTTACGTGCGAAAACGGTATTACGTTCATTATAGCAACTGTTCATTCTATATAAGCCATTCTTGGTTGCGCTACTCATCTTACTTTCATCCATATAAAGTCAACTGCAATTGCGTCAAAAGGGAACAAGCATGCGAGCACATCATGACATTTAATTACGCCTAAAGAAAATGTCAACAGCAGAATTCACTGTCTTTATTTCTATAGCGATCTATATGGATAACTGGAACTGATAAGAAATGATCTGTCAGTAAATACTGAGCCTGGTTGATGGCAATTGGCTTCAGAGGCGCCCTGTGGCTATTGTTTTGTGGTTCGCTTCAACATCGGATACAACTGACACGAAAGTTTTTACAATCATGCGAATGCCAAATACAACCAGATAGACAACAGAGTTACTTACGGCTTCTAGCCGTCAGCAAGTTGCATTATTTAGATATCTTTGTCCTTTGGTAAGCGTGTACATTTTACGGAGTACCGGAACACCGGATACGTCGATGGAAGCGCTGTTAGCGCCGTATTGTTATGCCCTTTTCAACTACAACCCTCTGAGAAACTTGTTTGTTTTGCGTTGTTGTTCTACCAGAACCGTATCCACCATACGCGGACCATTGTTGCTGCCATCGCCTTTGCACCAGCAGATAGCACGAACATGGTCGCCACAATTGTAGTTCTCTGTGTCCTAGTGGACGTCAGCATCAGACGATGGCGCCACCAGCACCTTTGTGCACGTTTGTGCCTCTGGCGTTGCGTTGTTTCGTAAACTAGTCTAGGTTTCCGTAAACAGTAATACGGGGTTACGGACGTGTTAAAGCTCTCTACTCTGATGATCGTGGAGCCACGTGCAAGGAGATGTGCCGGAAATAAATTGGCGAGTCTATTCGCTCTTCCTGGCGTTATTTTCAGTTCGCACATAAGGTGTTGTGTACATCTTATTGCCAACGAATGCCGTGAAACTGAACAGACTCGTTACTTTGGGTACTTGAAGCCATGTTAAAGTGACGGTGTAGCTCCCAGGCAGTTCACAACAAAATAAATACTTTCATAAACCATGAAAGGATGCATAAAATGAATAAATGAAAAATGCATGACATGCGACGAGAATCCGGTGCGAAAATCCGTTCCATGACATTGATCGCAGCGAATTTACCGGTCGTTTTTACCGGCCGGTATGAAGAAGTTGTACAAGACACTCGTGTCAAATAACAAAACTGCGCCTTTTCAAGCCGAATTACATGGATATGTACTGTCATTATTTGCGTGACGTACGTGTGCAACAAGTTACGATCAGCGAATCAGCGAACTTCCACTAACTTCTTGCATATGCAGTGACTTTAGGGTTTCATGCTGCAATCACGGAACTGAAGCTATAACATATATAGATTGACGCTGAGGTAGAAATGTCTTAAGCAATGACCACCTGTTTGGGTAATTGCACCTCTGGGGTAATTAATTATGTAGTACGTGAAGCAATTTAAATATAGCTGGCCCTGCATTGCGGTTCGTTCCCATGCCTTCGGAGTCAGTAGTGTTGGTCGTTCAGGTAAGTAGTGACTGGACAGATGAAACTATGGTATACCTACCACACTAAAGTGACTGAAATGTATTGTACACAATCTCAGAAAAATAAGCAAACAAAAAGATCCGCAAAGAAAAACATCCCTGCAGCGATTTGTCCGGAAAGCTAATCGTGTTACTAGGCTACACGGCACCGCTTGAGATGCCGCAAACGTGAGTTCCCAAATATGCGCTCGAACCGGTATGCGTCAAGCAAAACTCGCCAACGAAAGTGCAGCAAGATGTGTGCCAAAACGAGGAGGGTAGGTGTTGTTTGCGGATGCTGTACAACAGCTTCGAAGGGGATCTCGCGTTCCACTTAGCCATAAACCCCCGCGGCGGCCATTGTATGCACCAGTCTTCCTCTTAACTCTCGCCCAAAAAATCATCTGCATAACTTATGCGGCGGCAGACGAGCGCGGAGAAACGCATCGTCTGCTTGCGTTACCGGGGCCGTCGTCTGCTGCGAACAACAAGGTTACGCGTGAAAGCCAGATTGCGCGTGAGCTCGCTTGAAACAATGGCGGCCCAGAGGAGTGAGGAGCGGGGAGGCAGGAAAAACGCGTTCGCGCCCGTGATTATGCAGACGACCTCCTCGCTGAAGAGCAAGCAGACGATTTCGCTGTGGAGTGGTGGCGAGGAAAAGTCCTCCGGGATCCGGTCCGAGAGAGTAAGAAATAATAGAAAAAAAAAGAAGTAGATGCTTCACACGTAAGTCTCGTTAAGAGGAAGGCTCGTTGAGAGCACCGATCGCATTTACGAGTCGGGTCGTAGAGTGAAGCGGCTCAGTGATAATGGGAGGCGGTGTACGAGGCTCAGGGTTGCGTGGGGGGACCTAAGAAGCCCTGCGGCCCTTATAAACACTACCTGACGTTGCAACTCAAGGACGCGAGCTTCGATGCAGGGTCAGCCTTGAGAGGCGAGAAGCTGGCCTCTTGATCTACACGTATACCATTCGATCAGGTTGCAAAGAAGAATGCGGTAATCGAAAGTAGCGGCTTGGGTCACTGTTTGGCCGGTGGGACGGCTGATTTTGCAGGACTTAACCAGCTTGCAGTCTGGATCGCGGTGGTTGTAAACGACGTGTACAATGGTGCGCTCTTTAAATGATACAATTGATCAGCACTGGAAACAGCATAACTTGATGGTCACTGCTTTACCAGAGGGACTGATCTTTTGTAGGGTTGGACGTGTATACGGTCGGGATGGCGGAGGTTCAAAACGATATGTACAGTATAGTACACTCTTAAAGGGAACACATAATTAGTAGCCTATACACGCCTGCATAAATCGATGGTCACTGTCCAGTGGGACGGCTGACATTGCAGAACTGGAATTGATGTAGTCAGGATCGAGGAAGTTGGAACCGACGTCTATTCCACAGTATAGATTTAAAGGGAACACTTAATGAGCATCCAAATGAACATAACTTGAAGAAAACAAATGCTTGATTTCGCGTGCTATAGGTAGACCTGTGCTGGTCAATAATTATTGGTGATACCTTCGCGTCAAAACTGAGCTATAGTCAGTCTTTGAATAACAATTCGGCGTTCTCTTTCCTAGTGGGTCATACTGTATACCGTGAGCGGTAGTTTTACTATGGTACATCATATCCGGACCTATATTTCGTGCAGAAACTGACAAGATTGCACAAGCACGGGACCCTGAATGTAGCGTCTGTCACACTCTCGAGACAATAGCTCACGTACTTTGCGTGTGCCCTCATCATGCGGCCGAACGAAGAAAACTCAAATCTACTGTTGACAGCTTGGACTCACGCCCCTTTGCAGAAGAAAAGCTTTTGGGCGCGTGGAGGAGTGTTGACTGTGCCCAACGTGCCATGAAAGCACTTTTGAACTTTTTAAGTGAGGCTGGTTTAGACAATCGCCTCTAGAAGCTGTGAGACGTGTAGTCAGTGCGAAATGTGTTTGCGCAATAACTTTTTGTGGCAAGATTACTTTTTGTATGGACAAGATTAATCTTACGTGTATTGCCTCTCCAGTGCGCATCCGCATATTGGACAACGTGTATATAGTATCTCATTGTACCATATCATAATCACCCGCCACCTACCTTTCCCTGTATTTCCCGCTTCCCCATTCCCCAGTGAGGAGTAGCAGGCTAGAGACACGCTCTCCTGGCCGACCTCTCCTCCTTTCTCTTCATTAAAATCTACTCCTCCTCCTGACATTGTGTACTATTTATGCTGGAAAAGCTTGCAATAATACACATCGACTGGTAGGGAACGGTATACCAGAGTTTTTATAACTATGAACTGGTGCTCGGAACGTGTATAGAGTAAAGCTTGAATAAGGGGGAGACCTACAATAAGATCATAAAATGACGTGAACATTCATTCTGAGAGTGCAGGAGAACTGCCAGAACATTTTGCTCGACAAGGAAAGAAAAAGACGCTAAATGTCATCAATTATCCGCAGAGGATCATGAAGTAGATTGAAGAAACAAGAAACAGAGCGTGCCTCTTGTTTTCGTTATAGGTCCATAAAAAGGAAAGGCTAGATCGGACATTTCTTTAAAGAGTAAAGGTTTCACACATGTTGCAGCAGATATTACAATTTACCACCTAACCTACATGACCTCTGTGACATGGTAACAACACAGGTAAGGCCAACAATCATTGCCTTTGATAAACAAAAGGGGCCAACTTTCAATATTGAGCCACAGTTCTATAAAGTGTTCATTCACACGCGGACACATCCAAGGCCTTTTGATAGCATTCCGCAAGACGGACCGCAAATGCAGCATTCGTGGCAAAAGTTACCGAGTGCTGATACAGAGTTACAAGCAGTGGAACGTTTGTGCTACGAAAACGTCACTTTTGGCTGCGTCTTTCTTTAAATATATCCTTTTTTTTTCTGGATCGCAAGCATGTTAAAACGCTATACTCGCACTGCAACCTCTTTCGCAATGATGGTCGCCCCAGCTCGTCGTTGCTATTCTGGGCGCATGAAGCAACGAAATCGCCCCCGCGCGGATTTCAATCCCGCAATGACAGGCTCTTAAAGCCTCAAACGTGCGGCCGCGCATGACAGATCCTCGCGCTCGCAAGCTGGAGAATGCGTAGACGTGCATTGAACGAAAGATGCATCGCTGAGCTGCGCGTGCAATGCGTTCAGACGAGGCAGTGTTCGCTATGCGACTCTTCGCTATAGTTGTGCGCAGCGTGCCATAAGCTGTGTGCCCGCGAAGAGGAGCTTGCCTCTATTCTCCTAGCCAATACTTTCTGGAGGATGATTACATTACATTACGGGCTATTAGCAGATGAAAATGCAGCATGCGGTATCTACGTAAAAAAAAAAAAAAACGTAAAATCGTTTTGTTCGCACGAGTGTCGCGTTTCTTATTTGTACCAACGCCTTGTATGTGTTGTTAAGTGGGGCGTCGTCTCTGCTAGCATCGTTGCTTGCAATGTTTCTCTGCGACGTCGTGTTGTATAGAGTCTTACGTTGTGCTGCCGTCGTGTGTGCATTACTTGATAGAACCATGTTCTTCCACACGAGGTACTCGTATGTGCTCAACTGTATAAGACTAAAACTCGTACAGCGCAACCTAGAAAGGAATAAACAAGCCGAGCCGACCAGATGAAAGAACAGAGCGCTGAAGTCAGCGCTCTGGTCTACGAGCGCTGAGACTACATGTTTACTACGGCGCATGTCGGCGCAAAGAACAGCCGGTGTCGTATTGGTCGTCACCGTTTTAACACGTGGATAAAGAAAGAGTAGTTCGCCCAGTAACAAAACAGCGACACGGCGGAAAAAGAGTAGTCCAGTTTTCCGACGTTTGGATAGTTATTCGGAGGCTGTTTATGCAGTACACAATAAAGTGGACGCGAGTTGCTTTTAAAAAGCAAATGTTGCTGTCTTTGTACATGTTATTTGCGTTTTAGCATTTAATTATAGCATTACCGCTGTACTGTTAATGTTACCGACACCGCTATGGCCAGCTGTGCATGCGCAGTGTTTACTGCTCATGCGCAGACAGTGGTAGCTAGGCGGCAACACTACAGTCTAATGTACACTAATAGCTGACCATTCTAACGTGGCTTTATCGATCTACCGTTGCAGACACTGTGTTCGGAAGCAAGCTGCGCGGGAGAGCGTAAGCTGCAGCGGTAACGCGGGTAACACTGTGCTAAAACATGGCTCCGTCTGGCACTCGCGCCTGCGCAGTGGACGCTGCGACGCCGTGGGACATAAGGCAAGCTTAAAGCGCGCGTTCGCCTTAACACGCCCTTATTGGCTGACATAAGCCATAGCTTTCACTGCAGTGTCACTATATAGTGAAACGACGTATATAGTACGAACAAAAATGAATGATAATAAACGACAACATGCTTACACACTATCCGAATACATTCTACGTTCGATCCTTCCATCCAGAAGTGTATCTCCGAGAGGCTTATGGCGGAAAAGAAAAAAATTAAGAAAAAATAAGTGGGGCAGAACGCTGGCGCCATGCCATTCTATGACGGCAAATTCGACTCGTCTACGTGAAGCGGAAATGTGTCTGTTCAATATCTGAATGCAAATGTGCCAGAGGTTTAGTCGAAAAAACTATTTGTACCGGCCTCTCCCAGCGACGTACCAAGTAGACGGCCTCTTGCCTTTAGCGCTGTCGCAGTCAGGTACCACTGAAAGCCGCAACAAAGACCGTTCTAAATCACGGCCGGCTGCATAATGCTTAAACTAGGACGTGAACTTGGGCCTACAACAGTAATGGACAACGATATTCGGAGGAGTGAAACAATTGACTGCGTTTCCCCTCCACTGCTTGAGACGGGTCGCACGTCCGGGGACTTCCAATCGACGCCACTGCACCGAACTTGCGCGGACGTACGGGACTCGTGCGTACGCATATAAATACGCTTACGACATTCTCTGGCGCGTCGCTGTCTGTCTGCCACGATCCCGCGGCCCGGCTCTCCGGGAAAAACCGATGCAGCTAGCTCTCGGCTGTGCCATATACGCACAGATAGATGCGTGTTCGTTTTCTCGCCAAACCCGGTCACGTATAGAGAACGAGAAAGCGCGCGCGTTCCTACTCGCGCAGCCGACTCATACCACCGTCCACGCAGTGGGGAGGGTTTAGCGTGGCCAATTCTTGGCGCGGCACGTCGCTCGTTCGCGACGCACGCCTCGTTGCGTCGCGTTCGATGGAGCGGGGAGGGCGTTGTGCCTTGTGGCGTTGTCACAGAGGCATGCATGATAAAGCGACGGGATGCCTGGACGTCTCGGAGTCTCGCGATCAAGGCGGAGGGTGGGGAGAAGGTGGGGCGGGGGAGGGGGGAGACGACTCCGGAGACGACTACAGACGACTCTGTCGTTTGCGGCGGAGCAGAGTCATCTGCGACGACTCTTGTCTTCCGCAGACGACTCTGTCAGAAGGACATCAAGCTTGCGGGGGGACATACCAATACCACCTAGATTACTTATATTGGGCTGCTGAGCACGAGGTCGCGGGATCGAATCCCGGCCACGGCGGCCGCATTTCGATGGGGGCGAAATGCGAAAACACCCGTGTGCTTAGATTTAGGTGCACGTTAAAGAACCCCAGGTGGTCAAAATTTCCGGAGTCCTCCACTACGGCGTGCCTCATAATCAGAAAGTGGTTTTGGCACGTAAAACCCCAACTATTATTATTATTATTATTAGATTACTTATGCGTGCGGAACGCGTTCGCGATGTCATCGCTGAAGCCCCATATATCAGACAGCATTAGCTTAGCGTGTAGGCGTAACAGCGTTAGACTTATGCACGGATACTAGCTGCCGTGTCTGGAAAACAGTAGGCCTGTAGGGACATCTTCTGAAGGTGCGAACAACCCTGACGAGCTATAGAGACGTTTTACTATTCCTTGATCTTGCGAAAGCGAATGAATACACACAAAATAGCTCGTCATGACAACGTCACTCAAATTAGAGAGAGATGCATCGGCGCAGTTATAAGAGCTGAATCCTCGAGGACATATCCGGGAACAGCACAGCTGATGGCGATACATTGCGAAACTGAGATCAACCTTAAAAAGCTAGAGGCACGTTTTCTTCCTCGGTATTTTTCAAACATCTTTAATGTTGCAAAATTCGCCATCTTATTAGATGTGACTGGCTTACACTCACAGGCCGACTGCGCCCTCCATGATTGGCTCAAAAGTGCAAGCATGACAGGAATTCGACAACACGGCAGCATTCGAGAGTTTCCAGAAAGAAACGCAAGGAAACAGTAACTGGCGAACAACGTGGCAGGTATTTTCTTTGTCGCATCACCTACGGACAACGAAGTTAACAATAACATACTTCCATTTGTGCAGAGCAAAATTTAAGATCTCGGCAAGCAATAACATAAAAGCCAAATAAGCAGCGTCTTTCTCTTTTTTTTTTTTAGTTCAGTACCTTCTTTTCCCACTCAGATTAGCCATTTAAATAATTTTATGTTAGCAGGCAATGAATGATGATTGATTCGCGTCTTGTCGCTCATTGGTAGCACGTCACTCGATCAAACCCAAACCCCTGCGCATAAATGTACTGGAGCATGCTGGGATTTTAAAGCGGAGTTTGGCAACTGACGCGATCGAATAACCCTATGCGGTATACAGAGGTACATCGCAGTGATCCTACAATGCGTGCCTTCTAGATGCGATTTTCAATCAGGCAGTCTTAATGTGCTTGCTTCTGTGACCTCGATGAAACACCCGCGATCCAAGGCAAGTGAGATGCACTTGCTCAACTAATTATTAGCTTCACTGGAAGCTGCGTTCCCGACTTCTTGAAGGCCACGCGTAGACGTTTGTACAAGAACGGAAATCCCGGTTCCTATATACGCCAATTGGCGCCAACTGGCAGGCGTTTGTTGTCTCAATCTGACATGCATCAAGGTCCCCCTGGCTTCCCTGTCATATTTATTCACGTAGGCGCAGCAGATTCGGTGTATAGGAGGCCTCCGATACGCTTCGTATACATGGCATACACCGCTTATTTACTGCATTCCTCAGCTGTGGGCTCCGACCTGACGCGGTGGTTTCTAATCGGTGCGCTCGATTTGACACGCAGTCAACCAGCCATTACGCCGTTCTGATGTCAAGCGGTGATGACAGCTAATCTATCAAGAGAGAGAGAGAGAGAGAGAGAGAGAGGAAATGGGAAAGGCAGAGAGGTTAACCAGAGGGGAGGACCCGGTTTGCTACCCTACGCTGGGGAAAGAGGGGAGGGGGAGGTAAAGTGATAACAAAGTAGAGATAAAGAAGGAAAGGAACATAGACATACAGTCACAGCCGGTCACTGTCGCCGCATGCTGTCCCCGCACAGCACAGTAGCACTTGCAGCACTATAAACATCTGTCCAGGCTACAGCCGCTTGTCCGATTCTGTTGCCCTTAAAAACTGCAACAGTGCCCTCGTCGCCCTCTGCTGCGATGGCTTGTGATGGCGGCATTTTAAAATCGAACGCTCCATACGCCTGTATAGGGAGGGAAAGTGTGATGCACAGTACCGCTTCCAAATGCACTGAGCCTCAGAACGGCGGGCCAGTAACTTCCCCTACAGCCTACAGATGACAAACATTATAACCGAGATTGGAAGTCGCATGGAGGCGCAGCACGCCACCCGATTTTGGGGGCCACGTGACAGCGCTTGCCAAACGTCCTGCCGGTACTCCCGAATCTATCTCTCAGCGGTGCATGCAGATCTCCAGATAACTTCTCAAAATATTTTGTTTTTGCGCGTTTTGGAAGATAACGTTCCGCATTTTTCACCCTTCAGAAGTTAGGAAGATGCGATTTTGGAAATCATCAAATTACGCCATATTGTCGTATTCGCCACATTATCAAATGTGATTGGACTCAAGCGGCCGCTACGGCACTACCCTAGTTGACTCAAAAAGTCACCGTGACAGAACTTGACAACGTGGCGAAATTTGACAATGTGGCGGTCGAGAATATGACCCCGGCGTTTAAACTAAACGATGGTAATCGCCGGGCGAAATTGGCATGGTTTAGTTATATTCGATTAGGTCTGAATCTTGCATCGACGTTGAGAAAATTAACAGGGATGGAACGCCCTTAAATTATGTTTGTGCGAACGCTCAAAACATGTACATTCCAGCACCTAAAAGAAAAAGAGAGAAAAGAAAGGAAAAAGACCTGCAATCGCAATACAACTCAACCTGAAAACAATTGCACTAATATAAACAAGTCAACAAGACCGAGTGTACTATCTGCTAAACATATGCAACGTGCTTTCTGCTGAAGTTTTGCTGCCTTTAGCATTCCTACTAAGCATAAACTGCTAGACAAATACCCCAAGGTAGTCACCTGGTGGAAACCCGCGCTTCTACGGAGGGCGGCATTACCATTGTGATTAGGAACGCGCAGAGGGCAGCACTGTCGTCGAAGCTCTTCGATGACGCTTACTCCGGGAGCACTTTTGACTGCCACAGTTTGCTGCTTCGTCAGTCTTGATGGAGAAACAAAGTGACCCAACAGGGTCGCTAGTATCGCTAAAGCGGTGAAGTGGCGCGACGAAGAGTTTTGCAACGTGGACTCGATCGTGCCCTAATTACAGCGCTGTCACCGCTGCAGGCAACAGCCTCAAAAAACCCGGCCGAGCGCAAATATGGCGGGTCACCTGCGACGTCTACTCGCCTGCTCGGAACGGCCAGGACAGACGCGCACTACAAAGTGTCAGCCTGACGGGGCAACGTCGTCGGTGTCGCGCTCTCTCAACCAAAGATCGTAATAACTGCGTGTCTGTATACGCCATTCAATTAGCGCGAGCAGGTAGAACGCAACACCGAGCTGACCCCGTACAGCCTCTTGGCCAACGCGAAGAGTGGAGCTAATCAAATTTTTTTTTTGCCAGTGACGATAATGAAAAAAACAACAACAACAAAAAAACCAGAGGGCGACGATGTCGAGGCTTGCGACACGTTAGGGCGACGCGTCCAAAAGCCGGCGCTTCGTGAACGAAAACAATGACCGCATGCGATGTTGCGGAAGCGAAGACAACGAGACCGCTCAGGCAGATAGGCGGGAAAAGAATGGCCGCACGTCGCCCCCGGTAAATTTATGCAGCGTTGCGGACGGCATACTAGCATACTCCAGAGCTTGTCATTAATGTTCGAGACGAAGTACAGTACTTCGCAGGCGATTGTGGAGAGCAATTTCGCGGGCCGCTCGATAGAGGTCGCTCGTAACTGTCACACTGGCTTCGCGTCACCGGTACCGCTGTTTGATGTCGTCTGGGCGCGAGCAGACGACACACTCATGAGAAGGAACCGCGAGCGACGTGGCGAGCTGACGGCAGCCGCAGGGCTTCACAGCATTGCACGCCCCTTGCAACGACAGCAGAGACGACACGCATGCTTTTATCCTGCCCGGTCGGGCGCAAACCTGACAATTTGCTAATTAAACAGCGGACGCCTAATTGGGTCACGACCGATGAGAAAGCACAGGCATGGCGGAAAGAATGCGTACGTAACAGAGCAGGATCAGGGGGAAAAAAAGAAGACATAAAGCTTTGCGGTGGGGCGGAACAAGATGGCGTCGCCTTTAGTCGAGGACGCATCGGGGAGGAAGGCACGTGGGAGTGGTTTCGTTTTTTCTTTGTGTCTGTGCTTGCGTGTGTTAGTTCTGAGCAATTGTTGCGTCACGCACGCATATGCGCGGCTGTTGGGGGCCATACACGGCGAAAGGCAAATTACAGCTCTCCGAGGGCTTTCGGGTGAGTGGCCCTCTAGGTCGCCACGCGCGTGGAAAAAGGTTGCGCAGATAACAACCGCCCTTTGGCGCAACGGACGCGTGATTATGGCGCCACCGGGTGGCTGCGGTCTGCGAGAGAGCGGACTGCAACATAACTGTCATCTGTCGTGTCGTTTTGTGAATAGGAGAGCCGTCTATTCGGAGTGATCCCGAAAAAAAAAAGTAATAAAGAACACGCGTTGCCGTCTGTTGGCGTTCGACAAAACCCACCACCCGTATATGGCTGTCGCTCTGCGTAAGAGCGAACAGAGCAATTTGGGCGAATTGGCTTGACATTGTGAAAGAAGCATACTAACACAAGAGAACCAGTAAGGCAAGGAGAAAGAACGGGGACACTGCATGTCCTGGTCGCTTCATCGCGTCGTGTGGTGGTTTAATTCTTCAATCGTGCCCTCCGCGCGTCGTTCTAAAAGCGAGCCGTCTGCTTTGACAAACATACAGCAGTGCCCACTAGGAGGCTTGTAACTTATATGTATATGAGCGTATGCAAGCGACTTCTGCATATTACGTCCGCACAAGAACAAATAATCTAAAGAGGGAATGGTCTTACTTGTCATATGAGGCACGTAGAAACAGAAACCGTGCACAAGGCTTGGAGAGCCGATGCCAGTACGGAAACTTCACGAAGTACAAAACTAGTCCCCATGTCTTCTGCTGCAAGGACTCTTTCGTCTGCTTAGACGAAAGCCCGGTGTGACCTTTCCGACGTAGAATAACATCAGCGTAAAAAAAGTGATATCCATCTGTGAAAGCCATTTTAGAAACGCACTGTCACGCGCAAATGAAACGGGAAAACGTTAGCGCTTACTGCCCGCATTACATTCGTTCCGCCTCCGTGGCTTTCGCAACTTCGCGTGGATGCTGGCATGACTTTCACTTGTCAGGTTAGTTTGGTGGTGGCGGCATGCTTTGACAACCGGATATGTATAGAGGTGCGTCATCGCAGTTTCGAGGTATTACTCGTGACAGGTGTTCTAGTTCATGATTTCCCGTTCGCGTTCCGCCGTCTGTGAGACACCAAGGAGCACAGAGTTAATGCTTGCCGCGGGCACAAGGCGAACAGCGAGGGTGCTTTTTGAAGAATTCAAGCCACAAAAAAATTGTGTCGGTCGGCTCTATGGCGGGGTATTTGAATACTCCATCCAGTTATAGTTAGCAAAGTGTTAGTTAGCGAATTTGCTTTCGTCTGCTACACGGACCCGGAGCAGACGACAGACGTGCGTCCCCTTCTGCATGTTTCCGCTGGCACGAGCTCGTGTGGTCTCACCAGAAGATGTGTCGCACAGACGACTCGCGTCGCCCGTCCCCGATTCGATGTATCATTCACGAATACCCCACGTCAACGACAAAACCGGACAGTCCTCCGTGATTACACAAGCGCCACGCACACACACACACAAGAGAGAGAGAGAGAGAGAGAGAGAAATCGGTGGCTCGTTCAGACCACTTTTGCTATTATCCTTTCTTCGATACAGCGCCGCCAGCGGTGCCCCGGACGATGGGTCATCAGAAGAGCGAGCTTGCATAGCCCCGCAGGTTCGATCTACCCCGCTCGTCCCAGATGTCTCCGTTCAGGGAGAATGACAGCTTCCGGCAATCGAAGCTCGCGCCAGCATACTATAGTACCACGATCTCGGGAACTTCCGTTCTCATCATGAACGTTTCCTTCCGCGTAGACCCGTTGCCGGGCCGGGCGGCTTCCGAGACTGTATGCCTCGGCGCCGACTTCGAACGACGCGCTATATAGGAAGCACGCGGGTATGCGCATAAGTGCTTACGGCGCTCTCGCGTTTCATGCTATACCGTTAAGTGCTTCCAACGTTTTTCTTTCTTTGTTTCTTTCTTTAGTTTTTTTTATCTTTGTGCGGTCATGCGGCCATGCAGCTCGCAGCCGCTGACCTCATACTGCAATGGCACGCGCGCCTCGTCGATGTAATCGCCGGCCCGTCGTCCGAACGGGTCAGTCAGTCAGTCAGTCAGTCAGGCGTCCGGCGGAGTTCGGCCTGCGGGCCGTGTGTAGCGGGTGCGGAGGGGGGGGGGGGTGGCACAGAGGTCAGAAGGTCGAGCCGACCCGTCAAGACCCACTCCACGCAGCGGGCTGGCGGCCGACTCGCGCCTCGCACGCACCTTGCCTCCTGCCATATAGCGCGCTGCGTGATCATTGGTCACGTGTTTCCCGGGACACTTCAACACGCGCGAGGCGCCTTGCTGCGAGGTGGCTTCGGAGGTGTGAGACGCGTTGTGATTTCTGGCCACGACGTCGCCGGTTCGAGTCTCTAGCGATGGAAGATGTGTCACGAAGACAGCCGAATGTAAGAAGACCTTTCAGCGCCGCGTATCCACCGGTCCCGGAAGCTCGGTGTGCGTGAAGGAATACCTGAATTGTCAAACTCAATACGGAAGCTTATGACATAGGCTTCCTGACGTATATAGCAACTCCGCCACACTTGTTTAAGCTCGCAGAAAACAAATGATGCCGACATTGCGGTGCTCCTCGGCTCACATCGATGGCTTCATCAGAGTAACGGAACTTAGCACTGAAAGGAGGCGAATATAAATGGAGTAACCTCACTGCGACGACACTGCGTTCGCGGAATGGCTTGCTGGAGGTAGAAGAAGAACATTTCAGGAAGTGATACACCAAGCATTATGTTTTTATTAAACGCTGTCCAACTTCTTCTTCTTCTGCTTCTTCTCCTTCTTCATCATCATCATCATCATCATCATCATCATCATCATCATCATCATCATCATCATCCTGGTTACGCCCAGTGCAGGGAAAAGGCCTCTCCCATACTTCTCCAACTACCCCGGTCATGTACTAATTGTGGTCATGTCGTCCCTGCAAACTTCATCTCATCGGCCCACCTAACTTTCTGCCGCCCCCTGCTACGCTTCCCTTCCCTTAGAATCCAGTCCGTAACCCTTAATGACCATCGGTTATCTTCCCTCCTCATTACATGTCCTGCCCATGCCCCCCATTTCATTTTCTTGATTTCAACTAAGATGTCATTAACTCGTGTTTGTTCCCTCAGCCAATCTGCTCTTTTCTTATCCCTTAACGTTACACCCATCATTCTTTCCATAGCTCGTTGCCTCGTCCTCAATTTAAGTAGAACCCTTTTCGTAGGCCTCCAGGTTTCCGCCCCGCACGTGAGTACTGGTAAGACACAGCTATTATATACTTTTCTCTTGAGGGATAATGGCAACCTGCTGTTCATGATCTGAGGATGCCTGCCAAACGCACCCCAGCCCATTCTCATTCTTCTGATTATTTCAGTCTCATTATCCGGATCCGCGGTCACTACCTGCCCTAAGTAGATGTGTTCCCTTACCATTTTCAGTGCCTCGCTACCTATCCTAAACTGCTGTTCTCTTCCGAGACTGCTAAACATTACTTTAGTTTTCTGCAGATTAATTTTTAGACCCACTCTTCTGCTTTGCCTTTCCAGGTCAGTCAGCATGCATTGCAATTGGTCCCCTGAGTTACTAAGCAAGGCAATATCATCAGCGAATCGCAAGTTACTAAGGTATTCTCCATTAACTTTTATCCCCAATTCTTCCCAATCCAGGTCTCTGAATACCTCCTGTAAACACGCTGTGAATAGCATTGGAGAGATCGTATCTCCCTGCCTGACGCCTTTCCTTATTGGGATTTTGTTGCTTTCTTTATGGAGGACTACGGTGGCTGTGGAGCTGCTATAGATATCTTTCAGTATTTTTACATATGGCTCGTCTACACCCCGATTCTGTAATGCCTCCATGACTGCTGAGGTTTCGACTGAATCAAACGCGTTCTCGTAATCAATGAAAGCTATATATAAGGGTTGGTTATATTCTGCACATTTCTCTATCACTTGATTGATAGTGTGAATATGGTCTATTGTTGAGTAGCCTTTACGGAATCCTGCCTGGTCCTTTGGTTGACAGAAGTCTAAGGTGTTCCTGATTCTATTTGCGATTACCTTAGTAAATACTTTGTAGGCAACGGACAGTAAGCTGATCGGTCTATAATTTTTCAAGTCTTTGGCGTCCCCTTTCTTATTGATTAGGATTATGTTAGCGTTCTTCCAAGATTCCGGTGCGCTCGAGGTCATGAGGCATTGCGTATACAGGGTGGCCAGTTTTCCTAGAACAATCTTCATAACACCTAGAAACCTCCTTGAGTGGGCGTCGGGTTTTCGCACGACCTGTGCATGAGATTAAGGGTTATCGCTGTTTGAACAGCACGACTATACTAATCCCCATACAAGCAGAGTTGACTACGCAGGAAGTTGCATGCACAAACAAAAGTCCGCAAAAAAAAAAAAGAAAAAGAAAGATGAGCCAGTTTTATCGAACTAAGTTTGATCAGCATAGGCGTCGGTAGTCAAGGGCGAACTCCAAAACACCCGTTCATATGGGTTTACCACCCAATTTAACGCACAGAAATAGCGCCACAGTTTCACCTATCGTCTGTTTGGAACTGTATATATGGTGTAAGGTACTTGTTTAGGACTTCCGGTTTCTAACCGAACCCGAACGAGAGTCGGCACGTAATCGCTCAACTCATCCGACAATTGCGTGCAGTGTACTTGTATTCCAACCATGAGGTTTCCGTATAGCGTTTTCGGTATGAAACTCTATGTCGTAATGCACTTGCTTAAGGCTTACGGTTTCCAGGCAAACCCGTGCTGCAGTCGACACGAAATCGCTCAAGCTTCAACTTATTCGGCAGTTGCGTTCAGTGTTGCCCGAACCGCAGCTACATGGAAGCGGCGGTGCCAGTGCGGAACATTATTCGTGCCGGTTTACTTCGATGATTGGGCGGAACGAATGGGCCCCTGTACCCCCTAAGCAGCAGCCCCAGATTTCCGCTCACGTACGAGTGCTTGCAAAGCACATGAGCTTCGCCGGTCCCTCCGCGCTGACGCCGCGCCCAATGGACATACCTAGGTATATGAGACGCCTTGCGGCTGTGCTAATTCGAGGCAGGGTTTCATTTACTCAGACCTTCCCGCGCGCGATTTGTCTTTTATCCCCAAGGTAACGTGTCCGAGAAGCAACAAGTTGTCGACGCGAGTCCAGCGCAACAACGGCCGATTGTGTGAAGAACATGCATGCCGACGACGGCGTATAATTAATTAACGGCGCCGTGGAAAAGGCGCGCTTATTTCGCAGGGAGCTGCAATCACTGGCACAGCACTGGTCTCGTTAGCGTTATATCACAGGCTATCATTTAGCCTGTGGTATAAGAACTGTATGAATAAGAACTGCATGACGAACGGCGTGAGTTACGAAAAATCAGCAGATTTAGATGGCGCTTAGAAAACGTGGCGGCAATCGCGTGTTTCGGCTCCGCGATCACTTCCAGCGCTGCCAATTTGCAAAAAGCCCAGCCTTCGAGATCTTTTTCAGGTAACTAAGAGGCAACCATAGCTGGGACATAAATTTGGATATCACCTATCGATTTGCTTTTGCTTCCAGGCTTTCACCGAGGACACTGCCGCCTTTACGAGAGTAACTTACTCTCGACGTACACAACGCGGTCTTCGTCCGCTACCGCATTGACTATACTGTGGCCTACGATATACATGCGCATACACCACCCTCCTTGGAGCCTGCGTGACGCACAAAACTCTGCATAAATTGCCGCAAGCTCCAGAGCCACGTAATTGCAAAGTCAATAGTTTGCTCGTCCCCGCTTCCAACCACCGATTGCCTTTTGGGCGCGAGTTCGAATCCCAGAGATGGTTGTGGCGGCGGGCAAAGTTTCGTTTTTCTTCGCCGTGTGGCGAGGGGGAAAATGACAAGGGGGCTTGAAGGCGACACGTTAAAATGAGGAAAGGCAGATTTTGAGGAGCAAGGGTCTCCAGTAAAAATTCACAGGTCTGAGGACATTTTAGGTCGGGCAAATTCGAGAAAGAGTCTCTCTTGCCTTAGCCTGTAGGTGTTGCGGAGGGCGACAAGATTGTCTACCGTTTAACCATCGCTTAAACTTCCGTCAAAAGGGGATCATAGCAGCCGATACAGAGTCCATAATAACGAACCCGCAGTTTTTTTTTTTTTTTTTTTGCGAGGGGTTGGCTCGTGTGATTGGTGTGCACGTAACCTAAGGTTTGCCGCTTCGCAGCGCGACTTCGGCGCTCTGCCAGTGTCAGAGTCATCGGCGATATTATGGATCCCACATGGTCCGGCTAGTAGCAATCTCAGCCCAGTCATGAACACGAACTTCAGTATAACCCGTAAACAGATATTTCACAATAAAGCGAATTCGCAGTATATAGGATCGCATCATTAGTAATTAGGCTGCGGCGCGCTAAAGCGGCATCTACCTATTGTCGACAATGTCTGAAGGTAAGTACTGTCACAATACAATGTCTGAAGGCGCACGCGGCTTCACATGCTTATATTGCACAATGCATTTCTTTGTTGCGGTGGATGTTTTTGTGTTATTTTCCTGCGGTTTCATTTTTCACCGTCACACTTTAAAAAAGAAGTGAGTCTGGGTGAAAAAAAAATCCGCTATTGACGGTTTTTCCTTTTTTTTTTAGGATAAGAAGGCGAAAACAAACAACACGCCACCACTATCAGAGTGGCGTCAACAGTCAGAGCAGAAGTGGGTAAAATGGCGTGCCGCCGTGTCCATAGGAAAGGTGCTGAGAAGCAGCAGCAGCAGTACACATCAACAGCGTCCATTGTTAACGTCATTGTTGTCTTTGCACGTGCTTTTCTTGTTTAGCTTGAGCGCGTTACAAAGCCGCGGGCGCCTGAATTACGCAAGATTCAAGGTAGAGGCCGCCTACGAGGAGGAGGGGAAAAAAAGTGCACGGCGCTTTGCTCATATCTCTCCATTGTTCGCATATGAAGAAGGCGGAAGTGCGTTCACCTGAGCACCACCGATGCGGATCCGGCCCGCCGGCCCGTGAATCGTTTCGTCTGCTTCGCTTTGTGTGCTGCGCTGCATTGCTTGCGTTTTCACCTCTCTAGCCATTGCGTCATGCCGCCGTATATGTTTCGCTTCTTTATTCGTCTGCTTCGGTTTCTTCACATCTTTCCTTGCCGTCCGTTTTCTTTCCGGCATTTTGATTGTTTCTGGCAGCGCGTAGCCGCCACGTGACGTTCCTTCCTTTTCTTATTCTTTTGTCTCGTTTGTTGTGGCCTTACTTCTTGTTTTTAATCGTCTGTTTCTTTTTCTGCTTCGCCTGCTGTTGCCTTTGTTTCGTTTAAATTGCGTCGTCTGCTCACTGTCAATCTTTTCTTTTTTTTTTTTACTTCTTTGTTCTCTCGCTTGTGTGAAGTTTGCGGAGGAATTTTCTCATCAAGTGCTGCCACTGCGGCAAAATTTCCTTTATTGGTAGCGCTCTTTATAGGGAGTCCACAGAGATAATGAGGTGCTCGGGGAGAAGAATTTCAATAACAGCCATCAGCACGCGCGTTATCACCTCCGAAATTTCGGGACTTCAAATATGAATTCTTATGAAGGTCCCTCTATCACGACGGCAAATGAAGCGATCATTAAGGAAAATGGGGCACGGTCCAATGTTTGTATGAGCTTTGTGATTTGACCTTGCTTAATTGAGAGATTTATAAAATGATTTCTGGGCGCGCATTTCGAGGAAGCAATAAGCGCGCAGCATCCTACGGGGCAGCCACTATTTAAAAGAAGAACAACCAAAACAAACAAACAAAAACCGCAAGGCCAGGCTCGCACGCCAGGCCCATGCGAATTATTAGGTAATGCGTTGCTATGCGCCGCTGGTACGTAAAGCATTGCAGAGTGTATTAAAAGTATCATCGCTGTCGGTATGCCACTCTGAATCTTCGGCTGGTACTTATTTGCCTGTGATGCTTTTGGTGCTACGAACAGATGAGAATGCTGTTTGACGACATAATGCACCGCGAAGGTGCAGTCACAAAGAAGACACACACATGGACGTCACTTCACGCAGACACACGACAGGCAATCACACACCCAGACACACAAAGACACGACACACACACAGACACAGACACGACGACACACAATCACACGACACACAGACACATGTAGCAGACAGACGTGTCTTCTTTGTGATTGTGCCTTCGCACGACAATATGTTGTTAAGCGAACAAGTAGCCCAAAGCAAGTCCTCCTGCCGGATAATGCTGTGGTTCTAGATCATCATCGTCGTCGTCGCCGCACAATTTTATGTACACTGCAGGATGATATTCGAATGATATAGGGCATGTATATCTTTATTGTCGAAAACTACAACAGAGTGGAACCACCTGCACCCATCCATAGCCTGCATAGAAGACCCTGTGGCCTTCAAAGACTCGATGAAAAATTTTCTGCATTTGTAGCTTAAACACGTTAGCTTATCTTTGTACTTTGAATGTATTTTTTCAGCCCTGCACTATGTGCTTTATGTATCTGTGTGCTTTGTTTTTCTGTTGTTTTTTTGAATTATTCATCTGCAACTTAAGATTCCGTTCTTGTTCAACCATGTACCCACCTGTAATGCCCCAAAGGCCCTGATGGTGTGTATATATATATATATATATATATATATATATATATATATATATATATATATATATATATATATATATATATATATATATATATATATATATATATATATATATATATATATATATAGCGAAACGTTTAAATTCTGCTGGAATGATTACGCACACCGTATAGTCGGCATCGAAAGTTTCAGAACCACCGTTTCTGAGCAACCAATGAACTTCCCAGGATTTTCGTGATCGCATAACCAGTGAAACTACACAACCATATGTTGTCCGTATGTACTATAATAAAGACTGAAAATCTGAACATCAAGCTGCGAGCCCAGTCTGCCGAAATACTGAACTGTTCTACCCAGCGGTGTTGACATTTCACGCCGACTGCACGCTAGCTCCGCATGTTTTTGTTCGTACGTTTCCCGCACAAGGTTTATGGAGTTCATGAAGATTCTTCATGAATTTCACATAATGTGTTTTACAGGGATAGTTGGGGAAACACACGAAGTTATTACTGCAGTCAAGAAAGTTCAGGTAAGGAATACGTCCTTTACCAAGCTGCAGACCAATTGGCTTTGACAACCTAGCTTTTTTTTGTGCGTGATTTCTTCTGCACTTTTTAACCGCGCACTTTCTTATCATATTTGCGATTTTGCCATCGTCGTGATGGATCGGATTACTTGAAAAGCCGGGTTGCCTTCGTTAAGGCGCAATAATGAGTTACGCCATAACAACACTGGCACCAATCTAAGACTTTCGCTTGCTTGTTCTCCGATAATTAATTTCGGAAAAGTCCGTTTCTCGAGCAACTTATAAGTTGTTTTTTTCTGTGCAAATTTTCTGCTAGCAATAAGTTCAAACCCAGAGAACGCGACATTTTTCTGTGAGCCGTCACTTTACACGTCGAAATGCCTCAGTGGTTATGACTTTCTTAGCGCCAAGTCGACGGTTGGATTCGCCGCTACAGCGACCACGTTCTCATCGGGCGGAATGCAAGAATGTTCGTGTAGCGTGCCATAAGATAATGACCATCAGACGGCGCAAGCGAAATCGGAGTATTTGCGACAAAGGATATTTTTCGGAGCTCCTGCGGCAATTAATTACGGACGTTGGGTAACTAAGCAAATAAATAAATAAATAAATAAATAAATAAATATTTAACTGTGGCTTCGCAGTAGAGTTAGAAAAATTCGCTTATCAGCGACATATCACACGGCGAAGTTCTACGCTCTATACAGTCTCTAAAACAACCAAAGTTCTCTTCCTGCGACTGACTAAAATCAATCAATCAATCAATCAATCAATCAATCAATCAATCAATCAATCAATCAATCAATCAATGGGCCCGTGACGTTGGTTTCTCAGTCTGTTAGAAAAGCTCGCTTCTTCATGGTCTATCACAGCGCGAAGTCTAAGCATTAAACCCTCTCTCATAGCACCTCAGCTGTCTTACCTCAACCGAGTTGAATAAATAAATAAGCAAATCAGAATTTTACGACGGCTTCACAGTGGATTGTCAGAAAGGTCTGCTTCTCCCGCAGCGTAATCACGCGACATAGATCTAAGAACACGCAGCAACGAGTGTCTGCTTGACTGCGCGCGAAAGCAATCAAGAACGAAACGTCTCTGCCGAGCCTCAAGCGTTCCGCCCCACTGCACAGATTTTTAGGCTGACGGAGCGCCTAAATCCGACCCCGAACGACGCATCCGCAGAGGCATCGCGTTACACCTGACCGCAAACAGCAGCAGATTCTGCGTTCTCGAGAGTCCATTTCGAAGCAGTCTTCCGGTCAAAAAGGAAGAGCGGCGTGATCCGCAATGAGGAAATATGATCGCCGTTGCTACTACAATGGCCGTCCTATACATCCCTCCGAAAAGCATATCTTCGCTCACACAGATAACTGCGCAGACAACGCAGGCATCGCCTAACAACAGCGCGAGCCAACCCCATGGCGTCGACGCCTGCATTGTGTTCGTCTGCTCCGTTCCTTTCCGTTCCACATGTTCCGTTTTTGACAGGGCACCCATCCGTCTCCAGTATAGGGTTTTCGAGGCACAGTGGCGAGAACTCTTCGGGCAGGATACCTTGCAGGCCGGGACTGTTGCTTAAAAAATATTTTTTTGTTATTATTTACATCCGTGTGCTTTAAGGCGGGTTAATTCAAATTTATGGTCACCATTATTCCTCTCTCCGGCAAACGAGGATGTATGGTGGGCAACCACGGTCTAAGCTCGGCCGTTACAGCATCGGCGTAGGGTAAAGAGACAAAAAGAACGAAAAAAAGGGAAATAAAAGGTGGCGGTTGCTCGAAATCTAAGACTGGCTATCGCGGGCGTTTAAATAAAGAAAGACATCTTTAGGGAATGTGCCGTATATTGAAACCAAGAATATTGAACCAAGAAACACACACACGCACACACACACACACACACACAGAGAGATATATATAGACTGACACCTGTACTTGTTTATCGGGTGACCACGTTTCACCGCCTAACAAATGTTATCGCTCAGCGCAGGACGCGCTACATGTACCGGAAGTTTCTAGAATGTTATCGATGCTTCTATCCGCTGTCTGTTGTCGCCGAACCCTGTGTAATCTGATTCCATGTATGCGCGACGCCAATGGTGTAGAACTTTGTGGAAGGCACGCGGGTGCCAGCGACTACTCTGGAACGTTCGATCACTGATGTATAAAAGTCGACGCACTTGACCCGCTGATCAGATTTTGACGATCGCCGACTTTCGCCGCTGTCGCCGTTCTTTAAGTCTAGCCTGTGTTTGTGGGCGCAGGTTCGCCCAATAAAAGTTAGTTTCGTCTTCCACAATATTGCTACTGTGTTCTTTATACGTCACTACCACGTGGCAATGTATAACGTGTGGTTGCTTTGATCAGCACATGGACATTTCGGTCAATCGCTTGTGTGCTATTGTCTCTGCGTCAAATAATCCTAATGTATGATCACATGAAATCCATTTCTGGTTGACTATCACATCTAGAAGGTACAGTCCATACATTTATAGGGAAAAAATGGCGCCTCACGGAACGCAACGTTCAAGTTTTTAATATTTTTCCTTGTTGCAATCATGCAAGTCAATCACGCAAACTACAAAGCCAACCCATATGCTTTCCTTTGCTTCATTGTCTGTTGGCTTTCGTGGTACTAACAAAAATCGAGTCGCTGAGCTCTCTTTATTTTTTCGCTTGGCTATACACAAAACACTTGGCTACGCATTAAAAAAAAGTAAAAGAAGAAGCGAAAAGATATATTTCTGTGAATCTCACCAAAATATCCTTACTTCGCTGCACAGGCACAGCAATGTGTTTGGATTGCTGCTCTTACGATTGGACGAAGCTGTTCGCATGTCCAAGCCGCATGCTAGTGCTCTCGGCATGAACAGAAATTAAAAAAAAAGGCTGCTGAGCACGAGGTCGCGGGATCGAATCCCGGCCACGGGGGCCGCATTTCGATGGGGGCGGTATGTGAAAACACCCGTGTACTTAGATTTAGGCGCACGTTAAAGAACCCCAGGCGGTCGAAATTTCCGGAGTCCCCCACTATGGCGTGCCTCATAATCAGACGGTGGTTTTGACACGTAAAACCGCGTAATTAAATTTAAGAAGTTTATAAAAAATCGGCAGAGGCTCCTAAGACTGCTTACTTACGTGTGGGAATGCTTGCACCGTTTAACGGGACACTAAAGTGAAAAATAATTTCTTCTGCATCAGTACATTACCGGGCTACAACAGCAAGAACACCACTCTTACAGTGATAAGACGCTTGGTAAGCCAGAAAAAGCGCAAGAACGAAATACGGGTGGCGACGCCTACTTAAGTTCCCGCACCTGGGGGCTGTGACGTCGTGGATTTTGATGGCATCTTCTAGGGCCTACTAATTATATATAGCGGTACAGATTGACTACATTGTGTTCTAAAGGAACGAAATATTAAACATGGCAAGTTTCGGGAACCTTTATTCAGCCAACGCGGCCCAAATGCGACAACGTACTTTGGAGTCCCTGACGTCACGCTGACGTACCGGCGCAGGGGTTTCGGCGCGAAATTAAAATACTGATACTTGGACCTTCATTTTCTCGTCTAATAACCAAACTATTTTTTTAATGACTGCCTGCAGGGTTCTCAAACAATGCTTCGTTAGTCTAAACTGATTTATGGTTTCGCTTTAGTGTCCCTTTAAAGACCTCTGAACGCCACGGGCGCGCTCATGTCATACACTCACGACGTGGGGCCACCTCCTCCCCACTGGCCGCGCAGTCACGTGCCTAATGACTTACGCCCTAGGCCACACCTTTGGTCAGCAGAGAACTGTGGAGCTGCCGTGGTGTTGGGGAAGCGTACTGCTTCTCCTACGCCGCAGGCCCGGGTTCGATTCCCACCCAGACAGGAACGTAAAGAGTTTCCTTTTCAAAGCCTTGGATTTGCTTTGTTTACAGGAACCTCTCTGAGAAGTCTGACGTCAATCCACGTTTTTTTTTTTTTTCGACGTATTTTTACTCTCTGCACCGTCGACCATTTTTGGCACCATCTTTCGGTCACGCGGACGGATTTTCGCTTAATGGGGCATATAACGCTTTCGCATTAATAATACGCGGCTGCGGACGTGCTAGACGTTTGTACATATTTAGGAGCTTGATGTGCGTAACAATAATTAAAAGCGCGAAGTCGAAACAAAACAACACCTCAATGCAAGTAGGCTCTTGCGTCCTTGAAAAGTACTTTAGGCGCGCGCATGCACCTTAGACAGGAAGGTTAACCAGGGGGTACCCGCGTATGGCGACTTTGTGCTGGGAAAGAGAGAGGGAGTGAGAAAGAAGAAAAAAGAAACGAAACAGGGGAAGTAACTATATCACAGCACACAGAATAACGCGCACGACAGTCATTTCAGACGTTCAGGATACTCGCGAGAGCAAAACCGAGCGGTAGTCGAGGCGTAACATATCCAACCGGTTATGTATGGCTTGTTTTACCTGCTTTGTTCGTTCTCTGTGAGGGAGCCGGTACAGAAACAGGTGTACTCGCGGGAAAACAGCATTCGTGCTTACCTGCAACCAAAAGAAATAAAATATTAGGCGATTTGAAATTCAAGAACGATAGAACAACAACAAAATAAATAGAAACACGATTAAGTTTCACTTGAGTATGTATTCGATATCATCGCGAACGCGTCTCGCGTAAAATGGATAAAAGGAACACACGCATAAGGACACACAAAGAGAGAGAGGGAGAAACATGGGCATGCACGTATTTGTGCGTGTATCTGTTTTCGATAACAAGCATACATTGCGCGATGCTCTAACGAAGGTCGGCGCTACCGGTGTTGCCGACTCGCAGACTTGATCAATCACCCCTCAGCCTTTAGCTCCATCCAGCTATCTCCTCATGCACCTGCGTCAATTGCTTGAGCGTGCCTCTGCAAAGACTGGTGGGCGGCCGCGTTGGCCACGAAGGCCTTCGCTACTCAAACAGAACGCATAAATGAACGTTTAATCGCCGTCATAACGACTGCGATGGCTTCGATATGGTTCTCGGCGGGGCTGACGGTTTGGCGTACCCCTCTGTACATACACCCGGACGCTATAAAAAAGCAATCACAGCCAGACATTGTGAGCGTGCAAATCGCCCTTGCGTCAGCAGCTCGTGTTGCATGCTAACGTGATGAGAGAGCTTGGGTGAATTTTGTTTGTAGTCCTCGGGCTTTGCTATGGTCGCTAGCATTTCACTTGAGCAACGACTTTCGCCACACACGGTTTCGCACTTGCGGCAGGGGGGCCGAATGGCCATGACACTGCGCCTTTATAAAGCACGAGGTTGCGAGATTGATCCCAGGCTAAAGCACTCTCCACAGGGGGCAGGATTCAACGCTCGCCTATACACTGCGGTCTGAGTGTTCGTTCAAGAGTCTAAAGGTAGTTGAAAATAATACGTAGCCCTTCACTAAAGCTACAACATCGCTCATAAGGCGCGTCTTGCTTTGAGAGGTTAACAACCATTAATCTATCAACATGTTCACTTTAACAAGATGAGTGGCGTCGACCCTGAAGAAAGGCTTTGATCTTCTGCAGAAGGAGCTACTAATATTTTTGATCGACATGCAAGTGAGACTAAGCGGAAGCTGCTGTCAACGGAGGTACCGGGGCTAGCGGGGAAATTGCAGAGTTTCATTCGGATTCTCATTGGATCGACGTCGGCTTCCACTACATCGTGTATCCTTGCTCCTATAGCGCGACCTCGTTGACTGGGTCGAAGAAGCATTTCAAAGTAAAGAAAAAAACAACAACAACTAAAGTACGGAGCCTAGTTTAACATACACAACGAACGCCCACCGAACGAAGAACAGCGAAAAGGAAGGTCGGGGCACAGGCTGTCAGCTGCGTACGCAAAGTAAATGAGAGCATTCAACGTATAATTACAAGAACCTATAGTAAGAGCCGTCCTTTACCACCATCGCAGCCCCGAACGTTCGCCAACCGCACATTTACACAGCAACGGCCGCAAATGCGGTGTATACCGATCCGCTTGGTACTGCATATACTTCGCCCCAGAAGACAAGAAAAGAAAAGAGTAATCGGGCAGAGGAGCGGTGAAGGGGAAATGTCTTGGCAACCGGAGGACGGCGTCACCAGCGCCATAACTCACGCTATACAACCCGCCCCTCTGCGACCGGCACGGTTAGCGTGACGCTCGACAACGCACGGTCGCGATTCCGACACGCCGATCGGGCATCGCGGAGAGCCAGACGGCAACGATTAAAGCTGGCGTAGCGTTGGCGGCCGCCGCCGCCGCCGCCTCGATCGGGCAGCGCGCGCAGGCAGGCGAGCGAGCCGCGGATGCAAATGAGACCGCTACCGATACGCTTCGCGAACACCAATTAGACCCGAGAAGTGCCCGCGTCGCGGCAATCGAACCCCAAAGCAAGACTCGCTCCCCCTCCTCCTCTCCCTCCTCTCGGAACGCTTCACGCGCCGCGTTGGTGCGAGAGGCAGCGATACGTTTCCCGCACCGCTGCCATCAGATGTCAGTCGGTCGAAAAAATAATATATAGAAAGCTACCGGTGGTGGGGGGGGGGGGAGGGGATGTTACACTCGCTGCAATGCTAATGCTTGACTAAGCACAACCGCTTGCCCGCCTGTCTGCTTGCCGAAAGCGACGCCTCGCCTCGCATCTCATTGCGCCTCGCACGGCCCAAACCCTTGGGGGCACGTAACGCTTTTTTTTTTTCCTTCCTCGCGACCTCGGCCGAAACTTCGAAGAAGTCTAGTCGAAGTTGGGGGCAGGGAGGGGGGGGGGGGCTCCGTGCTATTATAGGCTAAGCCTATATCGACGCGACTGTAATTATAGGGCGCCTCGACGCTGCCACCTGGGGCTGCCGAGACGGAAGCTTTCCAACCGAATACACAGCTCCGGCGCCCGCGCTTGTAGGTCAGTCTGCATACGAGGGAGTTGCAAAGGGGGCGTGCGCCGCTCTTCGGGTGGTTTAGATGGCGGCCTAGCTGCATACCGCATGAAATCAGCGAAAAGAGCGTTCAACCAGGCGCTTCTGAACGCGGCTATATAGCATTCGGTGTTTTTTCTTTTTTTTTTTGCTTTTCGCACAACCTCTTCGGGATAAATGGAGAAACATGTGGGCGTTAAGTAAGAACGCCGCGTGCAAATTCGTCCGATCCGTGGTACCATCAAGCGTGTCGTGTTTTCTAGACTGTGTCTTCATCACAAATGTTATCGTTCTCCTCCAAGTACTTCAGCCATCGTTACAGCACACCGTAAATCTTGCCGATTACGTCACGAAAAATCTGTGTACCTCCCGCCTGCCCAAACCACTGCGCACCTTTATTCCTTTTTTGTGAAGACTGCCTGGGACTGGAATGGCCTTTCCGCCGACGCTGTACACCATTCCAACCCACGCCATTTCAAGGCTTCCATTGAATCCCCATTTTACTGACGTGATCACCCATCCCGCATGTAATACCCCACACCAGGGCCTTTGATGTACAACAACAACAACAACAACAACAACAACAACAACAACAACAACAACAACAACAACAACAACAACAACAACAACAACAACAACAACAACAACAACAACAACAACAACAACAACAACAACAACAACAACAACAACAACGACGACGACGACGACGACGACGACGACGACGACGACGACAACTACTACTACTACTACTACTACTACTACTACTACTACTACTACTACTACTACTACTACTACTACTACTAATAATAATAATAATAATAATAATAATAATCACATCTAATAAGTTGTCCAATAAAGGTTTCCGACAGATCTGTCCAAAGAGGAGTTTGCATATATATTGTATACGAACCGTCATATTCCTGACGCGTGTCCTCGGATGGATCTGACTGTTGTGAACCTCATGTGTTTCCCGAAAAGACCGAAGCTAGAGTGGTCTATATAATAAAGCCTCAGACTCGAGCGTTGGAGACTTCCCCCAACGCCCTTGCTTGGAAACTTGTTGGGCGTGTTTTGTTGGTACACGACACATAGATCGTATTGTTGTGACACTCACATGTTTCCAGAGAAGACCGAAGCTAGGATGGTCTACATGATGATGAAGCCACTCTCTCAAGCGTTGCAGACTTCTCCCAACACCCTTGCTTGGAAACGTGTTGGATGTGTGTTGTTGGTACGACTCGTGTCCTCCCATGGATCGTACCGTTCTGACTCTCACGTGTTGCCACAAAAGTCCGAAGCTAGGGTGGTCTGTGTCATGAAACAGCAGTCTCAGGCATTGCAGACCCCCCTCCCCCCTACGCCCTTGCTTGGAAACTTGTTGGACGTGTGTTGTTGGTATGCGACGCATGTCCTCCGATGGATCGGATTGTTGTGAACATCATGCGTTTCCCCAAAAGACCGAAGCTAGAGCGGTCTATATCACGAAGCCTTGGACTCAAGCATTGCATACATCTCTCGACGAAAGCCCTTGCTTGGAAACTTGTTGGATGCGTGTTAGTGCGACTAGTCTTGTGCGACAAATCGGATGACCCCCCCTCCCCCCCCCCCCCCCCCGTGTTTAGCGTCCAATGCCACTAGTACCAGCGCAAAGAACGATACACGGAATGCAATGGGGCTATGGCGTTTGGCCGCTGAGAGAACTGTCGTGGGTCCGGTTTTCGGACGCGGCAGCAGGATACTTGAATAAAACTTCGGGTGGGGCTAGTTGGTACATGGTATTTTGAAGGTGCAAAATTCAGGGCAAAAGCCAGGGAAACCCAGAAAGAAGAGACGAGACAAGCACTGTCGCTGTGCTATTGTCTCGTCTCTTCTTTGTGGGTTGTCCTGGGTTTTGCACTTAATTTTACACCTTCAGGATACATAATAAAGGCGAAATGAAAAAAAAAAGGGAACGAAAAAAAAGAAACGTGGGTGTACGGTGTTTCGGGTAAACGTTAAAGAAACCCAAGTGATAAATATACCATCATGGAGTCCTCCACTGCGGCTTTAACTAGAAGTTGAGTTAACGCAGAATAAAAAATTATGAGCGCGCGCTTCGCACTTATTATATCCGGTCGCTTCGTTCACAGAAAAGTTTGTCATTTAGAATATCAACGTCGCCAATGTAGTTGGGCTGAAGTTTAATATGATGGCTCCACGTCCTGGACGACTCTACTGCCGTTCTTTCTTTTTTTTCTTACCTAACCCCGAGCGAGCGCGCGTGAGGTTGATACCTGAGTTTAAGCGTGGAATATACAGGAGACGTCGTATGCACACCTCATGCAGTCAATCAGGTGTTATATGTATAAGCAACCTGCGATCGCGCGGCACTGTGTACATTTTTTTTTTATATTTCAAAACGCTCGCTTCGAGCACTCTTCGGCGGCGATTGAACGAACAAACGGGAATTAACGGGACTGACGTATACGAACGGATGCTGTGAACCGCGGTGCGGTGATGCGTAGGACTTCCTTCGTCGATTCGGCGTCGAGGAAATGCTGTTTCTTTTTTCATTTGTCGATTCGGCGTCGAGAAACAAAACCTTTCCGTGTATTGAAAGCCGATTTCGCGGAATCAGTCGGGCCGTCATGAATGCGTAACGTATTAAGCGGTATAAGGGTTCTAGAAGAAAAGAAAAACAAGTCTTGCGTTTCGTAGCAACACACGCTCTCCAAAGAAAACGTGTATCAGAGGGTCCTGGGTAACTTTTGACTACGTGTGTTTTATTGCGATAGCGATCAAATGGACACTCCAGGCTCATTATTGCCCTCGGCGTCACCGTGGTGTTCCGTATAAAATGCAAGTGCGATAACACCGTCTCCGCGCGCCTTATGGTGTATGTGCGACTAAAAGCGTGCGAGGATGAGCCGAAGGACGTGGCTCAATCTCGCGCGCGCAGCGGAGAGAAGCGACGACGAAGCGCGCCGTCTCACGTCGCGCGCATTGAACCGGGGAGAAGGAAGAGGGGGCGGGGGGGGGCGTTGTATTTCGGCATCAACTGAGTTTGGCGCGGTCGCGCGGGCAGCGAACCGATTCGGGGGCATGCACAGTCTAGATGCGCTGATGGCTCGTAGCTTTGAGTGTGCTGTGTTCTCGCCGCTCGGTTTGCGTTGAAGCGATAGACAGCACGAAGGTCACTTCGCTCGCTGCTGCTGCCGCGCTTCCTCACGCCAGCGTTTTGACAGCGAGTGTGATGCGTTCATGTTTGCCTGTGCACGCTGACACCATCCTTGCTAACCTGGTTAGGAAACCAACGTTTACAAGTTGCCGATAAAACTACTATCTTTGCTTTACATGGCTGTCTACTAATTTGCTATCACAAATGATGCTTCGTCTACGGGGTGAAATTGCGACTTTTTTTTAGTGTGCACATAGAACCCAGACCGCCACCGTACTTGCATAGAAAGGTAGCCACGTACCACAGTCGGGAATCGCGCCCGCGACCTCGCACTCTGCATCAGAAATCCATATCCATCAATCTACTACGGCAGGTTTCGCGTGGTGCTTCGATGGCATGATAAACTGCCGTGTATAGGACGCGAGCCGTTGGCGTAGCCATCGCTAGCCAGAAGAGGCCATTGTACAAAACCAGAAGTGGCTGCCTCGCGCCAGGCCCTTATCGCATTTATCGACAAAGCGACGCACCCAGTAGCTCTTGACGAGTGACAAACAAGCAAGCAAGCAAGCAAGCAAGCAATCAAGCATAGGCTTGTGGTGAAAAGGAATACAAGTGATGGTGCGACGAGAGCGTGCTTTAGACTTAGTATCGTCTTCTACAAACGCTCGATGTCTGATCGATCCTCATGCCTGCTTTTCAACAGGAAAATCAAGTCATAGCTAACCAAGTTAGTGGCAGTGTATAAGTATTACTTCGGTATAAAGTCAAAGTTTTGTATTTCTCCTGCTTAGTTAGCCGGTTTGCGTTCGAGAGCACGATCTCCCCCCCATCGCCCTCCCCCCCACCCCCATATTCTAACACACGTTTCTCGCACATCACCTCGTAAATGTCTGCCCATGCTCAAATAAATCGTGTGACCCCCTCCAGAACAACCTTTAGTCTCCGTAAACACTGTGTTGCAAGTTGCAACTTGAAGCGTACACATGCGCTGCTTACTGAGCCCCTGCTGCACGACGCGAACTACGAATCATTCTTACACAGAAGAGCTGCAAGAATGTTGCAGTTTCATATTTTCAGGACGATGCCACCAGGACAGGCTAAAGCGCGAATATGTTCCGTCCGTGACAGAACCTTAGACACAGGAGCATGAAGGGCGATATGTACCAGGTAGGACGGACGGGGTAGCAACAGGTGCTTGCAATCTCCGCAAAGGGACATGTTGTTATTTAACGAACTTCTTTATGACGACCTATTCACTCTAGCGCGTTGGAAGAATATATATAAATAACGAGGGAAAGGAAGAAGTACAGAGAAAGAGGGAGAGGACCCCGAGGAAACACGAAACCGAAACAGCGGATGCCTTTGTGCGCCTGACTTTTCCGCCACCAGCCCAGCGAACAAAAGCTGCCTCACGACGGGCCACACGCACTAGAGCCACGCTTTCTTGCTACGTCACTTGTAGTATTCTTACAGCGGCGCGCAACGCAACAAGCGTCAGATTAGGCATCGACGGCAAGCGACGCCGACTATAGCCGGCATTAGCCCTTCTCTCGCAACCGAACAAATCACCTTCCTTCTAGCCCTCCCTCACCCGTGCTCCCCTCTATCCTCTCTCTGTCACAGCAAGCTTGAGCCACGAACGACCGAAAGAAAGAAAGAAAGAAAGAAAGAAAGAAAGAAAGAAAGAAAGAAAGAAAGAAAGAAAGAAAGAATCAACTGCTATTTCCCACATTGCTCGATCAAAGTAGGCTTGTGCCACGAACGTTCTAGAGAAAGAAAGAAGGAAAGAAAGAAACCAAGGCAAACAAGCCAGAGAAAGACTGTGCCGTCATTGACTGTGAGACCCTAACGAAGTTATATTGTTTCGCGTTGCAAGCCGCGGCATGTGCACGACGAACTACCGGTGTCCCGGCGACCACAATGCGGACCTTCGGAAAGCAGTCGCGGCAGCCAGAGGCGACAGCGGGGAAGGGGAGGAGAAGGCTCCTCCGCTACGGCTGGTTCTCTAACAGGCGCGTATCAGACATACATCTAGGCATAGTTACATGGTTCTATGTATACGTATACATCTATATATAGCGCTAACCGGACTTCGGCGGGGGCACGTGCGAAAGGGGAAGCCGTGCCGCGCGCGCAGGCGGGCGTCTTGAGGCCCCGTTCGACGTCAAACCTGTCTTGTTTCTGAGCGGTGGGGGCAAATAACTCTTCCAAGACTTCTGTCCTCGGAGACTTCGGGAGGAAGTCGACGGGGCCCTCTGCGGGCACCCGGGCGACATGGCGTGCGCGGAGCTGCTTATCATGGCCCTCCTGGGTAAGCTTGCACAGTCATAGTTGGAAGGGTAGAAGACCGAAAGGTTTATATTCTAGGAATGACTGCTTTAAATTTCAATAGATAGATAGATAGATAGATAGATAGATAGATAGATAGATAGATAGATAGATAGATAGATAGATAGATAGATAGATAGATAGATAGATAGATAGATAGATAGATTTTATTTGCAAAAGGCATAGGCTGGTCTAAGTTATAGCTATTAGGGGAAGAAAGGGAGTAAGTTATAGGGAGTAAAAGGAGTAATGATGATGATCAGTAATGATAAGGTTTATTATTATGACGACGAGAAGGAATTATATACATATGGACCGCGTTGCGATACCTCCAGAACCATGTGTCCAACCCAATGCCTCGTAAAAAAAGCTAGAACTACCCTAAAAAGCACTGCTTTACAGTGTGCGCCAGGCCAGACAGTATGATAACGTAGGTGGCTGGATGCGCCTTGGGCAAGAAACGAATAAAACATACAAAAGCGGTCGTAAAAAAATTATACACTGCCGCAAGAGGCAACTGCTGCACAGGGAGTCGTTAAGGGGCGTAATTTGCTGAAGAATGAAGTGAAAGTGAGAGAATGAAATAAGTCATGACGCGTGAAACAGTGAGTGAGAGAAACGTATGGCGGTACGCGCCATCAACTACGCGGTAATTTGAAGGACGTTGAACATTTTCTTTGATTAAACGCGCGTCAGAGAAATCCTTCCATATGACGCTGCTTTGGTCAGCCAAGCTCTGCTGACAGACGACTTTCATATAACGCCGCTATTTTCAAGGTTTAGAATATCGATAGGCAATTCGTTTAGGTGAATCACCTTCTTTCCTTTCGTTTTCCTTCTCTGACGGCGCTGCTGTTATGCTACTGCAATAGAGCAACAACAACAACAAGGAGTATGGGCTTGTTCTTGTTGTTGCCGTCATCGTTGTCTTGTAGTAGTTCTTGTTGTTCTTTAAATATGGCACGTACTCACAAGGCGCGATCGGCCAGGATTCTCAGTGCTGACAATACGAAATTACTTTCTTCAATATCAGTTAGTACCAATGCTAAACGGAAAAGGAAAATCAACATCTTGATTGCTGTTCTCGCATTCTTTTCTTTTCCCACTTCCTTGTCCCGAATGCGAAACGCAACGAATCGTCGCCACCTGGGCAACGCCATTATTCGCACCAACGCCTACGACTCTCGCGGATTCCTTGTGGCTTATTTAAAAACCAGCGGCCTTGAAGAAACAAAACATGACCCAGGAGCCGATAGTGATGTGGCTTGGCAACTCCTCTTCTCCCCCGCGACTGATCCCCTGGTCGAGCGTCAACAAATCGCCCGGCGGAGGACACGGCGAGCAACCAAAACTCCGCGTGGGTGTGAGCCCCGAGGGCCTAGCGAAGCCATTTCGTCCCACCAGCGAACACACTGTGACGCCGCTGGCGGCGCTGCGGTCGCATTTTCGGCATCCACAGAGCAAAAAGCCCGGTGGTCCACGCAAGAAGAAAAAAGGTGGTGGCGTCCGCGGCCCACGAAAGAAGAAAAAGAACCGAAAGAAAAAGTTTAGAAAAGGTGCAAAGAACCTCCATGGCGGCAGAGGACGCTCGAAACGCAAGGGACGAAAAAGAGCAAAGGGCGGGAAGAAACCACCGCGTGGAAAGAAGCAGACGACAAGGAGGTCGCAGACGAGGAAAAGTACGCGTAGGCGAGGTTCTTCTGTCTCACCAGACGGAATTGCTTCTACAAGGAGCACAATGCGAGGACGTCGACGTCATCCCCACAGTCCTGGAGAGGGACAGCAGAACCAATCCGGAAAGCCGGTGACCAAACCAGGTGACGTGGAACAAGATAAGACTGGCGCGGGTCGCAAGAAAACGTCGCTAACGTGGACGTCGACGTCTTTGAAGCTCGAAGGTACCCTCACTATTGGTAGCCGGAAACCGGAGTCTAACACTCCTGGAGCGAGTGTCCGGCCAGGAAAGGCGACGCGGAAACCGCAAGACGGGAAGGAACATTCGAAGCTCCGAACTCACGGAACGGGGCAGCCAAGTAATCGAATACATCTGAGTACCACAAAATCGAAACATTTGCCCAATGGCCACGGTATTACGAAGTCCGCCGAGCAAGGCGCGCGTCACAAGAAGCATGAAACGGACCACGGACGACCACCAGCATCGCCTCACCACGGAATGCTGCCCAAGACTCAGTCAAGCTCGCCGGACAAGGCAGCAGCGACAAATAGCGTGGACAAGCTTGGTGGGAAACAGGGTATCGGACAAACCGGAGGAGGCAGCAGCCAAGCACAAAGCGAGAAGTCGTCGGCCGTTACTCCAAGCCTGAAAGCCGAGTCTTCTACGCCAACTGTCGCGGCAAGCCAAGCGCCTGCTCAAATGCGCGGCAAAAATTCGGACCCCAGCACCGGAAAGCCAGCGGAATCTTCCGGAACGACATCAGCCGCGGGGTCTACCAAGACTGTCTTGAGTAGCTCGCCTACGGAAAAGACTGGATCCAGACTCACAACGCGCACGCGCGACAGTAGATTCGGTGCGTCTGCTGCAGTGACGACAGTCTCGAAAGCGCGACCACCTGCGTCTAGGGGGTCGAGCCGGGTTACGAGAAGGCCCAGTTTACAAACGACATCGAAAGGCAACGGTAAAGAAGGGGGTAGCACTCAAGCCGCGCCGCCTCATAAGAAGCAGGAACACCACAGGCGTCATCACCAACGTCACAAGCATCACGGTAGCACCCACCACCCGTCGCGTCGCCTGGATGTGACGCCACTCTTGACTTCGCTACGTCGACTCGAGCAGGCGACGAAGGCTAGCGAAATGACGACGGCAAACAAGGCAGCGCTGACGAAGCGCCCAGAAGCAAAAGATGGCCAAAATGCTTCGATATCACCGCAAGCGGCGCGACTTGCGAACAGCGCGAGTCTGTCTTCACTGTTGCGAACTATACCCGTAAAAGCGCCAGAAGCTTCCGCCAGTAAATAGAAAACGTAAAAACGATCTCAATAATAATAGACAGTTCTAGAATAGCGTTTGTCGCCTTACGTACGCTAACCGTAGCACATTTGTGGGAGGTTACTGTGCGTGTCCTTTCAAGTCTTTCATTTTACCTTACGGTGCTGGTGGTGGTGGTGGTAAACATTATTGAAAAGGGGAAAGGGAAAAGGAGAGGTGGCTGAGGGATCGGGCTCAAGTAAGGGCCTGGGCCTGCTTGGCCTTCTCCGCCCAGTCCACCAGGTTAAGCTGTCGGTCGACGTCCCCGGAACTGAGCCAGGCTGTCCAGTCAGTTTCGCTGCTGACGGGGGGATGAGAAAACCTTACCTTACGGAAACACAAACGTAAGTAAAACGTTATAAAACAGGGCGCCGTCTGGTGCCTAGTGCCAAACGTATCCACGCCAGCACGGTCCATTAGCAACCATCCTGCTGTTGCTATGTGGACGCGTCTCGTTAGGCGTACGGGTGCCACATTCGCCGAACGATCTCAGAAACTGGACGTGCAATGCGCTCGTAACTAACACATCAGGTGAGTTTAGAGAAAGCGAAAGCTCATTGCAAAAGTTACTGATGATCAACGCGAGTGAGAGCGTAGCCATCACGAGAATTCACGCTGAAGCGGCAGTCATGGGTACCGCCATGTTCGACAACGCTATTTATTAGCGTCCGTAAACATTACGGACGTTAAACTCGCCAAATAACGTACGTTATGATAGCGCGCGTAAACCGCAGGAACCCAATAACGTTCCAAGCAGGCGCAGTGAGGACGACGCTATCTTTTACGTACGTAATACTTTTACGTTTGGTTGCAAACGCTAAACTAAAACTGTCTAATAATAGAGCAGGCGCACAAAGACTACGTTACGCAAAAAATAAAAATAAAATAAAAATAAACATGAATCTTATCACCGCGTGAGGTCAGTAGATAGACTATAAGTTCGAAGGCGACACAACGCAAATGGTTGCAGACTTCCAGAGGCGGTGTTTATGATTCGTGCACACTGATCTCAACAATCCAATCACGAGATAAGTACAGTGAATGTAGCGCGTTACTGAACCGATGCTACGGTGCATCAAGGACTGCGTAACCATGCACTTTCGGAAATAAAACGACTGAGAAATGTCCATGCCATGCACGATCAAAATGCATCTTACAAGAACCATTCCACGAGTGTTGTTGTGTCGATCGATTTCTTTTTCACCGACAGCTGCAAGAACAAAGTGGGCTGAAGATTCAAATTTCGAAAATGTAGATAAACATCATGCCTGATAAAGGCAAATGAATACGAGAGAAAGGAATGACAAAGCAAAATCAACCATATCGAGAACGCATATATATATATATATATATATATATATATATATATATATATATATATATATTTGCCTGATAAAGGCAAATGAATACGAGAGAAAGGAATGACAAAGCAAAATCAACCATATCGAGAACGCATATATATATATATATATATATATATATATATATATATATATATATATATATATATATATATATATATATATATATATATATATATATATATATATAGGGTGCACCGGCTAACGTTAGCCAACGCCCGACGTGGTTGCTCAGTGGCTATGGTGTTGGGCTGCTGAAAACGAATTCGTGGGACCGAATCCTGGCCACGGTGGCTGCATATCGATGGAGGCGAATTGCGAAAACACCCGTGAACTTAGACTTCTGTGCACATTAAAGAACCTTAGGTGGTCAAAATCTCCGTGCCTCATAATCACAAAATAGTTTTGGCATGCAAAACCCCATAATTAAAGAAAAAGGAAACGTTAGCCAAGCTGTTCAAGGAAATAAGAGATTTAAAGAACACTGTGCAAGATCCGATCTTAAAACCTACAGTGTTCGGTCTTCACACCTCTGACGACCGAATCGTATGTTTTATAACTTGCCCCATCATTTTTAAATCATTTTTTTTTTCGTTGAACAGATTGGATAACTTTAGCTGGGACACAGAGTGTAAGTTCGCGCCTGCCGAAACAGAGAATTAACTGCTTTCTTTGCCACCTTTCCTTGCTGAATGCCGGAAGTTAATAGGTCATCTACGGTGACTGACCCGATCAGGGGGGAGACGAGGATGGTACATAGTTATGGACGTAGCACTTAGGATTTTAAAGAGGACGTCAAGCTCCTCCGGATTTACAGTGTCGTTGTGGCACTCGGCAAGTCCACGTGTCACTGTATACTAGAATTGACTGAATCATATTGTTTCTGTCGGCTTTCGGACGAATAAAAGAACTCGCGAACTGCGTTTACAATACCACGAAAAAGTTGACATAAAAAATTCAGGATGCAGCATAAACATGCGAACCCACAACACAATCTTACCTCGTCATAAGCGTTCAGGCAAAGAAAAGCGGTTTTTACCGTAACAAACACGACGACACAGTTACTTTGTCCACGTAGATAAATGGAAATGTCGCTTTCAACATCTAGCCGTAAAAGATGATGCCGAAAGCACGGCGTCTACGACGTCATATCGATTTCGAATTCCGCAATTGTTCCCGTTCCATGTAGGTAGCCTTGGAGATCCGTCTCCGTTAACCAGCAGCAACCCTCGCTGGGACGTCGATTTGAACTAAACATCTATATATCTAACATTTTTTTTATGACGTCCGTAGCGTAATCGCCTGTAATAAGAAGCGACTTGAAGCGTTATCATGCCCACGGATTGTATTCAGCTCAAAGGAGGATAGAGACGTCCCACAGACTGCGCAGCTGTAGGCTTGTTGACTTTCTGCGTACTGCCTAAACGAATTAATTGTGAGTATCCAACTATATGGGCGCACCTTGCGAGTTCGCAAAGCGGACTTACGACGCAGGAGCGGCGTGCGCGCGTCGCTGCCAACGACATTCAACGGGAAGCGGCAGCCCTTGGGCAGCGTTCGCGATCGCTGTTGCTAAGGGCATGTAAGCGTGGAACGGTGAAACACGCAAGCGACGCCACATCAGTTTCCCGCTGCCATGCTTCCTCCCATCAAGAGCAGAACGCGCGCGAAATTGACAGACCCGGAATTTCCCTCTCGACAGCGTCGACATATACACACAACGCAAAAAGAAACGAAGACGGTAACACTTCCTTCACCATAGTTCATACGCCAACCCGTCAGGTTGTACTTCCCCCTGTTGCGAGTCGACGAATTCACTGGGCGTGACGAGCCCGAGAAAATCGAGCACGTTAAAATTAAATTACGGGGTTTTACGTGCCAAAACCACGATCTGATTACGAGGCACGCCGTAGTGTGGGGCACGCCGTAGTGTGGCGTACGAATCAGTGTGTAAGGTATGAGTAAACGAAATCACATAAAATAAACCTGCATGTATTTGCACAAATGTAAGAGTAATTCGAAAGAGGCACTACTCACCCGGAATCTTAAGCTGAACGAAAAACCTCAAGTGTTTCTCACCTATACTTGCAATGTTTTATAGAAGAGAGAAGCCAATGTTGTCCGTCGAGTTGTACACGAAGATTAAAAAATTAAATTACGGGGTTTTACGTGCCAAAACCACGATCTGATTACGAGGCACGCCGTAGTGTGGGGGACTCCGGAAATCTGGACCACCTGGGGTTCTTTGACGTGCACCTAAATCTAAGTACACGGGTGTTTTCGCATTTCGCCCCCATCAAAATGCGGCCGCTGCGGCCGGGATTCGATCTGCGACCTCGTGCTCAGCAGCCCAACACCGTAGCCACTGAGCAACCGCGGCGGGTAAATCAAGCGCGTTGACAAAAGCGACAACGTGGAGACGCGACGCGTTTACGGGCGTGGCCAATTTCTGCGATATACCTTTTCAACCGCCCGTCTAGCTATCCGCACGGCACACAGCGTGGGCCGCGACCTTTTAATTAAAACGGCTCTTTCGATTCATTTTCCATATTGCGTCCCCCACATAATCTGAGAATACAGAATACAGTTGGGCCAGACTTGGTGGATGCCGTTAGTGAAGATAAAAACAGCGTTTCACGTTCCGTGAATGTCAGGCCGCCTTTGACGCAGTTTCTAAAGACCTCTTGGAAAAACGAGCATATCTTCTGCTGAAGATATATTGAATGTCAAATTATTTTCCTTTGATAAAGCATATCCCAGACTGCCCAGGCTTTGTGGCCGGGTCAGGGGTACAGGTTTTGCGGACGTTGAAAAAAAAATATCGACGACTTCGTTCAAGAGCAGGCTAAAAAGTGGTGCTTTATCTAGGCTATCACTCGCCGAAAGGAGAGACAGAGATGGAAAAACGAATGAAGTACTGAAGCCCAGTATTCATTATTGATCGAGCATGGAAGGTTATAGACATCAAAAGCACTACGCCGTCATATTGCTTTTACCGTCTCTATTAATATTAAATTCTGTAATGTGGACGAAATAATCGCGGTGCCTAAAAGGTCAAGCTCTGGAAAGAAAGAAAACTACTTCAGCGGTAAAAATTTGCGACAGACACCGTAATAACATTTGCACGACTTTTACGCTCTAAAGCTACACGTTGGGCTACGAGGTATTAAGTCCTTGAAAGACTTCCACATTTAACATTTAAAATTTTAATTCTTAGATTATGAAGCGCGTCCAGCAAGGGTGCACGGAAGGTATTTAGTTAATGAAGGCACCCGTTATAAATATGCAGATCCTATGGCGGCAGCCTCGCGGACTGTCAATGCATCCTGACGGAGCCAATATATTTTTTAACGTGTCAGCGCACAAACATTTCCTTATCTATAAGTTGTCGCCACGGCAAGCAATCGATCCCGCTACCTCGTCATCTGAAGCAGAACGCAGTATGGACACTCAAACACCACGGCTATGCGTCCCAAAGGTGGGAAGCGAACAGAAGTAAGTAAGTAACAGTGTGCAATATAGCCCATTTTGAGAAATGTATGGGTGTGCTGCCTAATTCTGGGCAATGCGTTTTCGTGCAGTTAAATGTCTGTGTAATGAAACATATCGCAAAGATTTGCGTGCTGCGCTGGAACGAGTAGGAAAAAAGGAAGCCTTAAATATGGGTGGACGCCCGAAACAACTCTGTATACGTGCGTCTGTCTGGCCTGCTTGAGATTTCAAAATAACAATCTTGTTTGGATAATAATTCGCCCTCCACCCCCACCCCCCACCCCCACCCCGCTTCGCGGTGGCTCATAAAAGGCTTTGCCGTTATACTGCCTACATTCAGATGGAGGCTGGAATGCAAAAAAAAAAAGGCGCGCGACCTTGGACTTACACGCGTTTTTGTAAATGCTTTATCGACATAAACCGAAGTCATTTAAATCGCTGCCGGAGTTATGTAGTATTTTTTGCTAGCAACCTTAACGATCACGTGTAATGAGCTACCCATTTCTTTATACGTAACGGCTACTCGAGAAAGCCATAAGGAAGGCAAATAGCCGGTCTTGGGAGTTTGTTTTCCTAACGTGAGTGACAAAGCGTGCGTCGAAAGCAAACAAAAATAGAACAACGCAATAACGACCCAGTTTTAGATTAGGCCTTTGTTCAGCGACACGCAAGTTAGAAAGCAGTTTTTCCTAAGCACACAGGCCCTTCTCGTTCCTGTTTCTTTCCTCGGCGTTTTAGTTTTATAATCATCTCGGAGCGGGAGATTTCGATCAATCACGACGTGCAGCCGTGCTTGATGCGGCCGCGCCCTTGAGCTGTTATTTTTTTTTTTTTTTTTTTTCACTCTGGCATTCAAGCGAGCGTAAGATGAAGGCCCTCTCAGTGCGGTGCCGGGCCTGGTGCGGAACGCGGTCGCAGTAGCGGAGATGCTATCGGTACACGCTTATCTACGAACACGTCAAAGCATTCCAGAAAGCTGACCACGGTTGTATTACATCGGCGGCGCTTTGGAAGACGAAATGAAGTTACGTGGGCGCCACGAGGCCTAACCACGGAGGCCACGAAATGACAATGTTCCAATAAGGTTTAGTTGACAGTCGGGGCTATGGTCCTGTCGTGGTTGTTGTCTTCATTCAACCGCTCTGCGTAGATATACCTTCGTGACGAACCAACTTGCGAAAAGTGCCTACATTCTTTCGTATCGACGCCTATACATCATACAGCACAGCATCCGTTTCGATAAAGAACAAGCACGAAACAAGCATCCAAACCACATCATCCATAGTAAGGCGCTCATGATAACAATGCGGAACACGTAGCGCTCCCCGCGTAAGCTTCCCGGTAAATATCACCGCTGCGCAAGCTGCCACGGCGACTTCACTTCCTAGCTTTGAAACGAAGTACAAAAAAAAACGCTCTTGTACTTCGACGAAGTGCACACGTCTACACTTGCACTTCGAAAAACGTTCGCGAAACGTGCCTCAATATAATATCGTGGTTCTGGCACGTAAAACTTCGGAATTTATTTAATTATTAAATCGTCTGTGGCACTAAAAAAAGATACTGTGAAGTATCAAAAAAAGAAATAAAGAAAGGAGCTCTGGTGCTACTTACTACAGTATCTGCAATCATGGCATTTCAACCAGCATGGGAATGATGGTTATAATGCACGGGGTTGCCTAAAATCCATCCTTATGGCTTCACACTGCCTTGTGGCTTTGCAAAGTTAATCATTGTCAATTATATATTGCGTTCCAAATGCAACACTTCGCAATGATTGGGCACGTGCATACAGTCTAATTGGCTACTGTGCTAAAAAAAGAAGTTATCGTTTCGAAATTCGGGCCAATAAAGACAGATAAAGCGTAGTAAACGAAGTCCTAAGAACGTATGAATCCACAATCAGGGCATCAAGACAAATCCATGTATATGGACCATCACTTCAATAGTAGAAAAACGGTCGCCACTTCAGAAAAAAAAAAAGAAAAGAAAATATAAGAAGAAGAAGAAGAAGAAGAAGAAGAAGAAGGAGGAGGAGGTGGAGGAGGAGGAGGAGGAGGAGGAGGAGGAGGAGAAACTCTAAAGGAAATGCGGTCCAGAAATGTACGCAGTACCTCGCAGTAAAAGTACAGTGAATGCGTATAGTCTTTTATACTCAACGCAGCCACAGCAGTCGCCAGTATAACAGGAACTGTCATTTCAAAACGATTGCGCGCACGCAAGGGAAAAGCGCTCGCCCCGAAAGCGCATAATACGATTCTGCATCCGCGGCCTTTGAATGCATCTCGTTTGACTGGCCAAGTCACAACCGAAGGCTTCTCTATATACAAACACGCGGGACCGCTCAGACGGAATGTAAATGACACGTATAGGACAGGAAAATGAAAGACGAAAACAAAAACATAAAACGGGAGCAGAGACATTAGCAACCATGTGGGCGGCTCGATACAATCTGCATAAAGGAGAGAAGGAGAGAGAGAAAAAAAGAACAATAAATCAAGGAGAGATCGAAACTGTTGCTCATACCAACGTCGATCGCGAAACAGATTTCTGGCGCTGATGGTCACACGCCGAGGGAATTAGAAAAAAGAAATGCCGCTACGAGGTGGGGCGCCATTCGCAAGATGGTTGAACAATTGCGGAGGCTTTTTATTCAGCCTCTAACGGGTTTATGTGGCAGCGTAATGGTGCGTCATGCACAGAAGCCGGAGAAGAAGGAACAGAAAACGAAAAGGAAAATTAAAAAAAGAAGAAAGAGGAGGGAACGAATAGATTCAGGTAGCGCGGGCGGGCAAGGTCCGTCGATCGATCCATCGCTGCATTTGTCTCGCCTGAACTGATAGATTAACAGCAACAACAACAAACCACGCAGAAAGGCAACGGTAATCAAAAAGAGGCAGTGAATTCGCACGCGTTTTGGCTGCGTAGTACAGGCCAGCCGTATAGCCTTTCCGTGGCGATATAGGGGCGGCCGATAAATGGTCTGCCGCGTACATATAGGAGCGTTCTAGATTGATTACGCGGAGGGTGAGAGGGAGCCGGTCGAGGAAAGAGAAAAAAAAAATGGGCGAAGCCGAACGGTAAACAAATTAAACACCAGGAAGATAGCGAGATGCGGATGCCGTATTCCTTCCACTCTATCTGCGTCCGCGGCGCCTTCTACGGGCGATTTGCGGACGTCCGTTTTCCTCCAGCGAGACAGTTAAGGTGATCGACGCCCATTGAAGCGAGCGTATGACTGGGTTGTTTTAGAAAGAATGCTTTCGAATAAAGAAGGCCCTTCAGAACTGACCGCCCAGAAGGAACCTTCAAGACGGGAAGCTCTCTGAAGCGACAGTTTCAAAGCGGCGTTTTTGTGAAGTGCGCGTCTTTCGTTAACGACTGCCTCGGTTGCTCGTTATTCTCGGTGAAGGCGGGAAATGCGAGCTTTAAATTTATTCTTTTCGCGCTCCTATGTATATATAAACGCTAGCTGCTACAAGGTCCAGACGTGACGGACGTCCACGTATGGTTGCCAAGGAGGCACTATCGGTCCGTTACGAAGAGCGGAAAATGAAGCACACTACATATCAATGGCAACGTTCGATGGCTAGAAGATTCTTGGCAACTAGGGGAGAATGGAAACTTTCCCAATTAGTCGCACTCGTTATTGCAACGAACGTGGGACATTAAGGACTTACATGAAAAGCAATGACGCCAGACTTACGATTATTCCTTGGAAGCTATAAGGTACTTAATTCAATCAATTATGATAAGTGATGATCTTCGTAATAATCTTCTTTTTGTTTAGTGTATAGGATGAAGGCCTTTCGCAGCTTCTCCAATTGCGGTACCACTGCCGTGCGTTGGCCAACGGCATCGTATTGGTGAAAAACTTCTAATCCCATCGTGCCGCCTAATTCTCTGTAATTATCGACTGCGTTTCCTTTAATTGCCCTCGGTAGCCATTTTATCACTGTGATAAGAGACGACCAGTCATCTGCTCTAAGCACTATAATTACTTACTCCACTCCACTTCCTCATCTTACTTGAATATCATCTACACGCCCCCTGTCTGTGCAATTCCTACCGCTGTCTTACTGCCTCTCAACGTTATGCTTATCATTTTTCGTACGTCCGCATTTAATTTACCGGCAACAACAACAGAGAGTTGGTCAACGCACGAGAACTAATATAGTAGGCACGTTTACAAGCACGGCGTCTTCAGAGACCACGGGGACCAAGTTCCTGCCTACCACTGGCAATGTCTTGCCGATGTCGCATAAGTAACATCAAGCTGCAGTTATTTCACCGGCCGTTGGATCTGCCGAGTTGGAAAAGAAAGCAACGTGAAGTTAGAACGCGACGATTCCTAAACCATACAGAGAGCGAAGAAAACGCATGAGGAACCGGAGGACGTTGCTCGGGAATGTGAAGAACATATGGAACTCCGGAACTCTACGTAAACCCAGTGCTGCGTTGCTTGCCTAAGATGACTGTCGGCCAACGCGACTTGATGCAGGGCACCAGTTCCGGCATCACCGTTAATCAGTTTTCATGCTTTCAATAAAGCCATCATTTTCGGCATCTCTTCGCAGTGACGTGACGCAAAAGAAAAAAAAGAAATGTGTTCATTTAGAATCAGAGAGGGTGACTTCTCTAAGAGAAGCCGACTCCTCCATTACCGTTCAAGCCATCACATCGAAACTGAAACCTGTAACAAAAGAAATACATTATGGAAGAAAATAAAGTGGAAATGTAACCATAACATCTGCTACCTGCTACAGAACGTAGGTACACAGCATGTACGATACGGGACAGTGGTAGCACAAAAAGATGGAGTCTCGTAGTTGCCAACAGCGCTAACACAAACAATGCCGCTGGAGCCAAAGTTTTGACAGCTGCTGCTGACGGGCAATATGACTAAGTTTGTTCTTTTTGCGCTATTACACAAGAAATCGAAGTCTGCCAAAGAACGTAAAACTCTACGTGAACTTCCAAGGCAAAGGTTTTAGCTTCGACGCCACTCGGCGAAGTCTCAAAGTCTAGGCGTAGAGTCGTGAAAGGCCCAGACAAGCTCAAGATCAATATCCCCGGGGGTGTCTCGTGAAGGTAACGACTTCGCCGATCGAGACGCTTGATAGGGAGTAGATACGAAAAGACGAGAACATTAATCTTCAAGCGGCGGTTCTGTACAAACATGCGCCTGTCGCAACGAGAGAGAGAGAGAGATCTGGATCGCTGAAAAATCTGAACGAAGAACTTCTTAATTAAGAATAGCGCTTAGCAACGTCTAGTAGTATAGAGCCAGCTCCCAGCGTTTTCCCGGCTCTCTCGTGGGCCTGCAGACTCGTAGGAGCGCATTAAAAAAAAAAAAAACGGAATAGGCTTTCGAGAACTCGGCTTAATGAATGCATCGGGTACGAAAATCTCGCGGGCCTTCTCAACAGTTGAGTAAACCTTCATGCGCCGGCACTCGACGAGAACTGCAGACCACGTCAGAAAAAAAAAAAAAAGAAAGACGGCCAAAGAAACAAACAAACGAACGGACAAAACGATAAACGAGGGTTCCCGTTCATGGACAACAATGAACTCAATTTCTGGCTGCCCGCCATTATCTGGGTCGCACATTACGCGCCGCACGAGCTGCGCGCGTGTACGCAGTTAGCAGCCTCTGGGGCTCGCGGCTTCCAATGAGGCGATACCGGGACCCGATATGAATCGTCCAGAAGGAGCGAAGGCGAATTAAACGAAAGAAGAGAGGGCAGGAGAAAGATCCGCATAGAGAGCTAATGGGCGCGGCGAGTGAGCGAAGCAAAATGCCCAAAGCGCCACCACGCCAGGCAAATCGCTCGAACTGGCTGGCGAGCGCAGCGCCGCGTAGCGGACTGGTAGTGCTCTCTAAGTAGATCAGACTCGCCCGGAGGCTCCGGCCGGCTCGCGTTGTTCGGGTGATAACAACGTAAAAATAACAGAGAGAGAGAGAGAGAGAGAGAGAGAGAGAGAGAGAGAGGAGAATTCCTAATAAGTAGAGTAGTGACGCCACACGGTCACGCATCTTGCCGCGGGGCTGGTTGATACGGTAGCGGTAGGCTTTGCGGATGTTTCGACCGCGGTAACGAGGCTAGAGAGTAGGTAGTAAGGGGCTGGACGACGGTGTAACGGGGTGGAGTGGACGGCTTTCCCGCGTGCGGTACGCCCTAACCACAGGCTCCACGCACACGTGCCGATTACTGCGCCGAAGCGGCGAGAAGACAGCCACGACGGTGGTCTTCGTGGCGCGAGAATCACGAGCTGCCTTTGTGGTCGCAACTGTATTTACAGCGGCTACGTTGGCGACTGATAGGCCACTACCGCGGTCGCCATGTGCCACTAAAGAATGCGTGCAGTGGCGTGAATCGCGTAGGAGGTGTTAGTCCGTTACCCGAGCGCACGTATCGCTGCACGCTACTCTGCGGCGGCGTCAAAGTCAGCGAGCGAGTCTCCTGCTGTCCACAGCGGACCGCGAGCGGCAGAGCCGTCAGTTCTGCATCACGTGCACGGGGACGCTTTCGGGCGAAAGGGCCGAGCGCCCTTATCGCCGGCAGAGGGATGCCTCGTGGAGGAATTTGGGCCGATGCCTAGGCCCTTCCACAAATATGTACAAAAATGGAAACAGCATCTCCGCATCGGCTGCGAACGGGGTCAGCTTGATCGCCGGCATCTCCAAAAAAATTAAAAAAAAAAAGCAAAGAAAAAAAAGTTATCATAGCGATGACGGCGGTCTGTGCGATGTGATGGCGACCGGAGAGTTTCTTGCAAGAAATTACTACAGAGAAATGTGGCGCCGCGTTCTTTTTTTCTACCGTTGATATATTCGTCGGTAATATCTGTGGGATATATCTGTCGGTAATCTTTGCACTTGTGTCTTAAGACGTTCTCGTGCCTTTCCACACGCGAATGTTTCCCTTTTAAAATTTCCGATCAATCACACCTTCTTTTTCTTCCAAACGCATGAAGCCAATATGTTTCTGCACACGTGCATAACCTTTCGAAAATGTTCTTTCCGCATTACAATATTCTTATTCCATATCAATTTGCAAAATCTCAAAGCCGTTTGAAGCAAGAAGGACGAGCTTTAAGCAAATCTACGTACCATCATGCGCGGGCTGGATGAAAGACCGTGTTTGCAGCTCAAGGTTTTCCCCTAGTAACTAGCTCTTGCCGGAAACTGCATAGCGGCTGTAGTAGTGCTGCAGGCTTCATTCGGGCACAGAAACTTTCCAGGCCACTCTTGAATTACAAAATGCGCAGGCCTGCGCAGAACTGACGATGTACGCAGACAACCGTGGAAAATAAGTCCAGTGCACTGCAGCAGTAACTCAAAGAAACGGCTTATAGATGACAATATGCAATCGTCATTTGCGTTCTTATTTTGCGTATACGTATTACGTCTCACCCGCGTGCAGTTTCGAAGCGTTTCGTCGCCTTTGCCGTGTATAGTGTAACGCCTTCCCACGACATGTTAATCAGTAACGCCGAATAAGCGTGACGAGCGTTGTCCAAACTTTATAAACAAAATTCCGCCATCACCCACAAATGAAGCAGACGACTCGGCGTACGGGCACGTAAGCATACAACGAAACTCATTCGCGCCGGTGAAAGTCCGCCGCCTGCAGGCAGCAAAGTTTTTTTGGAAACGTGAGCAAAGGTTTAAGGTCTGCCGGGTGTTGATCATCCATTATCACGCTGTAATATTCATTGTATCGTATTCTGTCTTCTGTTCGCCAGTGAAAGTCAATTTTCGACTAACAAGCGTCAATTCATCGCACCGGGTAGCACCTGTTGCGTTCATAAACCCCAAACGAGCCTCTCTCAGTTTGATGATGTCACGTCAAGCGACGCCGTTCTTAATCGTCAGGGGTCTCCTTGCTCCGCTTCCCTGCGTCAGGCTTAAACACTTCTCGTTATACACACCGACTGGTCTCTAATTGAATGCTTCAATCATTAATTACATCACATCGAAGCGCCCATGGCGTTTTGTAAACCCCAAACGAGCCCCAGTGAGTTCAACTACAACCGCAAAGCGGGCACGTACACGGACGCTGATCTTAATCACCACTGGCTAATGATTATGCGCCACACAGGAGGAAGCGACGTAACGCGGCGATGTTTTCCTGCCGATCGCCAGCGGGCATTTGGCGCGCGGTCCGCAGCTTCGCCAACGCTGCCAGCTTCCGCGTAATCCACGTTGCGTGTGCGACGCCCGGAGAGGCGAGGGTGAAAGACGGAAGCTCTTCACGGGTGCCGCACCGCGGCATGTTGCCGCAGCGGCAGGAGCCGCCGCAATCGTCTCCCTGTGTGAAGTGGAGCGTGCTCTCATTCAAGGTCTCGTGGCACGGTATGTGCGCGCCGTGGCGGATGCACATCGGGTGCGACGAATCGTACTGGGGCGTTGGTCCCCTCTTGGGGCGTGTCCAGGCGTGCGTGTGTGCGAGTAGGTGTGTGTAGTGTGTGAGTGTGCGCCAATGTACGTACACGCAGCGTACACGCGCGCGCCGCCGGAATCATCTTAGCGACCCTGGACTGAGGGTTCCTCCCACACTGCTCTCGCCATTCGAATATTATTAATAAAGATGTTTTACTCTCTCTCTGTCTCCCATGTACAATGCCGAACATCCGAATGCTCACCGAAGAGGCCGTATGGAGGCCCGGTAAATATAACGTGCTCCAAATGTGCTCGGCGAGACCGAATCTTCAAAGGGACAACTGCTGGGCGTACGTTCGCGGTATCAGATTCGAACGCAATGCAAGCATTCACTTCTTCAGAACGAATATGTGTTATAGCTGCACCTTCTTGCGTGTGTCTGCATGCGTGCATGCGCGCGTATGCATGTATGTATGCATGTATGCATGTATGTATGCATGTATGCATGTATGTATGTATGCATGTATGCATGTATGCATGTATGCATGTATGTATGTATGTATGTATGCGTGTATGTATGCATGAATGCATGTATGCATGTATGTATGCATGCATGCATGTATGCATGTATGTATGCATGAATGCATGTATGCATGCATGCATGTATGTATGTATGTATGTATGTATGTATGTATGTATGTATGTATGTATGTATGTATGTATGTATGTATGTATGTATGTATGTATGATGCATGCTTGCGAGTGTGTGTGTGTGTGTGTGTGTGTGTGTGTGTGTGTGTGTAGTATTAGTTTAAATTGAATGCTGGTGTTTTACGTGCCAAAACCACGATATGATTATGAGGCACGGCGTAGTGAGTTACACCGAATTAATTTTGACCACTAGGGATGCACGGCACAGGGGCGTTTTTGGCATATCGCCTCCATCGAAATGCGGTTGCCGCGGCCGGGATTTGATCCCGCGATCTATAGTGCTTAGGAACGCAAGTCACCGCGGCGGGTGAGTATTGGTTTTACAAGCCGTAAGCGGAATTTAAAAAAATTAAAGAATAAACAACTAAACAACACAGGCAACAAAAGGGCGAGCTCAACCTCGCTGAAGAAATCTATGCGAACTAATTTACATTCTTAAGCGAGCAAGGTTACGCCACCTAACGCCAACCTACTACGTCAGTGTCGTGTTCAGTTGCCGCTTCGGGAACCTAACTCCGCAAGGCAGCTCCACGCCCGTACATCGTTTTCATTAGTATAGACTCCCGTACAACATGTGGCTTCGAGCCAACGCGCTGTAACTTGCGCAGTCGGTGCCTCGATTAACATTCACTGCTGTATGACGCCGACGGAAAGGAATGGTCAATGTTAGGGCAGTGCTCGCCTCTCATTTGCTTCGGGTAACCAGCTACCGACATCAATACTCGATCCGTAACTTGCGCGATCGGCCTGTCCGACTCTCATTAACGATTCACTGAGCCCTCGCCCGCGCGAATTACTCGTTCAAGAAAACCATCAATCTGTGCCTACTTGATTTGCAAACACTCATCCAGTTCTTGCCGTCCAGTTCTCGCAATTAAAGAAAGAAGCCCAAACGTGTTCCGCAGTGTCATTAACATTTTGTGACACGGCCACTCATTGTAGTTTCGTTGCTTCATTACTGTAAGCCGTCTCGGCACGAACTATCGGACTCTTCACTGACATAAGCTGGGTTTAGTCTGGACTGTTCGAGTTTCGAGTCTTTTCTTTTTGGTAGTCCTTGACCAACAGCCTGGTTTTAAAAGTTCAGGCAGTTGCACGCATGCCTTGTTAGAAGAACATGTACATGGCTTATAGGCTTGCCAGCCACCGAGGTACTCTTGCACCACTCCGTGTCTTGCACTAACTATAGGTTGAGAACTTGCGCAAGTGATTATTACGCTAAACGTCTAGACAAGACTATCTGCTAGCAGTATACTAATACGCGGAATGGACTCAGTCTGAACAGGTAACCTGTGCTGTCGTCTGTCAAAGCTACGGAAATGTGTTTATTGTAGTTATATGAACAAAACGGTTCCATTCGTAGCTAGCAGAAACGTGGTGCGCAGCTCTTGAAGTCGACGATGCGGGACGCGCATTTCTGATAACACCACGAACACCTGCGATCTCACAGGGAAATTATTTTTTACACTTTGCCTTAATTTGTCCGTCTCTGTAGGCCGACTAGAATACAAACAGGTGACTTACAATAATGTCGTGGCCAAGACGTAGCTGTCTGCTACGAAAAATAGGCGTGAATGTGTTTCTATACGAAGATGTATTTCAAAGAGCCATCATCTTATTGTGCTCCAACAAACAGATGTTAGTTAAGATTAGAAGTAACACTGTGCAATCTACAGCGATATAATAGGTTGCAGCGCTGCCCTCCTTGCTATCTTCGTTCAAGTCTGATTTGCGCGGTGTTATTATAGTTCAAGTAATATCATACCAGCCATCTCAAACATGCAAGATGTCAGTTATATTTAGTTCAGTGGTTGAATCATTGGTGACGAATGTTATAAGAACGCTGCATGGGGACGCGTATACTGCAGGGCTGAAAGAAAGTTGCATGGATTCAACAAAATCGCAATTCACAAACGCGTGCTTGACGCTCTACACCAACAAATCGGTTAACTATTATAGGTGAAGTAGTTAGTCTAAATGTTTTCACTAGAGGAAGAACGCGCTGCGTGCCGTTAGAGGAAGAAGTGACGCGTCGGACCCACTTTCACCGCCACATTATATTTTGCTTTCTCGCAGACCAAGCAGGGCCCTTTCTCGGTCACGTATACGGCGCAGGTCACGTGTTTCCTCGATGTTTCTACACAAGCTGCCAGACACGCAGCCATGCAGAATGTAGATCACAGAGGGAGCCTGACCCGACCGCATATTAATCAACGACCACCAACTCGGCGGTCGTGTTCAGCGGTTCATATTCAATAAACAAAGAGACGAGGCTTGAAAAAAAAAAAAGCAAAACACAAGAACGCCGCCGCCCCTTTACTTTCTGCGGGGTTGCAACCTCTACTCTCGTTCATGGTCGAACAAAGTTATGCAGATTGCCATCGTGGGGGCCGCCGTGCTAGATCGTGAGTGGACCGTTCTACAGGGAGAAACCCTACACCACAGCCTACTCCTTCATGAAACCTCGTAATAGAACACAGAACAAAGTGGATCGAGCGTCTTATGTGGAAGAAAAACAACCGGAGGGAGCAGACGAGAATAGCGCCTAGACGAGAACAGGGCAGCTAGAGCACCGATATATAGAAGCGAAAGCGAGACATTGTAAAGCATCATTTGCGAGGGATGATGTATGCGACGCGCCTGGAGGAGTACAGTGTAATATGCGCCAAAGCATGGGAGAGCCACATCGATTATAATGTCAGCTCGACCCTGTTTGAAGCCACCTTCTTCTGGTATTTTTTTTTTTACTGACGTTGAACTCTTGGCGGTTATCTTCACGCCTCGCGGCTTTTTTCGTCTGCTAGAGCGTGTAGCGCGGTCTGCTCACGTACACCGTCCTGTGCAGTATATCGTCTGTTACTGCGCAGGCTGGCTGGTACGGAGGTTGCGAAAGTGATTCACCGTACGTACATAAGAGGGCATACGTACTTGGGCTTTCGTTTTAGCTCGCGTATATTATACAGCGTGCCACCTTAATTTGCTGCTGGCTCTCCAGTGCTTCGCTTCTTGAGCTTTCGGCTTGGCCGTCGTGCTTCGTTATAGTTGCGTGCGCGCCAGAAATAGGAGAGCCAGATCAGTTAAGCGGGAACAAGCACCGAGCGCGCCTGGTCGTGTATAAGGAGCAGACGAAGTGAAAGGGTGGGCCCGTTCGTCTGGACGCGCTAACGCTAACAGACGTGCCTTGATTCCGTTTCCTGATCTAGCTACAGCTGGCTGCGAAAAGTGCTCGGAAATTGAGCGGCGGTGGCATTGACTACAGCGGTGGGCTGTAATGCCCATGTGGATTGCGCAGTAATGTGACGCAGGGGCCCTATTACCTGAAGCTATTCTAAACTGTTTCCATTCCATTTCTGGAATCGGCTCTCCCCGATTGGCCAAACATATTTCGGACCCCCCTCCCTCCCCCTCTTGGCCTGTATGTCACGCGACGTGACGCAAACCGCCCGAACTTCCCCATATGATATCACGTGTACGCACTGATAATACGTGATTAGACCAAACAAAAGAAAAAAATATTTCTTATTCTACTCCCCTTTTTTTTTTGCCATACCCCTTCGCAACGGGTACAATGTTTTCGGACTGCGCCCATTTCCCCAGTCCGTCACGCGACGTCACAAAACCGCGAAAACTCAGCACGTCAAGGTGACTTGTACGCATTAAAGATGTATTAATATTCCGAACATAACCGATCTTTTTTTCGGAGTAGCCGGAGACTGCCCCTTTCCGAAAGGAACAGAGTAAGTCTGCCAACCCACCTCGATGAATTTATTTGCGTATAATACATTCTGAGTGGCCTTGTGACATGTTCGCATCCTTTCGGCACGTTTGTCACATCCCTCTGCCAATTTTTTTTTTTTTTTTTGCTGAGGATTCGTTTTAAGAGCCTTTTTAACACTCTGTTGCACGCCGCCGCAATTTTCGACCAGGCACCACAAGCTAAGCAAGGAGAAGCGGGCCAATCCCATACGCCGACACCACCCTCTTCATTCAGATATCTACTTTCGGCCCCCACCGAAGGCCTCTCCACTTCTGCGCTCCTCGGCTCTTGTCAGCTAATTAGATAATAAAAAAAAAACTTGTCAAGGTAGGTGATGCTATCTGCTCTGAAAGCAAACAAAAGTGATCTTCTAGTAAACGAGGAAAACGTTTGATTGGGCGGTTCAAACAACGCTGAAGGTCACCATCTGATGCTTGCGCAGGCGGTTACGTGAGTTTAACGTCAAATGATTGGAGTTAAAGCAGATTGAAATAGTTGTACGTTATAGGGATTCAGTAGATGGCGTCTCCTATGACTCCCGGCTCTGTGGTATAGTAGAGGATGCCGGAGGCATGCAGACGACGATATGGAATGACTCGCTGGAAAAAGCAAATGCAACGAGGCGGACGTGTCAGTCCCCTAATAGCTGGTGGCTGTGTCTTTGTGGGTGTGCAAAGTGCACGCGTGCTTGATGCGCGTGCATTGCTCGTACACTGTTCATTCAAATAACCGGGAGGAAGAATACTAACAAGGGGATGGGCACTTGAGGACATGCGGCTTTAGCAGCACGGAGATGCCAGTCTGCAGACTAAGAAGAAAAAGGAGCCCTCCGAGAGGCTCGATATTTTTTTAACTAATGATCACGGTCATAACCGTACCGATCGACAATGAAGCTAGAGAGAACATTATTTGCCACGTCTCACTAACTTGTAGAAATAATCAAGCATAGGGAAATGAAGGTGGACGAGGGCTATATATATATATATATATATATATAGCCCTCGTCCACCTTCAGGGCTATATATATATATATATATATATATATATATATATATATATATATATATATATATATATATATATATATAGAAGTTTAATTCTGTGGGTACACGTGCCAGAACCACGATCTGATTATGAGGCACGCCGTAGTGGATTGCTCCGGATAAATTTCCACCATCTGGGGTTCCTTAACGTGCACCCAATGCACGGTACACGGGTACTTTTGCATTTCGACTCCATCTAAATGCGGCTGCCGCGACCGGGATTCGATCCCGCGACCTCGTGCTTGGCAGCGCAATGCCAATAAGCAATCACACGGCGGCGGCGGCGGCGGCGGAGGTACGTGCGTGCGTGTGTGTGTGTGTGTAGAGATAGATAGATAGATAGATAGATAGATAGATAGATAGATAGATAGATAGATAGATAGATAGATAGATAAATGAAAGCGGTGAGGTCAACAAGACAAGCTTTCGGTTTGCTACCCTACACTGGGGGAAGAGAAAGGGGGAAGAGTGCGTGTAAAGAACGACTGAGCTGTGCATGACTCGCAGTCTGTGAAATCTTTTATATCTCCGCGGGCATCGCAGCAGACGTCGCCATGACGACCGCCAGCCGGTTGACTGAAACAAAATCAAGCTGTTGCTAATCCTCCTTCCTCTTTTTTTCATTTTAAGTGCTCATCTATCACTTCTGCAAGTAAAGTGGTTTTCTCCGCCATCGTTTCTAGCCGCGTCTCCGACGTCGGGCGTAATCAGCGGCGCTGACGGGCCTTGATGAATGACACGCGCGCGGTCGTGGAGAATTAATGGAAACAGCGAAAAATGGCCAGTTTAGCATAAAGCCAGAGAAAACAAAAACAAAAGAGAAAGATGGAGGACAAGACTACTACGACGAAGGAAACTCGAGAAGGCGGGAAATTAACAGAGGACAAACAAACAAACAAACAAACAAGTGCGAGAGCAAGCCTTTGAAGCAAAGAACTAAGAACGAGTAATTTGACGTACTTGAAGGAACAGATATAGAAGAAGCACGGCGCACTTATAAGCCAAATGTACACCATGTCCACGCAAAAATAAGCGGCCATGCTTTTCGCCGAACCAGCGATGAACAAAGCAATGGCGAGACTCTCAAAAGCTGATCTAGAATTTCGGGGATCGCATTTTGCGCGGGGGCGTTGTTATTATCATAGCGCGAGAGGTTCGGAGGGAAGGCAGGTTTCGAAAGCCTATAATAAAGTATACGATGTCAGCGGCCTTTGCTGCGTTGTATATTCACTTGGGTCGGTCGGGGGCCATCTTTCAGCATTTTCGGTTTACCAGAAGCCATAGCGCTCCTTGTAACGACAAGGGGTGCAAAGAAAATCGCCATCTCGTAACGCTGATAGAAACAAACACGTCGCGATGAAAGAAAAAGAAGAAGAAAAAAAGCACGGGTTGTTCAGAACGCGCGGCAGTCGAACGCGGATAAAAATGAACGACGATTTCTTCGCGATTTGCTGCATATTTCAGCCGAGTCCAAAATTATGACCGCCGCGGGCCGCCCTGTCTCTCTTCTTTTTTCTGTGTATTTTTTTCGGAGGCTTGTTGTTTACGTCTGAATACTGAGTTGCCTCAGGCCTTTCGTATGCGCGCTCGAACGATAGGCACTAAAAAACAAAACAAAAAAGAAACCGCCCCCCTGCGTCCTAAATCTCGTTTGCGAAACCGGGTCGAAGAATTATATGCTTTCTTTAGCGTTATTCGGCATACGCGTAGAAACACTAGGACAGGCCGGGGGCAAACCGAGCGACGCGCATTACTAACGAAAAAAAAAAAAAACACTCAGTGATGAATGAGGGAAAGGAACGCGCGTTGTAAACTGGACCGAACTAGGCGATCACAATGAGGCGATTATTTACGACAAATTAGTTCAGCGCACGACGGCTGATCCTTCGTTTTTTCTTCTACTTTTCGTTTCATTCATGCATCAACTCGCACCGTTTGTCTCTTTGACAACGTTTTAAGCTCACGTCGGCTGCGTCTGTGTGTGATCCGCGGCTACCCTTATTGGATCACTAACGCCGTCATTTGAGCGGCATAGTTTTCACGAATGCAGGCTGCGTCTTTCCTTTTTTTTTTCGTTATTGAGTGGCCCATTTTTCTTCGAGCGAGACTGAAAACCTTGATAATCATCGTCCTCATTATTACGGTCATCATCACGATCATTAGCCACTGCAGGGCGAAGGCGCCTTTCCCAGCGATCTGCAATTATCGCACATTATGTAAACTTAAACCACACCAGCCCGGTGTTGTGAAAGACGCTGGAAGTATACATGGTTCAGAACTTCACGAATGGTGCTTCGTAGGCTGCGGAAGACCACACCCGACACCTACGGAAAACTTAAGTACACGCAAAAAAAAATAAAGAAAAAGAAATCAGTTTTGCAACACTTCATGCGTTTCGAAAACCATAATTATCCGAGTTTGCTCTTTACCTAGCTAGTAAGATTGGCGTCATCATAGTCGACTACTCGCTATTAGTGGCGACGCCCGGAATCCCTGCAGTGCTGATAACCATATAGCTTTGAACGCGGAATGAGACAATATACATCTTTGAAAGAATTGTTACGGACAACCGATGTCCCTCTGAAGCGTACGTACATGCTTAACTGCGAAACGGAACGAATTCCGATTAAATGAAATTGACCGATCTAGATAATTTCAACATAGTAGCCACATCTTACGCGACACAAACACATAGCGGCACTGATTCGTCGCCTTCGACTGGAAGTGGCGTGTACGAAGATTCTGGCCCCCTCCGAGATCGCAAAGGCGTCGGCGCTGGTCTCGGAGGCTCGCGCACGTGACGGGAAGTGACGCGTCTGCACAGATATCTTCGTAGGGATGCAGCACTCCCCTTCGCCTGAGCGCTGCTGTGGCCACGAGCTCAAGATCGTTTACAACGTGCTTACTGAGTGCTCAAACCACTCGGCTGTGCGAATATTATCGAAGAAATTGGGAAAACTGGACGTCCTAGGCAAGAAACTTGTGGTCGGTGAGTCATCAGGAAGCAAAAGCGCCTACGTCCCGTTAAAACTGTTCCTCATATGGTCACAGGACCAACTATAAGGCTTAGCGATGAATGAGATTTGTATATAGAGCCGCGCAGTGGTGCGTCTTATGTTGTCTTCCGCGCACTGTCTTCGACTGTGGTGTTTATTTGGACTTTGCGTTCACTTCATCGCGCGCGTGACTCCTCCACGTAAGATTACTCTGAAGTGCATCCCGCGTTCGTTTTCGTAGCGCGAATAACTGTGCCTTGCGGTAGATTGTGAGAGCAGTTCTCTGTCTCCGTGTTTAATTTTATTTCTAGCGGCAGACCAAATATATCAATTATCCAAGACATTTTCTGCGCATCTAGGCTAAAACCCGCCAGCGAGATTAACATATCGGAGCGTAGGAACTGAAACTGAGGTTAAAAGTTGACGTTTATATTGGTATTGTGCACGACAACCTCGAAAGGCCAGGGCGGAGCAAAGGCAGGCAAACAACGGTGCTATCAGGCGCCTTTAATGATGAGAAATAGTAATCATAAAACGTAGATTAACTATGCAGTTACCAGAAGCTGTTATCTCTCAACTATACACCTGCTTGTATTTGCGCAGTTTTTTTTTTATGTAAGTCTGAGTCATGCAGAATGGTAAGTCAACGGTTTTATGTTTCGCAACATGGATGTTTGGAGAAGTTCCCGTGAGAAGATTTGCGGCTGCAAGAGCACTGTCGCTACGTGAAGAAATAAATCATCAAATAATGAATGAATGAATGAATGAATGAATGAATGAATGAATGAATGAATGAATGAATGAATGAATGAATGAAATAAAGATAGACTAACAAAAAGCTAATTCGGGCTTGCATTTCAAATGTAACCGAAGTTTGTACGGGTAAGTTTCGAAACGCCTGGCGATCAAGCGATTAAACATTGACAAGTAACGAGCGTTGAATACTTCACGATCAGAATGACATTCTTTGTTCACCTCCATTGTTTCGGGACAATTACAAGAGTTCCCGAGCGTCTGGCTTGCGTTATTTGAGTAGATTACGTCCAGCGTTTTGCATTAGCCGATGAGCCCGCACAATAGCGTCACCAGGACCGATTCGATAATTTATGCAAGAAAATAACAAGTATCCCCTTTCTCGTGGGCCCTTTCAGCGCAGTACGCGCTGATCCCTTCGAAAGACGCAAATAAAGAAATAGCGCAAGGAAAAGAGAAGCGCAAAGAGGATAAAAAGACGGACTCAGACGTGGATTCAATCATTATTCAACTTTCACCACTCCAGCAAATGGGCTTAATGCGTAGCGTTCAAAGGGCTCCGTACTACATTATGCAGGCACTTTTCCTCTCGGTCCCTGGCAATTCGTTATCGCAGGACGTGCCGTGAATTAGCTAACGTCACTATCTTATCCTGTATTCGTATCGATCA